>NC_134357.1:66087667-66402667 GCF_048569485.1 Anomaloglossus baeobatrachus | reverse complement strand
ATTTTTCACACGCTCCCTGGGGAGTGCGTGAGCCGAGACTCGCTGCAAAACACAGCATGCTGCGATTGATTTCTCATGCCATAGCGGCATGTGGAATGAATCACAGATGGACACTCTCCCATAGTTTTGCACTGGGGCGAGTGCAATCCGATGTTTAATCGGATTGCACTCGCAGAGGAAAATCGCAATTGGAACCAAACCCTAAACAGAATATGCATGGGAACTTTTAATTTCATCATGAACCTTGCTGTTTGTGCGGACACAATATGTTGCTAACAAGGCCCAATGGATAATTTTGTAAATCACCAAATTATTTGCTTAAAAATTGATTCCAAACAGAGGTTGTCCTCTGTGGTGTCTTTTGGGCTCATTACTTTTGGACATTGCGGCCTAGTCTGACCTTGTGTCTGTAAGTAACACAAACTAATTCACCTTTGTTTTACATTTATGTGGCTATCTTCTCCCCCCCCCCCTTATTTAAAAAAAAAAAAAAAAAAAAAAAAAGAGTGGAACCTTGTATGTGACAATATAACTTATATATGTCAATTTCAGGAACATTTCTGGAGCCTTGATAAAACAGAATTTAAGCTACCACCGAAGCTGTTACTTCAAATCTGGGACAATGACAAATTCTCCCTGGATGATTACTTGGGTATGGATTTCTCAATCATATTGTTAAATTTCTTTAATTTCTGCTAATGCATATTTATTTTATTTGTGTGTGAAATGTCTTTTCCATATTTCACAGAAAAGTTAGTATTCGGTGCTCGAGAGAAGAAACTGCTTTAACGCTGCGCTACCGCCAATAAGGAAAAATGTTGATTAATGATATCTTTATTCCATAGGTCGACGCGTTTCTGGGATCCAGTCACTTTCTTCAGGACCAAGAGAATCGACAATAACAATATTGTTGATTCTCTTGGTCCTGAAGAAGGGTACTGGATCCCAGAAACGTGTCGACCAATCGAATAAAGATGATCTCATTAATCAACATTTTTTTCCTTATTGGCGGTAGCGCGGCGTTAAACCCATTTCTTCTCTCCAGCGCCGAATATTAACCCACTTAGGGCTGTGTCAACCGCCATTATCACTTATACCTTCATAGGGGCTGTGCCTTTCCACAACCCTACCAGGTGAATCTGGTAAAACCCTATTGCGCTCTCTCCTTTTTAGACATAAAAGTTAATGAAGCACAAATTGTTGGAAAATAATGATGACTATGATAGAAAGATGTCAGGGCCTGCATTGTATGGAGTGGCCGGCCACCGTCCGGTCACAGATCCATTTGCTGACTTCTGTCCAGTGTCAGAGTATACAATGGGCTCCTGAGTATCAGAATTGGACCCCAGGGTACAATTTAAGGTGTTCTGGTCTCATGAATCCTCTTTTATGTTGGGGGAGGTGTTGCTTACCTGGGGAAGAGATTGTACCAGGGTGCACTATGGGCTAGGGAAGGCAGCGTGATGTGGAACCTCAAATCCATGTGGATGCGTCTTTAATGCATACCACCAACCTAACCATTGCATAGCATTGTCTTTCTCCATCAGGGTGATTGTCCTTACCACACTGTGGAAAAAATGTTCATGAGTAAAGACCATAACAAATAGTCTCGGCCTCAAAAGTCTCCACATTTCAATCCAATCTGAGGGATGTCCTGGAAAAATGAGTCCAATGCATTGAAGGCTCAGCAAACAGCGGGACTGAAAGGATCTGTGAATGTTTTAGATCATTATTTTTTTTTTTTTTTTACCGCGAAGTCATCATTGGATGAAGCCAATTTAATTAAGTGAATCTAAAAGATTACATCAGCGGATACTGGATGTGCCAACTATATGGCTCCCATAAGCCAGAGTATAATTATTATGAATATTTGGAGGAAAAAAGTTATCTTATGTCCCATTCCCATTTATTTTTTTTATGCATCCAAGAAAAACTGAAGAGACATGATTGTTAAAAAATGGAAAAGCAGTCCAAAAATATTATTTTTGGGCTTTGGATTTTTATTTTTGCATGAGTGAAAATACCGGACATGTGAATTGTCCCATTCTCCTTGGCTAGTTGGTATCATGACCGAGCAGATGACTGATATTTGGATAAATGCCAAAACCCTGGATACTGCCTTAAATTCTAGTTTGGGGGGGCTGCACAGTTAAAATAAAAATTTCCTTCTGTGGAGCAAATTAGCACAAAGCCTGTGCTCCAAAATTTGGACGTACCCTGTGAAAATTTTCTAGAAGCTTTTGATTTATAAAATTCCCTGAAATACAATAATCCGAACATTCTACAACATTTTAATTGTAGCCCCTTGGCAACCGGCTCAGCATAAATATAATTCTTCAATATTGGCATCGAACGATCAAACCGAATGAGAAGATTTCTACCAGTCATCATTTCCATCCTCATTTCTTATTCATGAAAGAAAAGACTTCTTTCGATTTTTATGGAGATCAGCGTCTGCTTTTAATTTGTCAACAGCCAACCAGGTGAGGCTTGTGGTTCCCATTAGCGAGACACCACTGGCCTTGATCCCGATCATTTGCTCTACTAAAATACATGTATGGCAAACCATATGTTCTGCACGCTTATGGAAGGGAAGCTGAGGTTCCCCTGGGGAAGGTTGTAAATCTGGAAAGACACTTTTACTAGTGTAGCCCTGAGTCATAGAAAGCTTTTACCAAAATTATTATTTCAACAGTAACTTGTTAGTATGTCGATGCTTGACCTGGTCCTTCACAAAGAGGTGCAGATGGCATCAATCAAGAAGTATTTCAATCAAAATGTCTAGGATAGATGAGGGACATGGTCATGGTGTTTTTGTGTGGCGATTACACTAAAGCAAAAATTGCAATCTTACAAGACTTTATTTGAAAAGACCTCTTTCTGCATCCAGGTTACCTATGATGTCCTGCAAAATAATATATTAGAAATATATTTTTAAAATGCATAAATCATTTAGTGTAAGGTAATTTTGTATTTAGATAGGCCAACAGTCAGGTATGAGCATGCCTAGGAAAGCCCATTTCCCGATTATCGGTCTGTCTACATGGGCCGCCAATTGCCTGACGAAAAGCAGGTGAGATAATTCTCTGCAGCAAATTTGTCAAAATGTAAACCAGATGTGCTGCTGAGAATAATGTACCATCCATGTATACAGAACAGTCCGACTAATGATCTTGTTGTACACATAGAAGTGTGGTCAGCCATTAAACAACCACAGTTGGGCTTGCAGGTAGCCGTCACTAGTCCTTCAATGTCCTTGATCGGGCTGTCTAAATAGGTCCTAAGACAGCTTTATATAATGAAAAATGGTTAATAAAAGTTTAAGCTTTCACTAGTGATGAGCGAGCACTACCATGCTCAGGTGTTCGATACTCCTAACTAGTGATTAGTGAGCACTACTATGCTCGGGTGCTTGGTACTCGTAACTAGTGATGAGCGAGCACTACCATGCTCAGGTGTTCGGTACTCCTAACTAGTGATTAGTGAGCACTACTATGCTCGGGTGCTTGGTACTCGTAACTAGTGATGAGCGGGCACTACCATACTCGGGTGCGCGATACTTGTTAACAGCAGTTGGATGCTCGGATGGGTGCAACTCAAATGAGAATAATGGTAGTCAATGGGGGGTGACTCCAGCATTTGTCCGGAAGATTTTCCGCAAAAATGCTCAAGTACGCCATAAACTTCCATTATTCTTGGGTGCACGAGTCTTGCCCATCTGAGCATTGCCTCCTATCCACCAAGTATGTTAGTGTCACAAGAGCATATAAAACAATTGTCTGACTTTTTAATTTGTATTCTCATCCTTATGGCATCCATTTTTAGACATCAGTAGTGAATGCAATTCACAAGACCAAATACAATCTCCTGTGTTTAAAGGTTCGCAATGTAACTTTTGGTCCATGTGGGAAAAAAAAGTAATCTGGACAGCCCTAGGAAATAGCATTGGTCGGACCAAAAATTGTCGTGTGAATGTTGGCTTTTCTTAGTGTTCTCTGATATGGACAATCATAGTAAATCCCTTGACATTAGGATTAATAAGTTGCTGTGATCACCAGAAATCAGATATAATCTGTAGGTAATCCTGGTGGTAACAGTTCAGTTTTCTTGCAGTGCTACCACCGAGGATAATCTGTGTTAGACAATGCACATTTAATTCTGTAGGTTGCCAATGTAATGCAGTACAGGCCACAACGCTTTTTCCAGAGAAAAGAGGTTCTTCGGAACCACCCTCCATTCTTTCTAAGAAAAGCCATCTATTATATAAGAATAAAAATGGGTTTTCAGAGTCAAATAATAAGGCTTATTGCCTAAATATTGAATAGCCCTACTGTTACGTAAATTTTTAGTACTACTTTAAGTAAATTGAAACCTAAGCATTCTAGTTGTATTTTATAAAGTTAAAGTGTGTGTAAATTAATATATATGTATGTATGTATGTATGTATGTATGTATGTATTTTTTTTTTGGGAAGTTTTGCAAAATTATAATTTGCTTTATTATAGTCTTTTAAATAATCATCTTTTATTTTACTTGTAGGTTTTGTTGAACTTGATTTACATCGCACAATAATGCCATCAAAAACCCCTGAAAAATGCAGCCTGGATATGACTAGCCTTATGAAGCCTGCAAAGGTTGCGTCTCTTTTTGAACAAAAGTCCATGAAAGGATGGTGGCCGTGTTATGCTGAGAAGGATGGAAAGCGTATCTTGGCAGTAAGAATTTTATATTGATTTTTCATCCCCATAGAGTTAACAATATTCATGTAGTGATATATTCAGGAAGTGTATGCGTTGAATAACTTTTTTTATTATATTTGTTCTAGTATTTCAGACTCTTATGAACAATATGAAGAAAACTCCAGCATCCAGTCCAGATAGTAAAATTAAGTTTGTTTCTTTATTAAATTTTCATTAAAAAAGCCATCAATATGGCGTGGTGCCAACCATACAGGAAAAGACGCGATTCGGACGTCGCGTGATCTAAGACACTGCAACGTCCGAAACGCGTCTTTTCCGGTATGGTTGGCACCACGCCATATTGGTGGCTTTCTTAATGAAAATTTAATAAAGAAACTAACTTAATTTTACTATCTGGACTGGATGCTGGAGTTTTCTTCACTTGGATCTAGGAGTAGCCTCCCTTCCGTGCACCGTCTGGGATTATCTCCACTGGGTGAGCTGGTTTTCCTGTATACATGGACTCTTATGAACAATGTATACATGGAAAAATGTCTCACAGTTAGACCATAAATTATAGAAGACTACTGTTTTATCTAGGACTATCTTGATGGGGTTGTCGTAAACTGGGTTACTCTTTCAAACATGTTAAAGACAAAGTCTGGGGGTGGCTGTTGTGAAATTCCCTACAAATGGCCATAAGTTAGTCTCCAAGGGAATTATACGTCAAGAATGGCAAATTATCCATGGAAAACAAGAGTAGTGAGGGTATCGGGTGAAAACCGTTACAGACATGGCATTTATGAGAGATCTGATTGACAAGTCTTGTAAACTTGAGTATCTGGGTTGCCCAAGTTAGTAAAATAATTTTTCATCCAAAAGAACCGAAAAGACGTGGATTTGTCAAGTGTTTTAGACTATGGTTGAAATAGTCTTTAATTATAAATATCCCTTACAAATCCTAGCAGATTAATAGATATGAAAGTGACTGTGAGTCATGCCATATATATTATATTATATTATATTATATTTTTTTTATCGCAAGATCTTTTTAAATTATATTAGATTTCGACTGATTTATTTTTTAAGTCAAAATAACTTTGCGGAATATAGAAAATTTGGCCTCATCGTGGATTAAATAAACTTGCATCATAATAATCTAGTTAGGTTAAAAAAAATCCCAAAATATATCAAATTGTAAACTTAAACTCCTTTTGAGATGTGTAGATGTGATCTGTACTACCTCATGTCTCGGAGTGTATACTGTATGAACCAGTGTAAAACTCCACTCTGTCCCATAAGAGCATGGTTGTTTAGACGTTTCTGTCTATCTGAAAAGATTGAAGAGAACAATTTGAATAAGTTGACGGCTAATTGGTATCGGCATTGTTGCCATTATCCCAACCATTGCTGCTCACACACAGTGTGACCTCCAGAAGCTTCCAAAAGAGATTTTACTTAAAAGCTAAAATGCATTATTTCCTCTAAACAACCAGAACACGATGTTTAGTGAGATGTCATGAACCTGTTTTCGTTTGCCAAAGGGAAAAATCGAGCTGACGCTGGAAGTGCTAAATGAGAAAGATGCAGAAGAAAGGCCAGCTGGCAAGGGACGAGATGAACCCAACATGAACCCCAAGTTAGACCCACCAAAGTGAGCCTTTTTCTTATTCCTGGAGTAACGTGCTCTGCATTAGGATCCTTTGCCAAACTTCTCCCAAAACCAAGTTCTGATTTGACAACCTATTGTAGTCGCCTGGTTTTTGGCCTTTTTAGTTTTACCCTATTCTGACTCCTCTTTTCTTCTATTTTCTTTTCTGACTTCCTAACATTTTCTTCTTTTTTTTTTTTTCCTCCTCTTCGCGGAGTTAATTATTAATTTGAGTTTCATTATTTTCCTCATAGTAAAGTACCAAACTCTTTCTTGCTGTTTGTTCGTGTGATTAATATTGTTTCTTTCAAAATGCAGCCGACCAGAAACCTCCTTCCTTTGGTTCACAAACCCGTGCAAGACAATGAAATTCATTGTGTGGCGCAAATTGAAGTGGTACTTCATTGGTTTCATCATCTTGGCCCTGTTGCTGCTGTTCCTCGCAGTGTTTTTATACTCTTTGCCGGTAAGTCATACGTACATTTTATTTGTTAGCATACAATTTTTAAAGTGACTTTAAAAAGGTTTCAACTACAATATGAAATAAAAAATTGACCGGAATATCCAAACGGACCAATGTGAACAGGTGCTAACTGAAATGCAATATAACATATTTTTCATTTTTTAAGACTCACCCCAAATTTAGAGAGGGTAAAAAAAGGTAGAAAAAAAATACGGGATCAGTCTTATAATCTGGTAGTGTCTTACCGGGGGGTGGGGGGGGCTGCAGGGGCGGTGGTGGAGTAGGGCGATGCTGTGGGCAGTGAGGCAGGAACATCCAGAAACTCTCGGCTGTGTGGGCTTCAAAGAAATGGCACCCGTTGACGGCGCGTGAACAGATTGAATTATTGGCTCAATGACGAGCTGAGATCTCATTTGCACACGCACCACCTCCAGGTGCCATTTTCCTTTAGTCTGCTGCTGGGAGGTAATGGGCCGGAGGCAGCACATGCACAGATCTGATCTTGAGCTGAGAGCTCAATCTGCGTACATGCTGAATCCGGGTACCATTATTTGAAGCACTCCTCGCCGACCTTTTCAGGATGGCCCCTGCCTCCCCAACTGCAGTATTTCCCCACTTTCTGTGACCATTCTCCACAAACCCCCAAATTTTTGGGAGGAAAAGTGCATCTTATAATCCGAAAAATACGGTACTTCTAAAACAAAATACACAGCTGCACTCTGAAATCCTAGGGTATGCAAACATTGAATGTTGGCGTTCTGCAACTGCATTACTGCTACTGAAAATATGGACTTGGCTCATAAAATGGCCAATTTATGTTAGCCCAACAGCCAGCGACAAGGCATAGCTTTGTTGGGTCCCTAACCTAATATACCACTATCCGGGGTAAAAGCCTACAATTTTATGGGCTAGCAGAAACCTACATAAATTGAAATTAAAAATTGCATCAGGCTGCTGGGAGGAGTCCTCAGCCAGAAAGGAATTAACTACAATAAGAAATAAAAAAAAAAAAAAAGCAAAAAGCAGACCAACACATCCAAAAAGAAAAATGTGAAAAGATGCAAACTGAAAATGCAATATATTTCTTAAAATTACACAGCTGCACTCTCAAACGCTAGGGTATGCAAACATTCACTTTAAGAATATTGGAACTGCATTTCTGCTGCTAAGTTTGTTTTTTTTGTTTTTTTTAAACACAAATTTTATTGCAGTTTTCAGAATCATTACAATATATCTAACATTTGAACAAGAATAAATTCACCTTACCAATTTACCCACCCTTGTCTTAACCCACCCTCTTTTATTCCCACTTTATCCCCCCCAACATTTTTAATACACAGAACACCAGGTATAAGTCGCGAAAGAACACACAGCTCCTCTATATTCTGATTCCCGTTTGAAGCCCTATTTCTCTGAAACCCTCGTCTCGCCCTACTGTCGTGTCTCTACTGCGTGTGTATTTTCAGCTTTCCCAATGTGCCTTGCAAGTCTCCCAGTAGGTACCATTCCGTATTAGTGAAAGGAGATACCACTTTCCGTATTTCTGCAACTCCATACTGTTGTACTATAAATCTCTTCCATTTTTTAAAAAAGTTTCCCGTTAGTTCGTCCTTATTTCTTTCGGCTTCCAACTGTTCAATATTGGCTGCTAAGTTTTAAAAATTAGATATTTAGAGCTATTCGCCTCTTATAAACTGGCCATTTTATGCGCTCCTTTCTAGTAGCAGTAATGCAGTTCTCAAATTCCTATATTCAATGTTGTATCCTAGTGTTTGAGTGCAGCTGTGTATTTTTAAAAGGTCTCCATGTCATTTATGGTAACGCCGTTGTATTAATTACTTTTCATCATTTTATTGATTATTTCCATTTTTTGTTCATTGACTGACTTTAAATTTATGATTTTATTTTTATTTTTTTATGATTACAGGGCTACGTATCCATGAAGATTGTGCGTCCAAATAACTAGATGATAAAAAATGAACAATATTGAGATCAGTGTTTTGCCCTCCCAGTGCCGGAAGAACTTCTTAATAGGTGTAACCTTTTGTTCTCTTGTCTGTTAAATATAATAAATGGATGAGGCCTAAAACCAAGGTTAGAGAAGGTTCATGGGGTCATGACTTGTGAAAAAGTATGAAGTTAAAAAATATAAACTTTTAACACAAGTCCTCCTCAGGTGTGGGTTCATTTTCTGCGTACTTTCCACTCGACATCACATATAACCATTCCTTTTTTGTTGGGCGGTGAAAGGGTGGGATGTTCTCACAAATAAAAATTTGTTTTATTGAAATTGTAAAAGTGCAATAATAATGTTAGCTGTACATGTAAAGAGGTCAAATGCAAAGCACCGTTGTTTGTATACTTTTTATATAGTATTTTTTTCAATTGTAATAAATTGCTGTACACGCTAAATAAATATCACTATTTTCCACTTGACCCGGCTGATTTTCTTGGAGTATACACAATATTGCGGCTACGATTTTTGGTTTTCTTCCCCCTCTATTCCCCCAAAAATGACACTAAGCATTTCCATCCAGAATGTTTTTGTCATGACAAACATTGTGGATCTTGTTGCCATCAGGTATTCTTGCTTTAACGATAGCCAATGCCAAAGTTAGTTTATTTAATTGCGATATAATGTTATATATATATATATATATATATATATAGCACTAGATTAAAATTTAACTTTTAATGTATCAGAACTATCAGAATCCTTTCCCAAGAAGTTGCAAAAACCCTAGTACATGTTTTTATTATCTCCTGCCTGGATTATTGCAACCTCCTGCTCTGTGGCCTCCCTTCTAACAGTCTCGCACCCCTACAATCTATTTTAAACTATGCTGCCCGGCTAATCCACCTGTCCCCCCGCTACTCCCCGACCTTTCCTCTCTGCCAATCCCTTCACTGGCTTCCCATTGCCCAACAACTCCAGTTCAAAACCCTAACCATGACCTACAAAGCCATCCACAACCTGTCTCCTCCCTACATCTCTGACCTAGTCTCCCGGTACTTACCTGCATGTAACCTTCGATCCTCACAAGATCTCCTTCTCTACTCCCCTCTCATCTCCTCTTCCCACTATCGCATCCAAGATTTCTCCCGTGCCTCCCCCATACTCTGGAATGCTCTGCCACAACACTTCAGACTCTCGCCTACCTTGACAAGCTTCAAAAGAAACCTGAAGACCCACCTCTTCCGACAAGCCTACAACCTGCCGTAACCCTCAGTCTGATACAGCGCTGCACAATTAGCTCTACCCTAACCTACTGTATCCTCACCTATCCCTTGTAGACTGTGAGCCTTCGCGGGCAGGGACCTCTATTCTCCTGTACCAGTCTGTGTCTTGTGTCTTGTATTGTTTATGATTATTGTACTTGTCCCTCTTATGTATACCCCTTTTACATGTAAAGCACCAAGGAATTGATAGCGCTATAATAATAAATAAATATTAATAATAATTAAAATCAGACCAAAATACAAGATATATAAAGTGCAGTTATCCAAAAATGAAGATGCACTAAGTAGTCATGACCGCGTATTGGCGGTATTGTCTTTCTTCACACACCTTGCGCTGTTTATTTATCCTGCAGGTTTTCTAATTATCTCCCCTGATGATCTCTCTATATTGAGAAGGAAACCTGTCGGGAGGGCCCATATTTAGTTGGGACAGCTTCTACACTTGGGTGCTGCCCTTGTCACGGCGGAAGAACTACATGGGGCACGACAGGGGTCAGTTTATTAGAGTTTTCCCTTAAGTTGCCAGCTATCTTCCTGTCCTTCGTTTATTCTATTGGATTGTGATTGGTCTACCCTTGGAGAAGGATTGGGTGATATCTAATACAAACAGTGCCTATTTATTGCACCTTGATTTTTGAGCACTGCACTTTATATCTTTGTATTTTGGTCTGTTTTTAGTTCTGATACATTAACAGTTAAATTTTGGTCTATTACTATATATTACATAATTCCTCGACTTTTTGGTCTTTTCTACTATCCTTGCCATTTTGGAGGATACCTACTGTTATTTTTATTTAGTTGAGCCAATAATCAGCCCACTTAAACAGGCCGGCAATCACTGGATGAACGAGCAAAATCTTTATCGCAACGCATGTGATGTCAATTATCATGATGATATATGGGAACATGTGGAGTAGAAGGAAAGGGTTTACCCGCGCTGCCATGTGGAATGAGGAGATAACTCGGGACAATATCTGCTTGATTTTATTAAACGCGTTTCAGAGTCAATAAATGTTCTTCAGGAATCAAAGTCACTGATGTACATCATCATCTAAACAGGCCGGCAATCACCGAATGAACGAGCAAAATCTTTATCGCAACGCATGTGATGTCAATTATTATGATGTATGTTTGTATGAGGACAGAACAATCATATTAGCAATGCTTTCTTACTAGAGATGAGCGAAACCGTGCAGTAAAGTTCGGTGTTCATACCGAACACAGATTTTACAACAAAAGAAAATCCGTTTTCGAGTTCGGGTGCTTTACGAATGCTAATCACGAAATCAAGCATCGCTGTGCTCAGGTATGCTCGGTGCTCGGCCCAGTGCGAGCCGCTTGCAGTGTTCCACTGGGGGTAACAACAGCGTGATCGTCTGTAGTATGCACCAAAAAAAATACAAAACTCCCTGCCTCCCCGAGAAGTGTTCTGCTTATGGCTGCCTGTTTGGGCAGTTCAGCTTTCCACCCACAATCAGTGACTTCCAATGGGGTTCAGTTCAAGTCCGGGTCCCGAACAGAACTATTATCAAAGGTCCGGCTGAACACAAACTTCAACGAGTCTGCTCATCTCTATTCCTTATGTGTTGGTGTTTCATCGGCCTATCTGAATAAACTTATGCTGGTGTCACACTAAGCGACAGCGACAACGACGTCGCTGTTATGATCGCTGCTTAGCTGTCAAACAGCAGAAGCAGCGATCATAACGTCGCTGTGCTACATGTGCAGAGAGCAGGGAGCCGCGCTTAGCGCTGGCTCCTTGCTCTCCTAGGTACAGTACACATCGGGTTAATTAACCCGATGTGTGCTGCAGCTACATGTCACAGTGCAGAGAGCAGGGAGCCGCGCGCACTGCTTAGCGCTGGCTCCTTGCTCTCCTTGCTACAGTATACATCGGGTTAATTACCCGATGCGTACTGCAGCCACATGTCACAGTGCAGGAGCCGGCACTGGCAGCAAGAGCGGAGGCTGGTAACCAGCGTAAACATCGGGTAACCAGGGAAAGGTCTTCCCTTGGTTACCCGATGTTTACGCTGGTTACAGCTTACCGCAGCTGCCAGTGCCGGCTCCTGATCGCTTCATTTCGTCGCTCTCTCGCTGTCACACACAGCGATGTGTGTGTCACAGCGGGAGAGTGACGACCAAAAAATGAAGCTGGACATTCAGCAACGACCGGCGACCTCACAGCAGGGGCCAGGTCGTTGCTGGATGTCACACACAGCGACGGGACGTCGCTGCAACGTCACAGAAAATGGTGACGTAGCAGCGACGTCGTTGTCGTCGTCGTTATGTGTGACACCAGCTTTAGTCTATCCAGGAGCGGCTAAATAATATTGACGCAGCCTGTGGCACTTCCCACAGATAAGAGATCTAAGATCAAAAATGGAGGGTTTTTTTTCTGCTGTCTAAGGCCTTGTGCGCACACTGCGTTTTTTACTGCGTTTTTGCTGCAGAAAATGTTCATAACCTTGCTGCAGTCCTTCCCCAGCAAAATCTATGGTAAAAAAAAAAAATGCTGTGCGCACACTGCGTTTTGTTTTTTTTTCACCTACAGTTTTTGCTGTGTGTTCTCTGCAGCAAAAAGAATGTGCATGTCACTTCTTTTCTGCAGGTTTTTGCCATAGATAATGGTAAAAAAACGCAGGGAGGCACCTGCGGAAAATTTGCGATAAAACCGCATGCAGTTTTCGGGTGCGGTTTGCTGCGTTTTTTTTTTTTTTTACAGTAGGCACGGTAATCTTTCAGAGGGTGCGGAATTTTCTTAAGAAAATTCTATTTTCTAGTGCGCACAGGGCCTAAGGCTGTGTGTCCACAAAGTTTTTCTGAAAATTGCTGACAAAAGTGCAATCTAGGGCTTTATCCGAATGATGATGGATAAATAATGATATAGAATTGCTCACCTGAGTGGGTTGTGATATATTCACAACCTTCTTGTGCATTCAGAAACCGGCTGCTGGAGTCCCTATGTGCAATGACATAGTAGATATGGAAGAGAAAAGGGTTAACACCACGCTACCGTCTTGAATAAATCTTCAGATAAAATCACAGAATATACTGTACCTTCTGCGCAGATTTTCCTCATAGACTTTCATTAGATGCGGAAAATACACAGGAACAAAACACATGTGTTTTTAGTGCGTTTCTGCATGTAATATGCACCTAGGTTATGAATGGTTTTGTCAAAGCCAAATACCAGGAAGCATCAAAAACCAAGCAGCTTTATTTCAAACATAACAGACCAGCAAGAGACAAAAAACTGAGTAAAAAATGAGATAAAAACGCAAGAAACCTTGGGTGCAAAAATTCTGCATCATCAAAAGCTCATCGTGGGAATGTAGCCGAAGAGTCTATGCGAGTTCCTTGTGCTCCATTACTGTTTGATACTGATCTAGTCGACTAGAACACAGCTTCTTAATGTTTTTTGGGGCATTGACCACCAGAATGAAGTGATGCCTGAGATGGGAAACTAAAAAAAAAAAATTACCGATTTTTTTTTTTTTTTTTTTTTTTTTTTTTTTTTATTATTATTTTCTGAACCTAACAAAACCATAAAATATGCACTAAATGGATTTGTTAAGTCTGATAAAATAGAGATTGATAGAATCTCGAAATGGCCTGTGCTGCAAAGAAACACTTCTGGCAAAATTGCCATTCCAACCACTGGAGGGGGCCACTGAGGAGCTTTACGGTAAGCCTATTCAGCCTAATAAATAAATGGGGTCCACTTTCTGTCTCTCCCACCTACAAAAACGAGAAGTACAACTCGCGAAATTTACTACAAAATAATGATAGTTACATTTTGTCTTCAGAGATCCCGGTTCACCACGTGTTTTGTTATTTTGTTAATTTCAACACACCATCATATTCTTGCAAACTAT
The DNA here is from genome assembly GCF_048569485.1 of Anomaloglossus baeobatrachus. NCBI lineage: Eukaryota > Metazoa > Chordata > Amphibia > Anura > Aromobatidae > Anomaloglossus > Anomaloglossus baeobatrachus. Next base: position 66,388,756 of record NC_134357.1, on the reverse strand, counting down.
CCTGAAATGTATAAACGGTCCCAAAAAAATAGGAGACCTCCCAAATTTCCATAGGAATTGCTACATTTTTTGATTTCTTCATTTAGTGAGGTGGTGTGTAGAGAGGGTGCTTGACTTTTGTAAAAAAAAGAGCGTGGCTATGGATTATATTGACAATGCAGCAAGTTATTTTTTTTTTTGTTTGCTGGCAAAAGTTGGCATGTATGAGAATGATTACATAAATGGCTACAAGAATGATCTAACCTCTAGGGGTAATGTTTGTACTGATGATTGTGACACAGTGGAATAGGGATGAAGTTTCCAGGGGTATTTGTATTTTTATTAGTATCACTATATGTAACCAAACTTGGGGGTTCATTGACTGTTATCTCATCCGCATTGGAGATAAGAGGACCTGAAAAGTAAAGCTCGGTGTTTTTACCAAACACAGATTTTACAAAAACTGTGTTAGAGATCTGAGTTTGGTTAGCATATGTAAAGCACCCAATCGTTTGACACTGAGTGTACCTGAGCACAGTGATGAGCAGTGTTCGGCCCAGTGCAAGCCGCTTGTAGTGTATGAACTGGTCGTACTGGGGGTAACTAACGTTATCGGATGTAGTGTGCACCATAAAAAGTAAAAACAGACAAAACCCCCACCTACCCTCCCCTTGAAGTGTCCTGTTATGGCCGGCTGTATGTGAGCGGAGACCCAAACTGCCCAATCGGTCACATCCATTGAGGTTCAGGTCACGTTTGGGTCTAGAACTGAACTTTAGATAAAGTCCGGCTGAACCCGCCGAACCGAACTTCCATGGGTCCAGTCATCTTTCATCAGCATGTTTTCCAATCATGCAAACAAAAACTTGTAAAGCATGACATTTTTGAACCATGTGGCACTTGGATGTCTAAATATAAATTTCTTTATCGTTCCTTTGGGAGACCCAGACCTTGGGTGTATAGCTTCTGCCTCCGGAGGACATACAAAGTACTACACCTAAAAGGTGTAGCTCCTCCCTCTGAGCCTATACACCCATTGGTGAACCAGTCACAACCAGTTTTTCGCTTTGTGTTCAGGAGGCATACATCCACACATGCGTTCTCATATGATTTTTTTCCTTTTTTTTTCCTTTTTTTGGAATAAGATTGAAGAAATGCGGGTCCACGTCTGGACTCCCGGCATGTCCCTTCTCACCCCACTGTGTCGGTGGTGTTGTAAGGTTGATTTCCAAGGCTGGAGCCTTACATGCCGTGCTCCTTCACCATCCCTCCTGGGCTCTGGATTGAAGTGGGAGCCAGCACGGTATCCATGCCTGGCAGGAGACCGGTCTCCGGCCACAGCCCCTTGAGGACCCTGCTGGACCGGAGCACTCACTCCCAGGGACCTGGCCCTGCGTCTCAGCAGCTAAGTATCTTGAGACGTTCATATGTTGGGGGTCCCTGTCATTTATTGTGGGGGGAGAGTGTGTTTACTGTGTTTTTTAGCATTTCCAGCCGGTCCTCTGGCTTTTCGCTCGAGAACCGCGCCGATGGTGCCTGCGCGTCGGCCTCTCTGCTTAAATTTAGGCCCCGGCTTCGCCGGAGGCCAGTTTCTGTTACCTGCCCTCGCATGTCACTCATGCTGAGGGACAGGCATGGCCCCTCCCGGTGGCCGTCCTGCACAGGGTAGGGACCCTCCTCACTGCTTGTGTGCGACTCCCCCCCTGCAGGCCTCTATGGCCTTCCAGATTCCGCCCTTCCTACAGGGACGCCCAAGGTTCCGCCCCCTCTCTTCGCTCCGGCGGCCATTTTCTTGGGCAGGTTTCAGTCTGTTCTGGCCCGTCCTGCACTCTGCATCCCTGCTGAGGTGCTGTGCATTGGGGGTCCGGGTTTCGGGATCTGGAGGGCACACAACACCGCTTCCAGCGGTCTGGCATGTGGCTGAACCCCCGGCCTGGGTAGAGTCTTTTTCTAGGTCTATCTCCCAGTCATTTGCTGAGTCCATGGGACTTCTGTCCAGGACTTTGATGAATATGCATCAGCCCCCTTCACAGGGTGCCTCTAATGCTCTTGCTAAGGGGTCTTTAGGACTGGAGCTCACAGAGGATTCATCATCAGGGCACGGACCCCGTCCGTCTAAGAGGCTCCGCAGGGTTCTCTCTCCCTCCTCATCCCGTGGCTCTGATTCAAGGGCTGAGGACTCTCAGGATGAGGAGGATGCCTATTCAGGGGGCTCGGAGGCTAACTCCATGTGCCCCATTGATCCTTCCGAGGGTGACTCAGAATTTAGTGACTTGATTGCTTCCATTAATTCTGTACTGGATCTCAATCCGCCAGTATCAGAGGAGCAACCCTCTCTGGCAGAAAAGCACCAGTTTACCTCGCCTAAGAGAGTAAAGAGTGTTTTTTAACCACTCCAGTTTTCAGGCCGCTGTGACCAAACCCAGGGCCTGTCCTGACAAACGCTTCCCAAAGCGTGGTTCTGATGACCGTTTTCCCTTTCCACCTGAGGTGGTCAAGGAATGGGCTCAATCCCCAAAGGTAGACCCTCCGGTGTCTAGGCTCTCAGCCCGGACCGTTGTCTGTGGCTGATGGCACTTCCCTTAAGGATGCCACTGACCGTCAGATTGACCTTCTGGCCAAATCCGTGTATGAAGCGGTGGGGGCCGCGTTTTCTCCAACTTTTGCAGCAGTGTGGGCCCTCAAAGCCATCTCTGCTAGTCTGGAGGAGATGCATTCCCTCACCAGGGAATCTATGCCCGAGCTGGTTGCCTTAACTTCTCAAGCTTCAGCTTTTTCTTCTTATGCCATGTCTGCCATGCTGGAGGCTTCTCACCGTGCTGCGGTGGCTTCAGCTAATTCCCTCATTATCCGCAGGACCTTGTGGCTTCGAGAGTGGAAGGCAGATGCTTCTTCAAAGAAGTACCTTGCTGGGCTCCCTTTTGCTGGTTCCCGGCTGTTCGGTGAACAGCTGGATGAAATTATTAAAGAGGCTACTGACGGGAAGAGTACTTCCATGACACAAACCAAGACCAGGAAACCTGCCCAGGGTAGGATTCAGTCGAGGTTTCGCTCCTTTCGTTCCTCCAACTGGTCGTCCTCTAAGCCCTCCGCCTCATCCGCTAACTCAGCTAAGGACCAGAAATCCAACTGGCGCTCAAAAGCGCGTACACAGAAGACCGCAGGAGGTTCTGCCACTAAGGCAGCCTCCTCGTGACTCTCTGCCCGTTCCAGCAACGTCCTTAGTCGGTGGCAGGCTCTCCCATTTTGGCGACGCTTGGTTTCGACAAGTCTCCGATCAGTGGGTGAGAGATATCATCTCTCACGGCTACAGGATAGAATTTTCTTCCAGCCCGCCAAACAGATTTTTTCTCTCAACTCCCCCCTGCTCCAAGGCCGCCGCCTTCTCACAGGCCGTGGCAGCCTTGCAGGCCAACGGAGTAATTGTACCAGTTCCCGCCCGGGAACGGTTCAGAGGTTTCTACTCAAACCTCTTCCTAGTTCCCAAAAAGAACGGTACCTTCAGGCCCATCCTGGATCTCAAGCTTCTCAACAAGCATGTTCGGGTGCGGCACTTTCGCATGGAGTCCCTGCGATCAGTCATTGCCTCAATGACCCAAGGGGATTTCCTGGCGTCCATCGACATCAGAGATGCCTATCTGCATGTGCCCATTGCGGTTTCACACCAGTGTTGGCTACGCTTTGCAATAGGAGACGATCATTTCCAATTCGTGGCTCTCCCCTTCGGGTTAGCCACGGCCCCTCGGGTTTTCACCAAGGTCATGGCAGCCGTGATTGCGGTTCTGCACCTTCAGGGGTTGGCAGTGCTTCCCTACCTGGACGACCTTCTAGTCAAAGCGCCATCCAGCGCAGACTGTCAGCGGAGTGTCTTGCTCACTCTCAGCACTCTAGCCCAATTCGGGTGGCTTGTCAATCTTCCCAAATCCACTTTGACTCCGACCCAGAGTCTCACGTACCTAGGGATGCAGTTCGAGACTCTGCCGGCACTTGTGAAGTTGCCCTTAGACAAACAGCTGTCACTCCAGTTGGCGGTGCGCTCTTTCCTGAGGCCAAGCCGTTATACCCTCAGGCGTCTGATGCAGGTGCTGGGTCAAATGGTGGCGTCCATGGAGGCAGTTCCCTTTGCCCAGTTCCATCTGCGCCCCCTGCAGCTGGACGTTCTCCGCTGTTGGGACAAGCGGCCTTCCTCCTTACACAAGTCAGTGGCTCTGTCGCCACGGACCAAGAGCTCTCTTCAGTGGTGGCTTCGGCCCCTCTCCCTGTCCCAAGGGCGCTCCTTCCTGGCCCCGTCCTGGGTGATTCTCACCACGGATGCCAGTCTATCCGGCTGGGGAGCGGTATGTCTCCACCACAGAGCACAGGGCACTTGGACTCCGTCCGAGTCAGCCCTTTCAATCAATGTGCTGGAAATCAGAGCCGTACTTCTAGCTCTCCTAGCATTTCACCATCTGCTGGCGGGCAGGCACATTCGAGTCCAGTCAGACAACGCGACAGCGGTTGCCTACATCAACCATGAAGGCGGGACACGCAGCCGCCTGGCAATGATGGAGGTACAACGCATTCTTCAATGGGCGGAGGACTCCAGGTCCACCATATCCGCAGTCCACATCCCAGGCGTGGACAACTGGGAGGCAGATTATCTCAGCTGTCAAAGCGTGGACGGTGGTGAGTGGTCCCTGCACCCGGCAGTATTTCAGTCGATCTGCCGCAAATGGGGCACTCCGGACGTGGACCTAATGGCATCCCGTCACAACAACAAAGTTCCTGTCTACGTGGCTCGCTCCCACGATCCTCAGGCCTTCACCGCGGACGCTCTGGTTCAGGACTGGTCCCAGTTTCGTCTGTCTTACGTGTTTCCCCCCTCTAGCCCTCTTGCCCAGAGTCCTGCGCAAGATCAGAATGGAGGGTCGTCGAGTCATCCTCATTGCACCGGACTGGCCCAGGCGAGCTTGGTATCCGGACCTGCTCCAACTGTCCGTAGAGATGCCGTGGCCTCTCCCGGACCGTCCAGACCTACTCTCGCAAGGTCCGTTCTTCCGCCCGAATTCTGCGGCCCTCAAATTGACGGCGTGGCTCTTGAGTCCTGGATTTTGACGGCTTCTGGTATTCCCCCTGAAGTCATCTCCACTATGACTCGGGCCCGTAAGTCTTCGTCCGCTAAGATCTATCACAGGACTTGGAAAATTTTCCAGTCCTGGTGTCGCTCTACCGGCCATTCTCCTTGGCCATTCTCCTTGCCGACCCTTCTGTCTTTTTCACAGTCTGGTCTGCAGCTAGGTCTGTCCCTCAACTCTCTCAAGGGACAGGTTTCGGCCCTGTCAGTCCTGTTCCAGCGGCGTCTCGCTCGGCTGGCTCAGGTCCGCACCTTTATGCAGGGCGCGTCCCACATCATCCCGCCTTACCGGCGGCCCTTGGACCCCTGGGACCTTAACTTGGTTCTCACGGTCTTGCAGAAACCCCCCTTTGAGCCCCTTAGGGAGGTTTCTTTGTATCGTCTCTCACAGAAAGTGGCCTTTCTGGTTGCTATAACTTCTCTCAGGAGAGTTTCTGATTTGGCTGCGCTCTCCTCGGAGTCACCTTTTTTAGTCTTTCATCAAGACAAGGTGGTTCTCCGTCCGACTCCGGACTTTCTTCCTAAGGTGGTTTCTCCCTTCCACCTTAACCAGGACATTACCTTACCTTCCTTCTGTCCGGCCCCTGTTCATCACTTTGAAAAAGCTCTACATACTCTAGATCTGGTGCGTGCTCTCCGGATCTATGTGTCTCGCACCGCTGCGGTTGGGCGGTGTACCTCTTTTTTTGTGCTAACCACAGGTCGGCGCAAGGGCCTCCCTGCTTCTAAGCCGACCTTAGCCCGTTGGATTAGGTCGACCATTTCGGACGCCTACCAAAGTTCGCAGGCTCCTCCCCCGCCGGGGATCAAAGCGCACTCGACCAGGGCTGTCGGTGCCTCTTGGGCTTTTCGGCACCAGGCTACGGCTCAGCAAGTCTGTCAGGCTGCCACTTGGGCTAGCCTGCATACCTTCTCGAAGCACTACAAAGTGCATGCTCATGCTTCGGCAGATGCGAGCTTGGGCAGACGCATCCTTCAGGCGGCGGTCGCCCATTTGTGAAGTTAGGTTTCTGCCTACTTCTTAGTTTTTTTTGTTTATTTCCCACCCAGGGACTGCTTTGGAACGTCCCAAGGTCTGAGTCTCCCAAAGGAACGATAAAGAAAAAGAGAATTTTGTTTACTTACCGTAAATTCTTTTTCTTATAGTTCCGTCTTGGGAGACCCAGCACCCTCCCTGTTGCCTGTTGGCAATTTCCTTGTTCCGTGTGTTTTCACATGCTGTTGTCGTGAACAGAGTCTCTGGTTGTTCCGGCTCTTGCTCTGTTCTACTTGTGGGTGGCTATTCTCCTTCAGGTTTTGCACTAAACTGGTTGTGACTGGTTCACCAGGGGGTGTATAGGCTCAGAGGGAGGAGCTACACCTTTTAGGTGTAGTACTTTGTGTGTCCTCCGGAGGCAGAAGCTATACACCCAAGGTCTGGGTCTCCCAAGACGGAACTATAAGAAAAAGAATTTACGGTAAGTAAACAAAATTCTCTTTTTAGGTAAGATTTGAAGCAAAAATTCCCTACCGAAGAAGATTCAATTTGTGTAATGTGTAGTAGCATTGAGAAAGAAGATATAATTGGTTGACCTTGATGAACTTTTTGTTCGATGTCGATCCACATGTAGGTAAAAATTGCACAGCAAAAATTACTTTGCTCTTATTTGGGGTGAAGAAAAAATTCCTTGATCAATAATCAATTTCCATTGTGAAAAGAAGACTTAAAGGTCGTGTCCACCACTAGGACAACCCTTTCTGATTTCACATGTTTTCCCCAAGTAAAATAAAAAAAAGCCTATACTTGCCTCTCGTGCCGTTCCAGTGGTGCTGGGGCTCGCATGATGTTGTGATGTAACGCAAGCACCGCGTCCAATCAGTGTCAGCTTCTGTCTCCCCGCCTTTTGAACTACGGAGTTAATCACCAGGGCGTGAGCGCTGCAGCTGCCGCTCACTTCCTGTTGACTGTTCCTTTGTCCTAAGGCGGGAAGACAGTAGCTGGAGCTGATTGCACCCAAGGCTAGCATGACATCACAACGTCACATCATGAGCCCCAGAAATGCAAGACCCAGCACCACTGGAACACTGCCGCCCCAGTAGGAGAGTATAGGTTTTTTATTATTTTACCGGGTGGAAAAGCGGAATCAGAAGAAGTTCTCCTAGCAGTGGACAGCCCCCTTTAACAAAAAAAAAATTGTTGTGTGTATATACAATAGTGTTAGTGGCGTAACTAGGGTTCGAAGGCCCCCAGTGCAAAATTTGAACCTGTTTGTCAGATGTAAGGGCCCTTGAGGAGTTCCAAAGTCTGTAAAGATATAAGAGTTTCCCTCCCCCCATTATGTAGTAATGTACCCCATGCTGGGCTCCTTCCTGGTAAATATTTCCCCCATCCTGGTATATACAGTGAGGAAAATAAGCGTTTGATACGCTGCCGATTTTGCAAGTTTTCCCACCTACAAAGAATGGAGAAGTCTGTAATTTTGTATTGTAGGTACACTTCAACTGTGATAGAATCCCCCCCAAAAATCCAGAAAATCACATTGTATGATTTTTAAATAATTATTTTATGCAATAAAATGCAAATTAAGTATTTGATACAATGGAAAAACCGCTCTTAATATTTGGTACAGGAACCTTTGTTTGCAATTACTGAGGTTAGATATTTCCTGTAGTTCATCACCAAGTTTGCACACACTGCAGCAGGGATTTTTGCCCACTCCTCCATACAGATCTTCTCCAGATCTTTCAGGTTTCGGGCTGTCACTGGGCAACATTGAGTTTTAGCACTCCTCAAAGATTTTCTATTGGGTTCAAGTCTGAAAACTTGCTAGGCCACTCTAGGACCTTGAAATGCCTCTTACTGAGCCACACCTTGCCCTGGCTGTGTGTTTTGTAGCATTGTCATGCTGGAAGACACAACCACGACTCATCTTCAATGCTCTTACTGAGGGAAGGAGGTTGTTTGCCAATATATTGCGATATAGGACTCCATTCATCCTGTCATCTGTATGGTGCAGTCATCCTGTCCCCTTTCCAGAAAAGCACCCCCAAAGAATTATGTTTCCACCACCATGCTTCACAGTTGGGACAGTGTTCTTGAGATTGTACTTCTCCTTCTTCCTCCTCCAAACATTGCAAGTGGAGTAGATTCCAAAAACTTCTAGTTTGGTCTCATCTGACCACATGCCTCCTGTGGATTATCCAGATGGTCATTGGCGATCTTCAAACGGGACAGCGTAGTGTGTTGCTAACTGTAATTTTGAGACACTGATCCCAGCTCAATTCAGGTCATTGACCAAGTTCTCCCATGTAGTTCTGGGCTAATTCTTGACCTTTCTCAGTCACCTTTACTCCACAAGGTGACATTTGCATGGAACCCCAGGCCACGAAGATTGGCAGTCATCCTGTGTTTCTTTCATTTTCTAATTGTGCCAGCAGTTGTTGCCTTCTCACCAAGCTGCTTGCCTATTGTCCTGTAGCTCATCCCAGCTTGTGCATGTCTACAACTTTTGTTCGTAGTGTCCTTCAACCTTTCATCCATGGCCAAGAAGAAAGAACTGTTGAGTGTGTTTGTGTGGACAGGTGTCATTTATACAGGTAACGAGTTCAAACAGGTGCAGTTGATACATATAATGAATGCAGAGTAGGAGCTTCTTAAAGAAAAAAAAAATAACAGGTCTGTGAGAGCCAGAATTTTTGTTGGTTGTAATAAAATGTATATATGTCCTCATCCTTGTATAAATGTTCTTATCCTAGGCCCCTTCCTGGTATATATAATAATAATAATAATTTTATTCATTTATATAGCGCTATTAATTCCATAGCACTTTACATACATTGGCAACACTGTCCCCATTGGGGCTCACAATCTAGAGTCCCTATCTGTATGTCTTTGGAGTGTGGGAGGAAACCGGAGTACCCGGAGGAAACCCACGCAAACACGGGGAGAACATACAAACTCCTTGCAGATAGTGTCCTTGGTGGGATTTGAACCCAGGACCCCAGCGCTGCAAGACTGCAGTGCTAACCACTGAGCCACCGTGCCGCCCGTATGCTCCCATCCTGTTATTCATGTATCCATCCTATTATATATGTCATCATGGTAAATATGTCCCCCATGCTGGTATATACAGTCTTCATACTAAGCCACTTCCTGGTATATATGTCCCCATCCTTGGATATTGATCCACTCCCTGGTGTATATGTCCCCATCCTGGGCGTCTCCTGGTATATATGTCCCCACCCTGGACACCCCTGGTATTTATGTCCCCAACCTGGAATATATGTCTTCATTCTGTCTCTAACACAAGAATACATACCATTGTACTTGCCCTTTCTGGCTCCCATATCACTCTGCGTTGTCCTCTGTAGCCAGCGAGCAGTTGCCAACAGCTGACATTGGTGTCTGTGCTATACCGTCACATGATGTCACTGTCATGTGCCACCCTCAGTTACGGGGATGCCGATGTCAGCTGCCGGCCACTGTCCGCCAGTTTGTATTGTAGTGCAGGGACTCGAAGGGTCTTTGCACCGCGATGCATTTCAGCTGGATGTATCAAAAGGGATTTTTTTTTTTATAAACTTTTTGTTAATACTCATCTCTACCTCTTTTTCTCAAGAAAGTAGAAGAATTGCCCCTTAGTATCACAATATTGAGTATGGGGCTTCACAATATGTACGTAATTAACATCTCATCTAAATATATTTTATGCTACCCATTTACATCTATTGTAGAATATTGACCCACCATGACATATAGGAGTTTTATTTTTTATTCCTACCCTGGGGCCTTTCATCTTTTACTGAATTGAGGCTTTTCTGCCTTCGCAGCATTTCATTTCTGGGAAAGAATGGAAGAATTGTGAGAGTTGCTGTGATTACTCGACCGCCTTTTGACCTATAAATGAAAGGTAAATCTTTAGAATCAAATGTAATCCGGATGGATTGTCACTGTACTATTGACCAAATTACACTTGGAGGCAATTAGCCATTGATGCAGCTGATATTTATGGCATTGATTAAGACATATAACAATAGGAAATTTATGGCAAATAAATATTTTAGCTTTATTTAAATGTAGGGTTTCATATTGACTCAAAGGTTGCAGCCGTGGCATACATTAAATAAACCGTTGTAGTAAGCAGAGGAAAATTCATGGAGTGTGACCTCTGTTGGAACGGGAAATATGAAAAGTTGTAGTGTAGAATATAAACTTTATGCTATAGAAGGTACATAAATCAGAAAAAATGAATCCGCTTTTGGCTTTTATATAAATGTTACAGTACAGTAAAAATTCTCCATTAATTTCATTTATTACAGAAATGTTCCATCCAAAATAGTCACAGCATGAGAGATGAGGTATTTTATATTTCTTTCTAGATCCCTTTAGTGGTAAGTTGTTGGTTTTTTTTCTTTTTTTTTCTGTTAATCGATGACAGACTCCCTTGTTACAAACATCTATTTATTCCAAAATCCTGCAGACATTAAGAGAAACGTGGTGTGAAATTAGCTGGTATAAGGGAAGGAGTCAGAGGTGGCTTCACTCAAGCTTCCCCCAGCTTAAAGGGAGCCTGTCAGGTCCAATATGCCCCCCGGACCACGAGCAGTTCTGGATGCATATTGCTAATCCCTGCCTAACTGTCCCTGTATACACTAGCATAGATAAAGAGATCTTTAGAAAAAGTATTTCTAAAGATCGTTTCTTATATGCTAATGAGCGCAGGAACTAGTCACGAGCAGGGGTGTAACGACCGCGGTCACACAGGTCGCCACTGCAACCGGGGTGCAGGGAGCCCGCTGGCCCTAGCCCTTGATTCAGATAGATCTGTGTCAGAGGCTGCACATGACACTGACACGCGCTGGTCAGTTGCCGGCATGCCAGAGTCACAGGAGGATGCCAGGGGAGCGCAGGGTGGGTGAGTAACATGGCCACCAGTCGCACAGGGCCCCTTCTGGCAGACAGCAGATGGGGCGCAGGCAGGGAGCAGCAGGTCACTCTCCTGCGGTGCACAGGCTCCAGCACAGGGCACCCTCCCCTCCTCTGTGTCCTGTCTGCTCCCGTCTTCACCACACAGAGAGGGTGGAGGGGTGCCTGCATTGCTTCGGCCGGAGAAGCTGCTTCTAAAGAACCTATGAACTCCAGGAGACCAAGAAGGAGGTGAGTATAATGTGACTCATGTGTTATGTATAAGATGTGTGTCCTGTATAGTGTGCAATATGTAGCTGTCTGTCTGTGTATACTATCTGTCTGTGTATCATATCGATCTGTCTATAAAACCATCCTATCTATGTGTATGTACATACATCCATCCTGTCTGTCTGTGTATCCTATCTGTCTGTGTACATCTATCCATCCATGCTATTTATCTATACAAAATTCCATATGCCTCATTATGAAAGTGAACACATAGTACAATTGTTTACTGTTTTTTTGTTTTACACTGTGTGCGGCACGGTGGGGGCTATATACCCGGATGAGTGGGCTAGTCACACATCATATTGCATACACTCACACATCAGATCACACTCACACATCATATTGCATACACTCACACATCAGATCACACTCACACATCATATTGCATACACTCACACATCATATTGCATACACTCACACATCATATTGCATACACTCACACATCAGATCACACACACTACATATTGCTATGTATGTAGCATATACATTTCCGCCAGCACACACTCGCCACATCCAGTGATACCACTTGCTTCCGGCCCGCAGGTCCTAGAAGCTCCACTGTACAGTGCACAGGGTCACATGATGCGTTCCACCCACAGGTCCTAGAAGCTCCACTGCAAATTGCACAGCGTCACAGGTCCTTAAGCCGCCCAGAAGCAATCAATATCACTGGATGTGGTGAGTGTGTGAGTGATCTAATGTGTGTGTTCCACCGCAGGTCCAGATTTGTTCCACTGCTCCCGGTCGGTGTCTGGCGAGGAGAGCGGCGGAGCGGTGAGGGTAAAAAGGGGGAGGGGCAGTGGTGAGAAGAGCGGCAGTGGTGGGGAGAGGGGAGAGGGGAGGGTAGCAGGGGAGGGGCGGTGGTGGGGTTTGCGGTGGCACCGAGCTGCTACTCATAGATTCCGGCGAGTAACAGGGGGAAAGTGCAGAACACAGCATATGCTGTGAGCTCTACAAACATGGCGCTGATCTCCCTCTGCTGTGATCTGGACAGCCAGGGAGCACCTCCATTTCACAGCAGATGCTGTCTTTATGTTAAGTATAGGGGTTTGAGCCCGACAACGGACTTCTATGCACAGGGCGCTGCCGTATTTGAGGTGAGTTACTGTCGTTACAGCAAATCCAAGATGGCAGCCCTCATTGCTTCAGTAAAACTAGAATGAAATAAAAACTAAATAAACTGAATTTATTTTTGTATTAAAAATACTGGATTTCATAATGACTATTATTAATACAAAAATAAAAAAACGCGACTCCTTACCTTTTAATGATAGAAAATATTAATGCCCTGAGCAACTGCCCTAGAAAAGTGTCCACATTTTGCTCCTAGAAAGTAATAGTAGTGCCCCATGTCCTCCTTTGATGGTTACAATACCCTGAGTGTCCCTATAATAGTAATGGTTCTTATGTGCCTTCTTTACATTTAATAATGTCTCCTAAGTCTCCCCATGTACAGCTCCTCTATACACAGTATGATGCAACTACATCTCCACTATAGACAGTATGATGGGTCCACAGCTCCCCCAAATAACAATAGTCCACACACTGTATAATGGCCACCACAGTAGACCACACACTGATTGTCCCAACAGTAGTCTCCACATTGTATGACTTCTACAGTAGTCCCCACACTGTATGAGAACCCCCAAAGTAGTCCCCACAGTATGACGGCCCCCCACATTATCTCCCATCCTGCATAAGTGCCCCCTACACTGTATAAGTGCCCATTACACTGTATAACTGGGAAGGGGGATCTGAATTTCCTGAGGAGTAAACTTACCCCACACCATGTCTCCACAAAAATAAGCCCTCCCCCGAAAATAAGACCTAGTGCTTTTTTTGTGGCAAAAAAAAATATAAGACAGGGTCTTATTTTCAGGGAAACACGGTATGTGGGGCAGTAAGGGGACCACGGTTTTTGTGCCACACAGCTGGTGTAGTAATAAGGGCACATACGGCAGCAGCGGCTCAGTATTGGGGTATCAGGAGGATGAGGCATTTGTGCAGGTTGAGAATAGATGGGACGGGGTCGGAAATGTTTAGGCAAATGTGTCTTTTTTTGTAATCTCTGCAGATGAGTTGTTCCTGGAAGACGTTCTGTCAGTCTGGACCAGATGGAAAAGATGGGAAAAGTGAACAATTCCATCCGAAAGAACATCAGCTGTAAGTCACCATCTATAATCTCTGCTGTGGCACTTGGCAGTGCGCCACTCTGCTGCAGTGCCTGACTGCGCCCCCACCGCCCCTTTGCTACGTGCGCCTGGTAGCGTGCCCCTTACCCCTCTCCTACTGCACCTGGCAGCATGCCTCTCTCTTGTAGTCACTGTCAGTGTGCCCCTCTGCTGTGTTGCTTCTCGAAGCTTTTCTGCTACTTGTGCCTGCCAATGGTCCCCTTTCCCTCTGCTGCTTGAGCCTGGCAGTGCAGCCCACACCCCTCTGCTACTGCAACGTACCACAGGCCCAGTGCTGCATCTACGGAGTAGCTGCTGGCCGGAGGAGCAAGCTTAAGGCTATTGAGGCTGAATCAACCCTAAGTGAAAAAACTGCCTACTGTGACTTTGTTAGGTCCTGTCTGAGGCCGTCGGCTCACAAAGGCTTCCTCAGACAGACTTGACACTAGCCACTCTATCCTACAGGTTCCAAAGGAACCCTGGCCTTCACTTTTACACCCCTGTACAGAGATAGAGACTTACCACAGGCAATGGGTTGCATCTACAGAGTAGCTGCTGGCCGGAGGAGCGAGCTTGAGGCTGAGTGATTCAACAATAAGTTAAACATAGCAAACGAAAAGCAACAGTATTTATCTGCCCAGGTCACAGAAACTGATGCACTAACAGGATACAGCAGCCCTCCTTGATAAAGATGAAGGCAGCTCAGGGGCAAAATACTGATGAGAAAACCACTCGCCACCTACCAATTCATGGAGCGGGTGATTGCTCAGTATTGAAATTGCACAGGCGTTATAATTGTATACGGGGCGGGTAATATAGTACACAGTGCGCCTGGCTAACAGCCTATTACTGAAGACCCTACTATTAGATCAAACGGACTACCAAACACACTATCATTGCACTCCACCGGGACAGACACCCTACCCAGCACTCTATCATTGCACTCCATCAGGACAGACACATTAGTTTACAAGACCAACATAGATGGGATTGGCTGTAATCAAGAATCTTGTACATAAAAAATATAAATAAATGAGGTATTGGTTAATATTTTGGCCAAAATACGCAAGCTCACAACCCAACGTCAAGGGTCCTCATTGTTTTGTGAGTCCCTATACTAAAATTATAAGCAAAGCCAGAGAAAAATGAAAATGTACCAAAGTTTAATTAGTTCAATATAGCAAAAAAATGGGTATTTACCTGCCCAGGTCACAGAATGTAATGCAGTAGCCGGTTTGAGCAGCCCTCCTTGATAAATATGGAGGTAACAAAGGTGCAAAACACTGATGAGACAACCACTCACAACCTGCCAAATCATGGAGGGGGGATTGCTCAGTATTAACATTGCACACAGAGAAGGCCTGAATAGGGGGCTAGTCACACATGAAGTGCACAGTGCCTGGCTTACAGCCTATTAGTGACGCCCATAGTATTAGATTAGGCGGGCTGCCCAGCACTCTATCCGTGCACCCCACAATCACAGACACCCTACTTTACAAGGCCAACATAGATGGGCTTGGCTGCATCCTGCATAAAAACAGATATAATGTGCAAAAGTATATAATAAATTTATGTAGCATGGGTCAATATTTTGGCCAAAATATACAAGCTCGCAACCCACGTCAAGGGTCCTCATTATCTTAGTCCCTACCTAAAATTAAATGCAAAGCCACAGAAAAAGGAATTAAAATTTCTCAAAAGTTCGATATAGCAAGAAAAAAAACCTCTAAATCTTTCTGTGGCTTTGCTTTTAATTCACCCTTAAAGGGGTTTCCCCACGAATAAAGTTAAACTTAATCAATTGAACAGGATCACAGGTGATTCTTTTTGTGAGGTAAAACATTTCCATACTTTATTTTAAAAAATCTTTTTCCTCAAAGAAAGAATAATTTGCGATCCTCTGCTGTAATGTCTGCAAACTTTTTTTTTTTTTTTTTAAGTCCTCCCCTGCCTAGGAGTATGATCAGACCATATCCCTGTATGGTCAGACACAGCCATTACACAGTACATAGCAGGGGCACATGTATAAAATTATCTCACCACAGGAACATTTTTTTTTTTCAATTACATCCAATTCTAGAAATTAATATTATTATTCCAAGATCTATGGATTAAAATTTGTTAAAATTAAGTTTCCTCATGGGAAAACCCCTTTTAACTAACTAAAGCTTTTTCCCCCTTTAAATATTGGGATGTGTCTAAGAACATCAGCTCAAAAAGGCTTCCTGGGATAGACTTGGAGCAAAACACTCCATTAATGCTGGTCCCAAGGAAACCCCGGCTTACACTCTTGAGCCTCAATACAAAGACAGTTTCATAGCTTTAAGGCTGAAAGACCTAAGTCCTTCAAGTTCATCCTAAAAGCTAATGTGTTGATCCAGAGGAAGGCAAAAACCCCATGAGGCAGATGCTAATACCCCATATTAGGGGAAAAATTCCTTCCCGACTCCACATATGGCAATCAGACTAGTTCCCTGGATCAATGTCCCATAACAAACTCTAGTAACAATAACCTGCAATATTCTATTATTCACAAAAGGCACATATACCATCCATGAAAATTTTTCCTTCAGCCAGGGTAGTAATGGAAGTGTCTGATATACACCTCTCCATTACTAACCCCCGGGATTGATGCCAGCTGTCAATTCACAGCTGACATCAGCCCCAAAAGTACTAATCCGATTGCCACCACACAAGGGCAATCAGGAAAAGCTGGGCAAAGTGCCAGAATTGGTGCATCTAATGCATGTGCCACTTCTAAAGTGACTGGGGGCTATTTTTAGGCTGGGAAAGGGCAAATAACCATGAGCCTTCCCAGCCTGATAATACCAACCCCCTGCTGTCTGCTTTTCCTTGGCTAGTTATAAAAATAGGGGGGAGCACTCTCCATTTTTTTTTTTTTAATTTATTTATTTTGGTCACATACACGCATCTTCCACATGCAATAAAGTTTGTTAATTGGTTGCACTTCAGCCTTTCAACAAACTTTATTAGCAAACTAACAGCATTCAAACTCGGACACAGACTTTTTTTTTAAAGTCTGTGTTGGAGTTTGAGCCCTGAACACCCAGTGTCAGGTTTGAACCCCAAACTTTACAGTTCGGGTTCGCTCATCTCCAGTCATAACACAATATATTATAACTGACATGCAGACACTTAAGCTGGTGTCACACTAAACGACAGCGACAACGACGTCGCTGTTACGTCACCATTTTCGGTGACGTAACAGCGACCTTGTAAGTCGCTGTTATGATTGCTGCTTAGCTGTCAAACACAGCAGAAGCAGCGATCATAAGGTCGCTGTGCTACATGTTCAGAGAGCAGGGAGCCGCGCTTAGCGCTGGCTCCTTGCTCTCCTGCAGCACACATCGGGTTAATTAACCCGATGTGTGCTGCAGCTACATGTCACAGTTCAGAGAGCAGGGAGCCGCGCTTAGCGCTGGCTCCTTGCTCTCCTGCAGCACACATCGGGTTAATTAACCCGATGTGTGCTGCAGCTACATGTCACAGTGCAGAGAGCAGGGAGCCGCGCGCACTGCTTAGCGCTGGCTCCTTGCTCTCCTTGCTACAGTATACATCGGGTTAATTACCCGATGCATACTGCAGCCACATGTCACAGTGCAGGAGCCGGCACTGGCAGCAAGAGCGGAGGCCGGTAACCAGCGTAAACATCGGGTAACCAGGGAAAGGTCTTCCCTTGGTTACCCGATGTTTACGCTGGTTACAGCTTACCGCAGCTGCCAGTGCCGGCTCCTGATCGCTTCATTTCGTCGCTCTCTCGCTGTCACACACAGCGATGTGTGTGTCACAGCGGGAGAGTGACGACCAAAAAATGAAGCTGGACATTCAGCAACGACCGGCGACCTCACAGCAGGGGCCAGGTCGTTGCTGGATGTCACACACAGCGACAGCGACGGGACGTCGCTGCAACGTCACAGAAAATGGTGACGTAGCAGCGACGTCGTTGTCGTCGTCGTTATGTGTGACACCAGCTTTAGCCAATATAAAATTAGAACTTGTGAAATATGTTAATCCGGTACCTTGCAATTTCGTATAAGATATAACATATCTGTTGATAATAGCACTCAAGGGTAATTTACTTCAGTACTTAAGACAATGTCTCCAGCAACAGACAAGGAGAATGTACAAGACAAGATGAGATAAAAGTTCCCTCGCACTCCGAGACCTGAAGTACAGAGATAAAGTCCAACGACACCGCCTCTTTATATCCAGAGACGTTCCCGTTCTTATAATCAGGTATTCAGAGCACCACCGGCGCGGACTCTACTAACTCCACAGTGATCGTGACAAGGTCCCACTCGACTGCCACAGGTCTGACCCTGCGTCCACTTTTGAAACGTGGAGGTTTCAGTCACTCAGTGTTATTAATAGAAATTCACATATAACAATACCTACATAGGTATATAAGACAACAAGAAATATTATCTCTATGGGATCAGGGGCCGTGTACCTGGGGTGTAGTGTAGAATACCCTATCATTTGTCTTCAGCCCACAAATGACTGTTGACCACACCTAGTTGGACTCCCTTATACACATTCAGGATTTTATAGGTAATCCGTATACATTCACTCAAGTTTCCATTCAAGGAGCCTCATTGTAACATAAAACACATTTTATGGAGTTTTAGTTTTACAATTTTAAAAGATGGACAAATGGAAATGATACAAATTACCAGGAGACAAAATCCAATAAAGTACAGAAGACAAAATCCAACAAGGTACCGGAATAAAATATACAAAAATTCATCTTATTTTGGGTTCCTCAATTACTATTATGTTTTCTTGGTTTACAAAGGTGACATCACCCATTATTAGTCTGCAGGTTATATAATATATACACCTGTTGTACTGTAATAACATAAGGGTACATGCCCCTGATCAGGATCCGTTGCACCCTGGACTCAGCGTGTCCTGACCTGCGGGGCAGAGAGTCTCCTCTGTAGGGGAACGCAGGAGACCGCAGCGGCTTGTGCCCACAATCGGGGTTTCAGGGCGCTGCGGTCTCTCGCTTGTGTGCAGGAAACAATTGACATGTTGTGGCTTAGGAAAGCCGCACAGCAGGTCAGTTTTTACTGTGGGCCACACACGCACAGTGGGCACAAGATGTCTAGAAATCCCATCCACTGTACTTGTACTGTACAACGCAGCGTTTTGGACAGAGCTGAAGAATGCGGCATCCAAAACACTGCTAACACTGATCGTGGGCACGCACCCTAAAAGTTCACCCCTCAAGCAGTTTGCACCAGAAATTTTACAAGGGGAACTATTTACTTTAAAAGGGATTTCCCGTCGTGGACAATAATTTTAATATATAATAAAATGTAATTTTTGTCTTAAAGGGGATGTCCAAGCTTGAGATTAACGACAGACTTTTGAATCCTAACAGGAAGTGCACTGTGCGCTGTGAGGATTCGCCTGTGCCGGTATTGGGCAGTCGTAACCACACGGATGTGACTTGCATACATGTGTTCAGGTGCAGACACCTAGAGCAACTGCAGACTTTTACCTCAAGCCTGGAAAACCCCTTTAACAAACCTGAATTAAAATTCTGAAAAAAAAAAATGTACACATAGTTTTTCACAGGACTTATAACCAGAAAGCTCATAAAAAAAATCGCTAATTGTTTTGCATAGTTTACACTGCACCCTGTACATGAGTCTCCCAAGGCACTGAAGATACAGGGAGAAGTCACAAGAGACCCTGATTCCAGCGATGTGTCACTTACTGAGCTGTTTGCTGTCATTTTGATAAAATCAATGTTTTCTCTGCTGCAGATCTTGCAGTTATACAGAATTCATTAATATGCTGGACTACCTGGCAGCACACCAATAATCCTGTAATGATAATCTCCTGCTGATTACACAGTGATTTTATCAAAACTACACTAAGCAGCCCAGTAAGTGACACATCGCTGGAATCAGGATCTCTGCCCCTACGTTATGCAGATTAGGTGGCAAAAACCTCCTGACTGATTCCCTTTAAAAGATGAGTCAAATTCATTAAAAGGAAATGAATTTGGTGCATCTTACTACAACGGGCGCTTAATGAAGGTTGGTATAGAAAAACACCAGCCTTGATTAAACGCCACCAAAGGGTTACATGACATCAGCAGATACAGAGCAGGGGAGGGGTATACGTCACCAGTGTCACATCATGGTCCTGTATCGTCCTCCATCGGCTCTTTTTTCATTCTGATGAATATGTAGCATTCTTCTCCTGTTTCTCTCCAAAAAGGCAATAAGGGTTCAGGGCTCCACGGTTTATAATCCAAAGGCTCGTTCTTGTCCTTTGTCCTATATAAGAAAGTAATATTGTTGCAGGGCTCCAGGTTTATATTCCCAGAGCTCCACTTACTCTTTCTGGCTGCCATAGTTCGGCTCTATCGTCCTGCTTCTATAGTAAAAATGTGGCAAATGGCTGTAAATCTCCCAGGAGCGGTTTGTTTAGAGTCTTTGATCATTGTGACATCACAAAGTGATGACATAGGCAAGTGGGCGGGGCACCTTTATTAGTCATCGGATGTGGTCAGATACAAATTGCATATTCTATGAAGTTGGATGGAATTTGCATATTTCATGATGCCATAAACCTCTGATGTCACCACAATGAGAACAGACATGAACATTCCATTCGGGGCCCGGCCGTCATCATCATCTGAACCATTCATGACTGCGGCGCAGATGTCAGGGTTCATTTTGCTTGTCTAGTTACAAAGCAGAGGACTTAGTGCTATAAAAGCAAATGTGCGATCAATGGTTCCCTGAATTCACAGCTCTAGAGCCGGAGGATCAGCCACTAAGGATTCTGGGAAAGTTGAGTGATAGATGTTAAAGTAAATAAAAACTCTGAATTTTTAGAAATCTGGGAGAGACCCCCGCAGATGTAATGGGGGCCGCGTCTTGTGTTATACAGCCTTGTACGAAAAACATAAAATATATAAATGGTACAATCCAATAAACTATATTATGGGTGTAGTGTCTCACAACAAGTCTCCTTTTGGTGATTTTTGTTCTGCGGTCATGCTCTGCACAGTCATCTCCTCTCTTATCCCGTTATATACAGCCACTTACTACAGTATATCACTCCTGTCACATTCATCCTGCAGTACATGGCTCCTCTCATCTATATACAGCCTCCTCTAGTACACAGCTCCTCTCATCTACATACAGCCACTTTCTACAGTACATCACTCTTCTCATCTATATACAGCCTCCTCCTCTAGTACGTGGCTCCTCTCATCTATATACAGCCTCCTCCTCTAGTACACAGCTCCTCTCATCTATATACAGCCCCATCCTGCAGTACATGGCTCCATCTCATCTATATACAGCCTCCTCCTCTAGTACATTCCTCCTCTCATCTACATACAGCCACTTTCTACAGTACATCACTCCTCTCATCTATATACAGCCTCCTCCTCTAGTACATGGCTCCCCTCATCTACATACAGCCTCCTCTAGTACATGCCGCCTCCTGTCCTCTATATACAGCCGCCTCCTCTAGTACATCACTCCTCTCATCTATAAATAGAGTCCTCCTCCTCTAGTACATGGCTCCCCTGCCTAAACCTCCCCCTTGTGCAGGACAGCTCCGCTATCAGTTCCTCTTCAGATCAGTTGACCCCGGCTGTGATACAGGAGGCTTCGCCCCCTCCTGCGAGATCATCATCTTTGTAGCGACGGCCGGGCTCCTGCGCTGTTAGTTCACTTTCCAGTTTTAAAGATGGTGGAACATATGGAAATGACAGCGATAAAAGTGAAGAAAACCTTCTTTACGATCTGCTGATAAACACAGAGTGGCCTCTGGACCTGATGAGCAGGTGAGTGGCTGATACCAGAGAGTTGTGATCAGTCAACAGCTGTTCCCAGTGCAGACAACACATTGGTAGACAGGACAAGACGCGCAGCGATGAAATCACAGCAGTCTGGAAGTTGTAGTTCAAAAGTTTGATAAGTCTACTTGTGCCCATAGGAAACATAGAAGTGCACACTTGGTATAGCGACTGCCTGGGACACCTCCTGGTCAGCAAAACCCCTCACCCCCCCCCACTTCTTCGCCCGCCTGCTACTGTCTCTGGCAATGTTTACCCTTATCCCTCTGTAACTGTCTGGCAATGTGCCCCTCTGCTACTGTGCCTGGCCTTGTGCCCCTTTGCTTCTTGTGCCTGACAGCACACTCCTCTGCTACTTACGCCTAGCAGGCCGCCCCTCTGCTACTGCGCCTGACTGTGTGTCCCTCATCCCTCTGCTACTTACATCTGTCAGCGTGCCCCTCAGCAACTGTGTCTGTCAATGTGTCTCTTGCCCCTCTGCAATTATGCCTGGCATTGGGCCCCTTTCCCCTCTTGCTATTTGCGCTCGGCATCACGCCCCTTTGCTACTGCTCCAGGCAGAGTCCCCCTTACCCATTTGCTACTGCGCCTGACTGCTTACCCTGCACCCCTCTGCTGCTGTACTTGGCAGCGTGCCCCTCTCCTTCAGCAGCACACCCGTCTGCTGGGGCGCCTGGCAGTGTCCCCCCCCGCCCCCCCCAGCTGCAGCACTCCCCCTGCTGCGGTGACTGACTCTCCTCACCCCTCTTTTACTATGGCTGGCAATTTGCTCCTCTGCTGCAGCACCTCACAACACACCCCTCCACTGTGGTGCATGCTAGAGCACTCCTCGCCCTCTGTTACTTTTGCTTGGCAGCACGCTCTTTGCCTCTCTGCTACTGCACCTGCAGCGTGTGCCTCGCCCCTCTGCTGCTACACCTGGCAACATGCCCCTCTGATACTGTGCCTGGTATCTTGCTCCTCACCCCTCTGCTACTGTGCCTGGTAACATGGTCCTCTGCTACTGTGCCTGGTAACATGGTCCTCTGCTACTGCACCTAGCAGCTTGTACTCTCTGGCAGCACACCACTCTGCTTCAGTGCCTGGCAGGGCGCCATTCTGCTACTGCGCCCAAATCATTCTATGGTTTATTTTCGGGGTAGGTCTTATTTTCAGGGAAACAGGGTAGCTGTTGGCCGAATAACAGCTGCCAGTTATCTCTCCAGACTTTCCCACACACAGGATAACTTGTTCAATTGAACTGTCCTGTGTTTTATATGAGAAAGCCGCTTGGTGTTGGCTTATCTCACTGGGAACAAAAGGAACAGCAGTCCAAAATCAGACATGCCAGATCCTTAACGCCTGCCATCACTAATCTAGGACTTATCGGCTGCTATAGGTTGCCATTAACTTTTTATTACCCCGATTGCCACCGCACCAGGGCAATTGGGATGAGCTGGGTAAAGTCCCAGACTGTCGCATCTAATGAATGCAGCAATTCCGGGCGGCTGCTGGCTGATATTTTTAGGTTGGGGGACTCCCAATAACGTGGGTCTCCCCAGCCTGAGAATACCAGCCCCCAGCTGTGAGGCTTTATCTTGGCTGGGTATCAAATTGAGAGGGACTGTCATTTTTTTTAATTATTTATTTTATTGTATGATATAGACCTGCTCACCGGTGTCTGTGATTGGTTTTAGTCAGACAGCTGTCACTCTAGGGGTGTGTCTGACTGCAACCAGTTATAGGCGCCGTTGGGCGGGGGAAGCAGTGAATATAAAATGAGCCTAATGAGCGGCCGGCGCTTTCAGAAGCAGAAGAGGCCGTGAGAGCAGTGTGACAGTCGCGCCAAGCCGGTGATCGATGAGTATAAAGCGGAGAGAGACAGAGAGGGAGAGGGAGAGAGAATGGAGAAAAGTTGGTGACCTGCGTTTTGTTCCCAAAAATGCATCCAAAACGCAGTGCAAACGCACAGCTAACATTTTGGTTGCGTTTTGACACACCTCATTCATTTAAATGGGTGACAAAACGTGACAAACGCAAAAAGAATGAACATGCTGCTTTTTTTTGTCAAAGATTTTGACAAATATGAGTATTTGTCAAACAAAACGCTGCCTAAAAAAAGCAACGTGAGGATGGAAATTGTGATTTCTCATTTGCTGGGGAAGTAAAAGCATGCAGTTTGTCAATGACCTTGCAGTTTAAAACGCAACCAAAATGCAATAAAAAATGCATCGTGCGGACATGGACTTAGTGTTGCCAGTTGGACAGCGTAAAAGGAACCCTGAAAACCCATACACATTAGACTAATGGCGGGCGAATCCGCTGATTTCTATAGGTTCAACCACCAGTCTAATGTGCACGGTCCGCTGGCCGACTGATGGCCAAGGGTGATGTCGATTGGACATGCCTGATTTCGGACTGCTGATCGCATTGTTCATCTGGACATAAGCCTCTGGCCAATGTGTCATTCTTTATAGAGAATACAGGAGCGCTCAGCTCACCGAGCTCATGTACATGGGAGATTTGGCGGACATGGTGTTGGCTGAACAATCGGCAGGGGGATTTTTCTGGCCACTGCCATGTACGGGCCCCCTCCACACATCAGTGATTCTAGTATGTATGGTGCTCTTTTCATACGTACCGGAATCACGAACATACGCAGACCCATTAAAATCAATGGATAAGCGCATACATCAGTGATTTCTCACTGACCATGTTTCTCTGCGGCGCACACGCGTCTGTGTCTTCCGCATGGAGACAAGTCTGTTTTTCTCTGGCATCACTGATGTCACATGGACCACACAGTGATGTGATCCATGTAACATGTACCAGAGAAGACACGTGTCTGTGAAATAAAATGATTTTCTATACTCCCCTTTCTCCAGCGCTGCTGTCACTTGGTTTGAGGCCGGCTCATTATGCTCATGAATATTTACTGCACCACGGATCTGGAAGTAACAGCAGAGGGGAGCAAGCGGCGGCTGGAGACAGCAGCACCATGGAGAGCAGCAGCAGGGACAGGTGAGGGTGTACCGCCAGGGGCCGAGCCGCTTGGATCCAGAGCCGCGGTGGCTCGAGGGGTCTCCTGATCCAGGGGGTCCGCACGGATACTTGAATTAAAAGAAGGGGGATATGTACAAACGGGGTGGAAAGTTCGTGACGCCACCCACGGTGTGTGGTAATGTGAGGGACCACCGCTGCCGTTGGGGAGCCTGGTGACGGTGGTGTGGCAGCCCGATGTTTAACTCCTCTGTGGGTAGGGGGTTTGTGTCCCGGGACCCGTTGGATGGTTGGCATTTGGGTGCCGTGGGAGATAGGAACCAGGGATTTTCAGCATACTCAGTCCAGGAATAACAACACCGACAGCTTGTAAACCAGAATTC
This sequence comes from Anomaloglossus baeobatrachus, assembly GCF_048569485.1. Lineage (NCBI taxonomy): Eukaryota > Metazoa > Chordata > Amphibia > Anura > Aromobatidae > Anomaloglossus > Anomaloglossus baeobatrachus. Next base: position 66,364,104 of record NC_134357.1, on the reverse strand, counting down.
TGAGCACCACTGCAGCTTGTAGGGAGCACGCTTGGGTCCGTGTCCTTGGTGTTGCTGTTAGCCTGTGGCCCTGTGCTTGGCACCTTTGTCTCTGTTGGACCCCTGGGTATAAAACTCCTCGGGTTCAGCTCACCCGTGTGGCTAACGGAGTGAGTTTGCTCTCAGGGTTCACGCGTAGGATTTCTTTGGACTGTATTGGGAAAGTCCTATCCCATCGGTGCGCTAGTACCCCGATTTTGGAGTGGGTTGGGGATGAATCTTGAAGTCTTCACCCCCGTCAGGTAAATTACCGGAACGCGTGAAGCTACTTTTCAGCCTAGGGTCCACGTACCCTGTCGTGCCCTGGCCCCTGCCCGGTGATAGCTCGAGGCCGATGGCTGCCCTCCTCGGCTGTCCGTGCCCCTCGACACTACCTTTTGCGACCGTGGCGCCAGCTCCTACCAGGCCCAGACCAACCTCTGCCACCTAGTACTCAGGAGCCCTGCTCCGTGACCTCTCCTCACGAGAGTCACCTCTTCGCCTCCTTTACTTTCACTCTCCACTGCTCAACTCTCTCTGGTCAACTCTGTCTGCTCAACTGTCACTTTCCTCACTTTCCCCTCACCAACCCCGCATGTGGGCGGCCCTATTCCCTTCAGGCCCCCCCCCCCAATGATGTCTGGTGGGTAAAGTGCAAAGTGTTCCTAGGATTTTGATTGGCTAAGCTGTTAGCAACACCAAAGGACCAGGATCCGTAACCAAGGAGGGTGGATACTATCCAGAAGGGCAGCTTGCACAATACCTTGTGGCGACCTGATAGGCCAGGGCGTCACAAGTATAAGTGCCTGATCTTCGTGTATTATCACGGATAGCACACAAAGATCACGTGTGCCAAAATCATGGCACACGGAGGACCAAATGCATTTTTAAAATGTCAGTGAAAACGTGTGTGTTTTTGACTGATGTGTGAAAGAGGCCTAATATATATGGTGGCTTTAGTGTGAGGAACAGCAGCACCTGAGACACATCTACAATCAGTGTCCTGGGGATGTAGAAGCCATACAAAGTTAACCATTTCACTGCCTACCTAAACACCTTGTTCTCGCAGTCATCTGTAAAGAGGCAATGAAAGGGGTTAACCTCCCATAGCTTTTATTACCAATTTATTACCACAGAACAGGAGGAGTGTTTCATCGGACATGTACAAGATCCCCAACAGAAAAGAGGAATGTGAGGGGTCCGAGGATGTGCTCCTTGCAGAACGGAGCACAAGCACAGAGAACTGCCTGCTCCTCACACCTTCAGAGCTTGACAGTCTCCACTAGAGATGAGCGAACCGGTCCCGGTTCGGCTCGAGGCGGTTCGCCGAACGGGGGGTCTGGCTCGAGTTCGGCTCGTCGAACGTTCGACGAACCGAACTCGAGCCCATAGGAAACAATGGCAGGCAATCACAAACACAGTAAAACACCTAGAAAACACCCTCAAAGGTGTCCAAAAGGTGACAAACAACTCACAACACAACACAAACACATGGGAAAGTGACAAGGACATGTACTCATGCGAAAACAAAACAGCTGGACAAGGAAAAAGAGGAGGACACACAGATATAGGCATGGCACGCCCTTCTAAAGTCATGTAAAACACCGCAAGGTGACTCCAAGCGGAGTCTCCCTTTTTTCCAAAAATTGGGCCCCACACACCCACCCCTTCAGTGGCAGCAGTTGTGCCCCAGTTGTACACTTCACAGCTAGATTTGCATCAAGCACATTCAAAAATACGCCATTCTTATCCGTCCCCAGGATGACACCGGGGTAGGTAGCAAAGTCTTTCCTGATCCCAGCTCTGTTCATCTTGGCTTCTTTTAAAAACACAGCAAGCAAGGGTTACTCCAAGCGGAGTCTCCCTTTTTTCCAAAAATTGGGCCCCACACACACCCACCCCTTCAGTGGCAGCAGTTGTGCCCCAGTTGTACACTTCACAGCTAGATTTGCATCAAGCACATTCAAAAATACGCTATTCTTAACCGTCCCCAGGATGACACCGGGGTAGGTAGCAAAGTCTTTCCTGATCCCAGCTCTGTTCATCTTGGCTTCTTTTAAAAACACAGCAAGCAAGGGTTACTCCAAGCGGAGTCTCCCTTTTTTCCAAAAATTGGGCCACACAGACACCCACCCCATCAGTGGCAGCACTTGGGCCCTAGTTGCAAACAGGATGTTTTGATTTGCATCAAGCACATTCAAAAATACGCTATTCTTAGCCGTCCACAGGATGACACCGGGGTAGGTAGCAAAGTCTTTCCTGATCCCAGCTCTGTTCATCTTGGCTTCTTTTAAAAACACAGCAAGCAAGGGTTACTCCAAGCGGAGTCTCCCCTTTTTTCCAAAAATTGGGCCCCACACACACCCACCCATTCAGTGGCAGCAGTTGTGCCCCAGTTGTACACTTCACAGCTAGATTTGCATCAAGCACATTCAAAAATACGCCATTCTTATCCGTCCCCAGGATGACACCGGGGTAGGTAGCAAAGTCTTTCCTGATCCCAGCTCTGTTCATCTTGGCTTCTTTTAAAAACACAGCAAGCAAGGGTTACTCCAAGCGGAGTCTCCCTTTTTTCCAAAAATTGGGCCACACAGACACCCACCACATCAGTGGCAGCACTTGGGCCCTAGTTGCAAACAGGATGTTTTGATTTGCATCAAGCACATTCAAAAATACGCTATTCTTAGCCGTCCCCAGGATGACACCGGGGTAGGTAGCAAAGTCTTTGCTGACCCATGACTTGTTCATCTTGGCTTCTTTTAAAAACAATGTAAGCAAGGGTTACTCCAAGCGGAGTCTCCCTTTTTTCCAAAAATTGGGCCACACAGACACCCACCCCATCAGTGGCAGCACTTGGGCCCTAGTTGCAAACAGGATGTTTTGATTTGCATCAAGCACATTCAAAAATACGCTATTCTTAGCCGTCCCCAGGATGACACCGGGGTAGGTAGCAAAGTCTTTCCTGATCCCAGCTCTGTTCATCTTGGCTTCTTTTAAAAACACAGCAAGCAAGGGTTACTCCAAGCGGAGTCTCCCTTTTTTCCAAAAATTGGGCCACACAGACACCCACCCCATCAGTGGCAGCACTTGGGCCCTAGTTGCAAACAGGATGTTTTGATTTGCATCAAGCACATTCAAAAATACGCTATTCTTAGCCGTCCACAGGATGACACCGGGGTAGGTAGCAAAGTCTTTGCTGACCCATGACTTGTTCATCTTGGCTTCTTTTAAAAACAATGTAAGCAAGGGTTACTCCAAGCGGAGTCTCCCCTTTTTTCCAAAAATTGGGCCCCACACACACCCACCCATTCAGTGGCAGCAGTTGTGCCCCAGTTGTACACTTCACAGCTAGATTTGCATCAAGCACATTCAAAAATACGCCATTCTTATCCGTCCCCAGGATGACACCGGGGTAGGTAGCAAAGTCTTTCCTGATCCCAGCTCTGTTCATCTTGGCTTCTTTTAAAAACACAGCAAGCAAGGGTTACTCCAAGCGGAGTCTCCCTTTTTTCCAAAAATTGGGCCACACAGACACCCACCACATCAGTGGCAGCACTTGGGCCCTAGTTGCAAACAGGATGTTTTGATTTGCATCAAGCACATTCAAAAATACGCTATTCTTAGCCGTCCCCAGGATGACACCGGGGTAGGTAGCAAAGTCTTTGCTGACCCATGACTTGTTCATCTTGGCTTCTTTTAAAAACAATGTAAGCAAGGGTTACTCCAAGCGGAGTCTCCCTTTTTTCCAAAAATTGGGCCACACAGACACCCACCCCATCAGTGGCAGCACTTGGGCCCTAGTTGCAAACAGGATGTTTTGATTTGCATCAAGCACATTCAAAAATACGCTATTCTTAGCCGTCCCCAGGATGACACCGGGGTAGGTAGCAAAGTCTTTCCTGATCCCAGCTCTGTTCATCTTGGCTTCTTTTAAAAACACAGCAAGCAAGGGTTACTCCAAGCGGAGTCTCCCTTTTTTCCAAAAATTGGGCCACACAGACACCCACCCCATCAGTGGCAGCACTTGGGCCCTAGTTGCAAACAGGATGTTTTGATTTGCATCAAGCACATTCAAAAATACGCTATTCTTAGCCGTCCCCAGGATGACACTGGGGTAGGTAGCAAAGTCTTTGCTGACCCATGACTTGTTCATCTTGGCTTCTTTTAAAAACAATGTAAGCAAGGGTTACTCCAAGCGGAGTCTCCCCTTTTTTCCAAAAATTGGGCCCCACACACACCCACCCATTCAGTGGCAGCAGTTGTGCCCCAGTTGTACACTTCACAGCTAGATTTGCATCAAGCACATTCAAAAATACGCCATTCTTATCCGTCCCCAGGATGACACCGGGGTAGGTAGCAAAGTCTTTCCTGATCCCAGCTCTGTTCATCTTGGCTTCTTTTAAAAACACAGCAAGCAAGGGTTACTCCAAGCGGAGTCTCCCTTTTTTCCAAAAATTGGGCCACACAGACACCCACCACATCAGTGGCAGCACTTGGGCCCTAGTTGCAAACAGGATGTTTTGATTTGCATCAAGCACATTCAAAAATACGCTATTCTTAGCCGTCCCCAGGATGACACCGGGGTAGGTAGCAAAGTCTTTGCTGACCCATGACTTGTTCATCTTGGCTTCTTTTAAAAACAATGTAAGCAAGGGTTACTCCAAGCGGAGTCTCCCTTTTTTCCAAAAATTGGGCCACACAGACACCCACCCCATCAGTGGCAGCACTTGGGCCCTAGTTGCAAACAGGATGTTTTGATTTGCATCAAGCACATTCAAAAATACGCTATTCTTAGCCGTCCCCAGGATGACACCGGGGTAGGTAGCAAAGTCTTTCCTGATCCCAGCTCTGTTCATCTTGGCTTCTTTTAAAAACACAGCAAGCAAGGGTTACTCCAAGCGGAGTCTCCCTTTTTTCCAAAAATTGGGCCACACAGACACCCACCCCATCAGTGGCAGCACTTGGGCCCTAGTTGCAAACAGGATGTTTTGATTTGCATCAAGCACATTCCAAATCCACAAGCATTTACTCTCCCCAGGATGACACAGGGGTAGTAAATTCCTTCTGGATCCATGACTTGTTCATTTTGATGAACGTCAGTCTGTCCACATTGTCACTGGACAGACGCGTGCGCTTATCTGTCAGCACACACCCAGCAGCACTGAATACACGTTCAGAGACAACGCTGGCAGCTGGACACGACAAAATCTCCAAGGCGTAAGTTGCGAGCTCTGGCCATTTTTGTAGGTTTGAAGCCCAAAAGGAGCAAGGCTCCAGTTGCACAGTCATGGCATCGATGTTCATTTGGAGATACTCCTGTATCATCCTCTCCAGCCGTTGACTATGTGTCAGACTTGTTGTCTCTGGTGGCCTTGCAAAAGAGGGTCTAAAAAAATTATGAAAAGATTCCATAAAATTGCTGTTACCGGCACCAGAAAAGGTCCTACTGGTACGGGTAGACTGTTGAAGATGACGAGACCGTCCCATGTTTGTCAAGTTACAACTGGGAGATTCACTCCCTGCACCTGCACGGTTGTTTGGTGGAAAAGCCGAGCTAAGATCTAGTAACAGCTTCTGCTGATACTCCTGCATACGTGCGTCCCTTTCTATGGCTGGAATTATGTCACAAAATTTGGACTTGTACCGGGGATCTAATAGTGTGGCAATCCAGTAGTCATCATCACTTCTAATTTTGACAATACGACTGTCATGTTGGAGGTAGTGCAACAAAAAGGCACTCATGTGTCTTGCGCAGCCATGCGGACCAAGTCCATGCTGTGTTTGTGGCATAGAGGTGCTACCCGTTCTTTCTTCCTCTGACATCTGACCCCAACCTCTTTCAACTGAAATTTGACCAAGGTCTCCCTCATCCGCTGAGTCTTCCATGTCCATGGACAGTTCGTCCTCCATTTCTTCATGTTCTCCTGCACCTTGCTCAACATTTCGCCTGCTACTATGCGCCCTTGTCGATCCCTGTCCCCCATGGTCCCATGCCTGCTGCGTTGGTGATGATGAACGTCTGGACCTTCGTGATGTTGTTGTCCCTTGCGCATATGAATCCTCCTGTAGTTCCTCCCCTTCATGTTGTCCCACCCCCTGACTCCGAATAGTGTTTAGCGTGTGCTCCAGCATGTAAATGACTGGAATCGTCATGCTGATAATGGCATTGTCAGAGCTAAACATATTCGTCGCCATGTCGAAACTGTGCAGAAGGGTGCATAGGTCCTTGATCTGAGACCACTCCATCAGGGTGATCTGCCCCACCTCTGCATCTCGTTGGCCCAGGCTATACGTCATGACGTATTGCACCAGGGCTCTGCGGTGCTGCCACAGTCGCTGTAACATGTGGAGAGTTGAATTCCAGCGTGTCGCCACATCGCATTTCAGGCGATGAACCGGCAGGCCGAAAGACTTCTGGAGCGATGCAAGTCGCTCTGCTGCGGCGCTTGAACGGCGGAAGTGAGCTGACAGTTTTCGTGCCCTGTTCAGAAGGCCATCTAGGCCGGGATAGTGTGTTAAAAATTGCTGCACGACAAGGTTCAACACGTGAGCCATACAAGGTACGTGTGTCACCTTGCCCAGGCGAAGTGCCGCACCCAGGTTTGCAGCATTGTCGCACACGGCCTTACCAGGCTGCAGTTTGAGTGGAGACAACCATTTATTAAACTCGGACCGCAAAGCTGACCACAACTCCTCAGCTGTGTGACTCTTATTACCAAGACATGTCAAGCTAAAGACCGCCTGATGCCGTTGCGCTCTGCTGCCAGCATAGTAATGAGGGGTGCGTGATTCCTTCTGCGCAGTGAGAACGCTGGTGGCCTGACCAGGCAGGCTTGGGGCGGAGGTGGAGGACCCAGATGAGGTGGAGGATGCAGAAGCAGTGGCGGAACTTGGACAGACAGAGGATTGACACACAAGTCGTGGGGACGGCAAGACTTGTGCAGCAGACCCTTCACCATCTATCACCATAGTTACCCAGTGCCCAGTCAGCGACATGTAACGTCCCTGTCCATGCTTACTGGTCCAAGTATCGGTGGTGAAATGCACCCGTTCACACACAGAGTTTCTCAAGGAAGCGGTGATGTTGTGTGCGACATGCTGGTGTAGCGCGGGCACACCTTTCTTAGAGAAGTAGTGGCGACTAGGCATCTGGTACTGGGGCACAGCGACAGACATAAGGTCTCTAAAATCCTGTGTGTCCACTAGGCGGAAAGGCAGCATTTCGGTAGCCAACAGCTTACAGAGGGATAGAGTCAACCTCTTAGCTTTGTCATGGGTCGGAGGAAGTGGCCTTTTATTTGACCACATCTGAGGGACAGAGATCTGGCTGCTGTGTGTAGACGGTGTTGAGTAGGGTGTCCCTGGAAAAATGCAGGTTTGTGAGGAAAGTGCAGGCGGAGACATGATGTTGCCTTCATCCAACGTTGGTGCTATCGATGTCTGAGAGAGCTGTACACACTCACTTGTTTCCCCTTCCAAACCAACTGACGACCTTACAAGCAAACTGCCTGTTGCGGTTACAGTGGTGGAAGTTTTGCGTGGAAAAACAGGTGTGGCAGCTGTCCCCACAGTCCTAGAAGATGAAGAGCGCGCGGATGCAGTGGAAGGGGCGGGCGGTGGATGGTTCGCTCCGCTAGGCCGCATTGCAGCACGGTGAGCTTCCCACCGGGACTTATGATATTTATTCATGTGACGATTCATGGAAGAAGTTGTCAAACTGCTGAGCTTTTGACCTCTACTAAGAGAATCATGACAAATGTTACATATCACATGAGTTGGGCGATCTTTTTCGATGTGAAAAAAGGACCAGGCTAGGCAAGGCTTAGAGGCCATGCGACCTGTTGATCCACCCCGAATAATGCTCATAGGCAGAGTGGTGGCTGAGGATGCAGTTGTAGACGTGCTACCAGTGCTCCGACTCTGTCCAGGAAGGCGCAAGGTAACTTCGTCGTCGGTTGCATCCTCCTCCACCGCCTCTGTTGACCTCCTCGAGTGCCTGACTGGGGGTTGACAGTAGGTGGGATCTAGAACGTCATCATCAATTGTTGTGTTTGCACTCCCCTCCCCCTCAGACCGAGCCTCTTCTTGCCCTGACGGAATATTTAAGTTGTCATCCCAATCGGGTATCTGCGTCTCATCTTCATCAGTATGTTCCTCATTGTCTATAACCACAGGTGTTACAGTTTGTGACAAAGGGTCAACATTATGCTCAGAAACTTGGTCCTCACGGCCTGAATCTGAGTCACAAAGGTTCTGGGCATCACTGCAGACCATTTCCTGTTCTGTACTCACTGTAGCTTGGGAGCAGACCTCTGATTCCCAGGCTATAGTGTGACTGAACAGCTCTGCAGACTCAGCCATCTCAGTTCCACCATACTGTGCAGGGCTGATGGAGACTTCAGAGCTGGGAGAAATCAAGTGTGATTGGGATGACAACTCAGAGGACTGGTGTTTTTTGGATGCGGTACTTGAAGTGGCTGAGAGGGCACTTGTTGGACCACTTGAGATCCATTCAAGCATTTTCCTTTTTTGCCCATCATCTACCTTTCTTCCTGTTGTTCGTGTCCGTAAAAAAGGGAGCACATCGGATTGTCCACGGTAAGTAGTAGACATCTTACTTTTGCTGGTAGATGGTCTATCTTCAGCAGATGATAATGGAGCTTTGCCACCTTCCCCACGGACAAAACCTTTTTTGCCTTTTCCACCACGCCTCTTCCCCTTTCCACCAGCATCTGTCATTTTGCCACTCATGTTGATTGCGACAAGATTGTGGACTGAAAATGTGGTAGTAAAAATTGAGAGGTGGTGAAGATTGCAGTGGTGGTCTAGCTTTATTAACAGCAGAATAATAAAGAATAAATATCCCTGACAATGCAACTTAGTTATAATTAGTTGGAGTGTGCAACGCAGGCAGACGTGCTGCAAATGTCTTTGCACTAGTGGGACTATAGCAAAGTCCAATAGCCACGTATAGGATGCCACTAGGTACACTGAGTGTTTGCTAGTATAATGGCTTGGTTAGAATGAGTTGTAGTGTGCAACGCAGGCAGACGCGCTCTGCAAATGTCTTTGCACTAGTGGGACTATAGCAAAGTCCAATAGCCACGTATAGGATGCCACTAGGTACACTGAGTGTTTGCTAGTATAATGGCTTGGTTTTAATGAGTTGTAGTGTGCAACGCAGGCAGACGCGCTCTGCAAATGTCTTTGCACTAGTGGGACTATAGCAAAGTCCAATAGCCACGTATAGGATGCCACTAGGTACACTGAGTGTTTGCTAGTATAATGGCTTGGTTAGAATGAGTTGTAGTGTGCAACGCAGGCAGACGCGCTCTGCAAATGTCTTTGCACTAGTGGGACTATAGCAAAGTCCAATAGCCACGTATAGGATGCCACTAGGTACACTGAGTGTTTGCTAGTATAATGGCTTGGTTAGAATGAGTTGTAGTGTGCAACGCAGGCAGACGCGCTCTGCAAATGTCTTTGCACTAGTGGGACTATAGCAAAGTCCAATAGCCACGTATAGGATGCCACTAGGTACACTGAGTGTTTGCTAGTATAATGGCTTGGTTAGAATGAGTTGTAGTGTGCAACGCAGGCAGACGCGCTCTGCAAATGTCTTTGCACTAGTGGGACTATAGCAAAGTCCAATAGCCACGTATAGGATGCCACTAGGTACACTGAGTGTTTGCTAGTATAATGGCTTGGTTAGAATGAGTTGTAGTGTGCAACGCAGGCAGACGCGCTCTGCAAATGTCTTTGCACTAGTGGGACTATAGCAAAGTCCAATAGCCACGTATAGGATGCCACTAGGTACACTGAGTGTTTGCTAGTATAATGGCTTGGTTAGAATGAGTTGTAGTGTGCAACGCAGGCAGACGCGCTCTGCAAATGTCTTTGCACTAGTGGGACTATAGCAAAGTCCAATAGCCACGTATAGGATGCCACTAGGTACACTGAGTGTTTGCTAGTATAATGGCTTGGTTAGAATGAGTTGTAGTGTGCAACGCAGGCAGACGCGCTCTGCAAATGTCTTTGCACTAGTGGGACTATAGCAAAGTCCAATAGCCACGTATAGGATGCCACTAGGTACACTGAGTGTTTGCTAGTATAATGGCTTGGTTAGAATGAGTTGTAGTGTGCAACGCAGGCAGACGCGCTCTGCAAATGTCTTTGCACTAGTGGGACTATAGCAAAGTCCAATAGCCACGTATAGGATGCCACTAGGTACACTGAGTGTTTGCTAGTATAATGGCTTGGTTAGAATGAGTTGTAGTGTGCAACGCAGGCAGACGCGCTCTGCAAATGTCTTTGCACTAGTGGGACTATAGCAAAGTCCAATAGCCACGTATAGGATGCCACTAGGTACACTGAGTGTTTGCTAGTATAATGGCTTGGTTAGAATGAGTTGTAGTGTGCAACGCAGGCAGACGCGCTCTGCAAATGTCTTTGCACTAGTGGGACTATAGCAAAGTCCAATAGCCACGTATAGGATGCCACTAGGTACACTGAGTGTTTGCTAGTATAATGGCTTGGTTAGAATGAGTTGTAGTGTGCAACGCAGGCAGACGCGCTCTGCAAATGTCTTTGCACTAGTGGGACTATAGCAAAGTCCAATAGCCACGTATAGGATGCCACTAGGTACACTGAGTGTTTGCTAGTATAATGGCTTGGTTAGAATGAGTTGTAGTGTGCAACGCAGGCAGACGCGCTCTGCAAATGTCTTTGCACTAGTGGGACTATAGCAAAGTCCAATAGCCACGTATAGGATGCCACTAGGTACACTGAGTGTTTGCTAGTATAATGGCTTGGTTAGAATGAGTTGTAGTGTGCAACGCAGGCAGACGCGCTCTGCAAATGTCTTTGCACTAGTGGGACTATAGCAAAGTCCAATAGCCACGTATAGGATGCCACTAGGTACACTGAGTGTTTGCTAGTATAATGGCTTGGTTAGAATGAGTTGTAGTGTGCAACGCAGGCAGACGCGCTCTGCAAATGTCTTTGCACTAGTGGGACTATAGCAAAGTCCAATAGCCACGTATAGGATGCCACTAGGTACACTGAGTGTTTGCTAGTATAATGGCTTGGTTAGAATGAGTTGTAGTGTGCAACGCAGGCAGACGCGCTCTGCAAATGTCTTTGCACTAGTGGGACTATAGCAAAGTCCAATAGCCACGTATAGGATGCCACTAGGTACACTGAGTGTTTGCTAGTATAATGGCTTGGTTAGAATGAGTTGTAGTGTGCAACGCAGGCAGACGCGCTCTGCAAATGTCTTTGCACTAGTGGGACTATAGCAAAGTCCAATAGCCACGTATAGGATGCCACTAGGTACACTGAGTGTTTGCTAGTATAATGGCTTGGTTAGAATGAGTTGTAGTGTGCAACGCAGGCAGACGCGCTCTGCAAATGTCTTTGCACTAGTGGGACTATAGCAAAGTCCAATAGCCACGTATAGGATGCCACTAGGTACACTGAGTGTTTGCTAGTATAATGGCTTGGTTAGAATGAGTTGTAGTGTGCAACGCAGGCAGACGCGCTCTGCAAATGTCTTTGCACTAGTGGGACTATAGCAAAGTCCAATAGCCACGTATAGGATGCCACTAGGTACACTGAGTGTTTGCTAGTATAATGGCTTGGTTAGAATGAGTTGTAGTGTGCAACGCAGGCAGACGCGCTCTGCAAATGTCTTTGCACTAGTGGGACTATAGCAAAGTCCAATAGCCACGTATAGGATGCCACTAGGTACACTGAGTGTTTGCTAGTATAATGGCTTGGTTAGAATGAGTTGTAGTGTGCAACGCAGGCAGACGCGCTCTGCAAATGTCTTTGCACTAGTGGGACTATAGCAAAGTCCAATAGCCACGTATAGGATGCCACTAGGTACACTGAGTGTTTGCTAGTATAATGGCTTGGTTAGAATGAGTTGTAGTGTGCAATGCAGGCAGACGCGCTCTGCAAATGTCTTTGCACTAGTGGGACTATAGCAAAGTCCAATAGCCACGTATAGGATGCCACTAGGTACACTGAGTGTTTGCTAGTATAATGGCTTAGTTATCAGTTGGAGTGTGCAGAGGACAAGAGGGTACAGTGGCAGGATTGTGGTGCTCTGGGTAGAGGAATGGAAGACTGCCTTTCTATTCCCTCCTAATGGTGAAATGCAGGTAGGAAATCCCTGACCTGGGCTACACAGACGCTGTTGCTGTTTGCAGGACCTGTCACCTATGGCTCTCTGACCCTGCCGGTTGGAGCCCTTAAAAGGACTGCTATAAAGTGCTCTCCCTAAGCTGTCTAACGCTGTGTATGCAGCGCATACAGCTGTATCGGCTATAGGACTCAGGAAGACGGAGCTGCGACAGTGATGTCTGACACCAAAGACGCAGAAGGCAGATAATGGCGTCCGTGAAGAAAATGTCCGGTTTTATAATGCAGGGACATGTGACATGCAGATCCTATCACACATGCCGTTGCTTCTCTGGCTCAAAGTCCACTTAGCTGTGTGTGTGTCTGGGATTGGCTGACATGCTGGCCCGCCCCACAAGACGCGCGCGCTTAGGGAAGGAAGACAAGAAAAAAAAAAAAAAAAAATGGCGATCGCCATTATAGAAACAGCAGTGATCTGAAGGCGCTGTTCACGCACACTATACACTGAAATGTGATAATAGTTTGATTCACAGAGTGACTTACACTATTACAGCAGAAACCAAGCTATGATTTAGCTGTTTTTTGGCTGCTAGAACCGTTCTCGAACGTTTCTAGAACTACCGAGCTTTTGCAAAAAGCTCGAGTTCTAGTTCGATCTAGAACATGCCCCAAAATCACTCGAGCCGCGAACTGGAGAACCACGAACCACGAACCGCGCTCAACTCTAGTCTCCACTGGCTCATACTGGGCTTAGCTGTCAGCATCTACTGGTGATGCTGGGTGACAGGGTCATGGCTGGGGCTTCCTTCACAGGATGAGTGCGAATTGGAGAACGAGAATTTCACATAGAGCGAGGGCACAGAGCCGGGGATCATCACTGCGCGGCAGCAGCGCTTCTCTGGGGAAATGACTGAGTGGCCCATCGAAGCTTGTACTGCCACTGATCACAGCGCACACGCAAGACATCAGAGTCCCAGCGTGGAGACGTCATCGCAAAGTGCCAGAACTCTGATGTCTTGTGCGCGCAATGACCTGCCTGCACTGCACCGATCAATACCTGCGGGATTAGTTAAGTATGTGATTTTATTTATTTATTTTTCAATGCAGAATATACCATGCTGGGAGGCCTATATACCAGGATGGTGTCCAGGCTTGGAGACATATATAAATACCAGGATAGTAGGACCCAGGCGCTGAGATTTATATGTGTGTGTGTGTGTATATATATATATATATATATATATATATATATATATATATATATATATATATATATATATATATATATATATATATACAGCTTTGCACACTCTTGGCAATCTCTTGATGAGCTTCAAGAGGTAGTCACCGGAAATGGTTTTCCAACAGTCTTGAAGGAGTTCCCAGAGATGCTTAGTACTTGTTGGCTCTCTTACCTTCACTCTGCGGTCCAGCTCACCCCAAACCATCTCGATTGGGAGACCAGGTCATCTGGCATAGCACCCCATCACTCTCCTTCTTAGTCAAATAGCCCTTAAACAGCCTGAAGGTGTGTTTGGGGTCATTGTCCTGTTGAAAACTAAATGATGGTCCAACTAAATGCAAACCGGATGGAATAGCATGCCGCTGGTAGGTGCTGTGGTAGGCATGCTGGTTCTGTATGCCTTCAATTTTGAATAAATCCCCAACAGTGTCACCAGGGAAGCACCCTCGCACCATCACACCTCCTCCTCCATGCTTCACGGTGGGAACCAGCCATGTAGAGTCCATCCGTTCACCTTTTCTACAAAGACACGGTGGTTGGATCCAAAGATCTCAAATTTGGACTCATCAGACCAAAGCACAGATTTCCACTGGTCTAATGTCCATTCCTTGTGTTTTTTAGCCCAAACAAGTCTCTTCTGCTTGTTGCCTGTCCTTAGCAGTGGTTTCCTAGCAGCTATTTTACCATGAAGGCCTGCTGCACAAAGTCTCCTCTTAATAGTTATTCTAGAGATGAGGTGTGTCCACACTTTTGGCCTGTACTGTATATCCAAAAGTAGGTGGATAGAATATAATATTTATTTTTATTTATTTATAAAATTATATTTACTAACACAAGCATAACACTGCCAATTAAATTTTATTCTGAACAATAATACAAAAGCCCTTAAATTTTATCCACGCAGGTGCTCAAACTGTTTTCCATTACAATTTGCACAGCTTTGAAGTCTGCCTCTTACGCTTTGACAAACATTTTTGTACAAGTCTCTTTGGGTATTAATTTTTTGAAATGCATCTGTTATGTAATTATTCAAATCACTGACACTTTTTGGTTTTCGACTATAAACTTTGTCTGAGTACTCCTCAAAAAAAAAAAATCCTTTGGGGTCAAGTCTGGTGAACGTGCTGGCCAATCAAGTGGGCCTCTTCGGCCAATCCATTTATTAGGAAATGTTTCATCAAGATACTCGCCGACTACTCTTGAAAAATGTGGAGGGGCCCCATCTTGTTGGAAATAAAGGTCATTTATTAGGCTGTTGCTGTAACTGGGGAACAACTTGATTCATTAGAATTTCGAGATACTTATCTCCTGTGACTGTTCCATCAAAAAATATTGGTCCTAAAACACCAAAATTTGAAGTACCACCCCAAACATTGACACCAGGCTCATTTAGTTGTTGCTCTAATGTTATGCATGTTCTCATTATACCAGTAAATACAGTAAAATTACAGATCAGGCCTGTGTTATACAGTATAGCAGTGTCTGCTGGCTGGAGCCAGTTATTGTTGTTGTTCCTCAGTCTCTGAATTGGCTTGGCGTTGTCCTTCTATTTTTCCTGTGCCTGTCCCATTCCAAATAAGTTGCAAGTCATTTGCTTAATTGCCTGATCCACACCTAAGGGTGTTTTGTTTTTCTTTTTGTTTTGCGTAAAGTCTATTTTCTTGCAGGAGAGGAATTGTCTTTCTGTTTTGATGAGCAATGGGGGTTCTCCCTCTGCAGGTCCTGTTCTATTTGGTTATTTGCACTTTTGTATTTCTTGGGGTTTTTTTTGGTATTTTGTTTCTCCCATTATTTACAAGAGTACTGATATAGTGGGGAAAAGTCTGTGTGGTCTCAGTATTTTTCTTATCAGGAGATTGGTATTTTTCCGCAGTGTTTTTGCACTGACCACAATCAGTTATTTGTCCTGTCCAGTTCTATCTAGCCTTTGCTAATCTATATTTCTTATCTGTGTATTGTATTTTCTTACATCACTGTTGGCTTTATATGTTGGGGGCTTGCTATTCCTTTGGGGACTACTCTGAGGCAAGATAGGTTTCCTCATTTCTATCTGTGAGGTGTAGTAAGTTTCTCCAGCTGTGATGTGGCGTCTAGGTGTTTTTAGGAACGGCTCCACGGCTACTTCTAGTGTGGTCTGACAGGGGATTGCGGTCAGCTCAGGTTACAACTACTCTTGTTTTTTTTCTGCTGATAGGCATTTTGTGATCATTTTCTCTATCTGTCTCTGTCTTTCTCTTTCCCTATCTATCTCTGTCTTTGTTTCTTTCTCTGTCTCTCTCTATCCCTCTATCCAACTTTCCACCGATATCATATTACCTCACACATAAGCTTCTTATACTAAGAATGTCCTTTCATGCCTATAGCAACCAGTCATAGCGCCTATTAATGACCTGTACCTCCCAGCGCCATTGACTTTAATGTAACCATATTTTTGGTGAATAATTGTAAAGTAAAACGCGGGGTTAAATCTTCCCCTCAAAACATAGACTATGATGTTCCCTGAGTCACATAAGGCAGCTGTGTGACCTGTGCCACTCCATGCTTCGTCATTCTCCCTCTGTGTCTGCGCGGTGACGTCACTCCTGTACGACTGCTGTGCTGAACCACGCAGAGCGCAGGATGGGAGGACTCTGACCGGAGCAGCGGGGGAACGAGGAGAGAGGTGAGGACAGAGCAGCGGTGAAATGAGAGGTGAGTACTTGTTTTTTTGTTTTTTTTTTTTAAATCAGTGAGTACACGGTGGCCGGAAGCCTAGGGGATACATTATATATGAGGCCCGGAGGGCTGGCTGCATTATACACGAAGGCCCGGGGGGCTGGCTGCATTATACATGAAGGCCTGGGGGGCTGGCTAAATTATACATGAAGGCCTGGGGGGCTGGGTAAATTATACGTGGAGGCCTGGGGGGCAGGCTGCAGTATACGTGGAGGCCTGGGGGGCAGGCTGCAGTATACATGGAGGCCTGGGGGGCAGGCTGCAGTATACATGGAGGCCTGTGGGGCAGGCTGCAGTATACATGGAGGCCTGTTGGGCTGGCTGCTTTATACAAGGAGGCCTGGGGGGCTGGCTGCATAATACACAGAGGCCTGGGGGGCTGGCTGCGTTTTACACGGAGGCCTAGAGAGCTGCATTATACATGAAGGTCTATGAGGATGCATTATACAACATGAACACCTTATACATGGACTATTGGACTATAAGTGTGCATTATACATGGAGGAGTATGGGGCTGCATAATACAATATGAAAGTTTATGGGGCTGCATTATAATACATATAGGACTAGGGGGCTACTTTTATACATGGACTATGGGGCTACTTTATACATGGACTATGGGGGTTCATAAACATGGAGGACTATGGGGGTGCATTATAATATATGGAGAACTATTGGATGAATTATAATACATAGAGAACTATGGGAAATGCATTAAAATTATTAGAGGACTAGGAGGGCTACTTTATACATGGAGGACTATGGGAAATGCATTATAATACATGGAGGACTATGGGTGTGCATTATACTATATGGAGGGTTATGTGGGACCCGTTATACTATATAGAAGGCTATGTGGGGGCCATTTTTGTATTTGGGGAACTATATACAAGGGGGGACAAAAATGCAAGCATGGGATGGGAACGTTTTGTGCTGAGGGAAAAAGGCTCTTTCCCTCAGCACACAACTTTCCATGCTCTGATAAGGGAAAGTTGGGTGCTGAGGGAAAGATGTATAGCAGAGCATGGGGGGAAGCTAGGTGTCGAGGATGAGATGATATCAGAACATAGGAAAGCTGGGTGCTGATAGAGTGATTTCAGATCATGGGAAACCTGGGTGCTGAGGGTAAGAGCCAAGTGCCAGTGTCATTATCCCGTACCCCAAGTGTCGGTGAACTGGCGGGGTGTACTCAGGTCCAAACTTTGCACCAGGGCCCATCAAACTCTAATTACGCCACTGGTCGTGAGGGCATTCATTCCCTTGACTAGTTGTCCCACATAGCATGTTATCACACCCCTGTTGGCGTACTAATATGCTAATGAATGCGCAGCAATGCCAGAAATACCTCACTCTTGATGGCAGCTGGCGGAGGATGGATGCACACTGGAGTCCCCAGCACTTCTGGTCATGCGCACTGTACCTCAATAAAGCCTGGAAACTTACACTAGGCATCAGTTTAATGCGCATGATCACAAGTCTCAGGGACTCCGGATCATGTGCAGTGCGCATCCATCCTCCACCAGCCGCCATCAAGAGTGAGGTATTTGCGGCATCGCTGTGCCTTCATTAGCATGTTAATACGGAGACAGGGGCGTGCCAACATGCTATTTGGGCCAAATAGCCAAGGGAATGAACACCCTTGTGACTAGTCTCTTTCCTCATTAGCATATAAGAAACGATCTGTAGAATTACTTTTTCTAAAGATCTCTTTATCTATGCTAGTGTATACAGGGACAGTTAGGCAGGAATTACTAATATGCACCCAGAACTGCTCATGGTCCTAGGTGCATATTGCACCTGACAGGTTCCCTTTAATTTGATTGACCGGTCTATACACAAAAGGAAAGGGACCGACCAGTCACATTGAGCCAGGTGGGTAGAAGTCAGCACGTTGCAACCAATATGAGACTTCTCTCCATGCCCTATTCATATTAGGGCTTACTCTTAAAGGGAGCCTGTCATCTGATTTGTCCCCTAAAGGCTGCAGTCAGCACCAGTCAGCCATTATATACAGCATTCTAGAATACTATATAGAAGTGCCAAGGACGCTCTGCATAACATAAAAAAAGTCCTTTTATTATACTCACCTGTGGGACGGTCCGGTCCGATGGGCGTCGCCGGTCTCGGTCTGCTCCTATCTTCTTGCGGTTGTCGTCCTCCCCTACTTCGTGTGGATGATGCGTCCTATGTAGAGTTGAGCGCGGTTCGAAGTTCTCCAGTTCGAGGCTCGAGTGATTTTGGGGGCTGTTCTAGATCGAACTAGAACTCGAGCTTTTTGGAAAAGCTCGATAGTTCTAGATACGTTCGAGAACGGTTGTAGCAGCAAAAAAAACAGCTAATTCATAGCTGGCTTTCCGCTATAATAGTGTAAGTCACTCTGTGACTCACACTATTATGACATTTCAGTGTATAGTGTGCGGGAACAGCGCATTCAGATCACTGCTGTTTGGATAATGGCGATCGCCATTTTTTTTTTTTTTCCTTGTCTTCCTTCCCTAAGCGCGCGCGTGTAGTGGGGAGGGCCAGCATGTCAGCCAATCCCAGACACACACACAGCTAAGTGCACTTTTAGCCAGAGAAGCAACGGCATGTGTGATAGGATGTCCATGTCACATGTCCCTGCATTATAAAAACAGACATTTTCCTCCAGCACGCCATTATCTGCCTTTTGCGTCCTTGGTGTCAGACATCACTGGCGCAGCTCCTATCGCCGATACTGCTGTATGCGCTCCATACACAGCGCTGGACAGCATAGGGATAGCACTTTCTATCAGTCCTTTTAAGGGCTCATACCGGCAGGGTCAGAGCCATAGGTGACAGGTCCTGAAAACAGAGTTTAACAGCTACACAAGATGACAGCGTCTGTGTAGCCAAGGTCAGGGATTTCCTCGCTGCATTTCCCCATTAGGAGGGATAGAAAGGCAGGCTTCCTTTCCTCTACCCAGAGACCCACAACCCTGCCACTGTACCCTCCTGCCCTTTGCACACTCAAACTCATTGTTACTAAGCCATTATACTAGCAAACAGTCAGTGTACCTAGTGGCATCCTAAACGTGGCTATTGTACGTTTGTGTAGTCAAACTAGTGGAAAGATATTTGCAGCACGTCTGCCTGCATTGCACACTCCAACTCATTGTTACTAAGCCATTATACTAGCAAACACTGAGTGAACCTAGTGGCATCCTAAACGTGGCTATTGGACTTCTGTATAGTCCCACTAGTGCAAAGATATTTGCAGCACGTCTGCCTGCATTGCACACTCAAACTCATTGTTACTTACTAAGACGTTATAATACCAAAAATTGAGTAAACTTAGTGGCATACAAGAAGTGGCTGTTGTATTCCATTAGTGCCCCACTGGTGCCAAGCTATTTCTAGCACCTGTGCATGACACCCTCCTGCTCTGTTTTTAATAAGCTATAATGATAGCAAAAAATACTGCCATTTTGTGGCATACAAGAACTAGCTGTTGTATTCCATTAGTGCCCCACTGGTGCCAAGCTATTTCTATCACCTCTGCATGACACCCTCCTGCTCTGTTTTTAATAAGCTATAATGATAGCAAAAAATACTGCAACTTAGTGGCAAACAAAAAGTGGCTGTTGGACTCCTTTATTGTGCCACTTGTGCCAAGCAATCTCAAGCACCTCTGCATTCTACCCTCATGCACATTTTGCTACGCTAATTTTATAGCAAACTCAGGGAATTCCTTGCTGCATTTGATCATTAGGAGGGATAGAAAGTGAGGCTTCTTTTACTGTCCTGGTACCCACAGAACACGGCCACTGTACCCATCTGTCCACTTTTGCCACGCTATTTAATTTGCCCAAAGAGCTGACTCTCTTTTTCTGCCATCCTAAAATTGTCTGGATTACTAAATTAGTGTTCCTTTGCTGCCAAGCAAGGTACAACACATGTGCATTCTACACTCCTTTCCATTTCTGGAATGCAATTATTAACTGCAGGTAGTCCAGCCAATCTGTGACGAAGGTGCAGGCGTGGATATAATGTAGCCTGCATCCAATGATGGTTCTCTCGATGTCTGACAGCTCAACAATACCTTCAGTTTCCACTTCCAAAACAAGTGATGACCTGCCAATCACACTCCCTGTTGCGGGTAAAGGAATGGAAGTTCAGTGTGAAAAACCATGTGTGACTGCTGTCCCCACAGTCACAGAGGATGAAGAGCACGCAGATGCACTTGATGGGGCAGGCGGTGGTTGCACAGGCACGCTAGGCCGCATTGTAGCACAGTGAAATTCACATTGCGACTTATGCTTCATTTTAAGTCATGTACAGGGTGGGCTCCCCAGTATGCAGCAAAACCAGGCAACAGGAAAAGGACTCTAGGCAGTTGGGTTGATAAATGATTGTTTAACTTTACCAAAACAAACAATAAGAACCATGCATACAATTTAAATAATTGAACAATCTATTCTGTTGCCTACTACCTGCTAATCCCTCTGTGTAGCAGTAATTGTGTGTTTGTGCGTGTGTGTGTGTGTGCGAACACGACTTACCAGTGGCGCATCACAAGAGCTTCCAAGTTATCTACCTAAACATAGACAAAACACATTACCCCCCCCTGAATACCCTTGTTAGCTGAAGCCTCACAGATAATGCAGATGATAACAGTGTGAATGCAAACCACACAGCTCTGCAACACAGTCATGGAAATCTTGAAAAGCAACAGTCAATGCAAACATGTGTTGCTGTCCCTCTATGATTTAAACTGTACGTGACAATTTGACAGTGCAGAGGCAGCAAGTCTTATTGTCTATATAGTCGGCCTACCCAGAACAGATATGTGTTTTGCTAATAAAACAAAATGTTGCGTGCCCGCATTATTGTCTGGGCACAGCCTACCGTACCCGGGTACTCTGATGTCCAGTTGCCAGAAATACAGACTTTACGCTCCTCTCACGGTAAACAGTATAGACAGTACTGTAAGAATGTTGGTCTGTGGCACAGGATGCTGCTCACTGGCATTACGGGGCTCATCATCAAAGTACAACATGACTCCCCTCACAATTGAACAAAGTGTTTCCGCGGTGGCTCCTTGCTGTAACACACACCTTTAGCTTTTCCTTCTGTTCATAAACAGCATCTCAAAGTCCACACCCGAAGAGCAATTTGATATTGCTATAGTGACCAAACAAAGGCAGATCCAAAATAACAGCAGCCCCTTGTGTGTAGTCTGCAACAATGCATGCAATGGCAAATAAGCATGTTGCATTGACAGTGGCTAAAGCTGAGCAATACACCTTCACGCTATCAATTCATATCCATGTGACACTTCATGGAGGAAATACTCAAAGGTGTGAGTTTTTGCCTTCTACTTACAGATTGTTGACAAATCTTAGATTCCATGACTTGGGTGATCCTTTGCGATGTCCAAAAATTCACAGGCTAGGCAAGGCTTACAGCCCATGCGACCTGCATAGCCAACACGACTTCTGCTCAGAGTCAAAGTTGTGGTCCAGGATTCAGTTGTTGACGTGCTTCCAGTACTTTGTCTCTGGCCAGGAAGACGCAACGTAACCTCGTCGTCAGTAGCATCCTCCTCCACCTCCTCTGCTGACCTCATCGACTGGCTGACTTTGGTTTGACAGTAAGTGTGGTCTCCAACCTCATCAATAACCCTGTGTGTTTTCATTCCCCTCGTTCTGAGTCCTCCGAGACGACCTCTTCCTGCCCTGACCGAATAGTAAAGTTGTCATTCCAATCAGGTATCTGTGCTCCTCATCATGTTCCCCATTGTCTCCACCAGGAGGATTTACTTTTTGGAAATGAGGGTGTAGATTAGGCTCAGCACCTTCTTCATCGGGGCCTGGATCCCACTCACAAAGCTTCTGGCCATCTGCGCAGATCATTTCCCCTGTCTCATGGAACTCGCTACCTCAACACGTCAGATTATGTGCTACACCCGCAAGCTTCAAACTGAATCTGAAAACTCATCTGTTCAGAAATGACTATAACCTTCAATGACACCACCACCATACGTACTTGACGCTCAACCTACACCACTCCTACTGTCTCCTCCCAAAATTCCTTTAGAATGTAATCCCGCAAGGGCAGGGCCGTCTTCCCTCTGTACCAGTCTGTCTATAGTTACTTGTATATGTATTCTGTATGTAACCCCCTTCTCATGTACAGCACCATGGAATCAATGGTGCTCTATAAATCAATAATAATAAAAATAATAATAACTTCCTTGTCTGTACTCATTGCAGCTTTGGAGCAGACCTCTGATTCCCAGGCTATAGTGCGACTGAACAGCTATGCAAACTCAACCATCTCTGTTACCCCATACTCAGCAGGGCTGGTGGAAACTTGAGAGCTGTTAGGAAGCAAGTGCGATTGGATTGAGACCACAGAGGAATGGAGTATTTGGGATCTTGAAATTGGGGTGGAGGAGAGGCCACTTTATGGAGCACTTTAGATCCATTGAAGCAGCTGCTGTTTTGGCCTCATCTACATTTGTTAGCGATGGTTGTGTCCGTGAAAAAAAGGATCATATCAGATTATCCATGGGAAGAAGTATACCTGTTCTTTTGGATGGTATTTGTTGTTACAAAACCTGTAACCTGAAGCCTGCTGCGGTTTCATTTGCGCCCAGGCGTCAGCTGCCATTTAGGGCTGTGCCTTGGGTTGTCCAGCTGGCTACTTTCTCCTCCACGTCTAAGTGTGGAGAGGCAGCTAGTGCGCATGCGTGTGCCGATTTACCCCAGCCGCAGCCTAACTACAGTGTTTCGCCTAGTGAGTATGCTCTGCCTGACTGTGCCATTGCTGAGGCTAAGTCTTCATTTCGGGATACAGCGCATGCTCCCACACTTAGTGCGAAAAGCCTCTTTGCACAGGTACTTGCATTCCGTGCCGGGTCTAAGTCCTGTTTTGTGCCTAGACACCATGCTAAAGCTGATAGTCTTTTTTCAGAGACTGTATTTCATGCTACTGAGCATGCTCAGGCACTTACTGCATCAGAGACTAGGTCCGGTAATGAACTCTTTGGCCCTGCCCCTGATGTGGGGGTCCCATATAGACCACAGGGCATCAGGTGTCCTGACGATGTGGCCAGGCCACTCCCAAATGGCTTGCAGAGGCCCGCCCCTATGACTTGTCACCGCATTATTGATGGTCAGACGATGACTGGTGAGGTGTTTGGGTCATGGCAGCCATGAGGTCATCATTGAAGTTGCGGTTCCAAATAGGACGCTAGTTATGCCACTCATGACGTGTCACTCTGCTTTTGTGTCCAGGAGGTGCATTGTGGTTCACCCTGGTTTGGGGCGGACCCAGGTTATAAAAGGGACTGGAGCCAACAAGGAGGTGCGCAGTCTTCTATTATGCTCCGAAAGAGCACACCTCCATGTGTTGAACCCATTGCGGCTTTAGGCCAGAGGTAGGCAGGGATAGGGTGTCGATGCAGGCCACCACCACAGTTGGTAACGCAGAACGGTTAAGACCAGCTCCTGTCCTACCAGTCCTGCTTGTGCAGCCCAGTGGCATTAACAGGCCTGCTGCTGCTGATGTGCCTGCTGTCCACAGGTGTGGCCCCTACGCACACGGTCAGCGTACTCAATGGCCCCTGTGTTGTTAACAGGGAGTTCCTGGGCTGGGTGGGCATGTGGACCCCGTGACGCTAACAGGGCTCCCAGTCTCCAGATCCGAATGGCGTCTAACTCGGTTCAGGTTACTATTAGTTTCATAGCCACACAGCTCTGTATCCTCCACCAAACCTTCCAGTTGCCAACCTCTCCTTTTCCATCTGGGAGCACGGTGGACACTGACTGCTGATGGGGATATATACCTTTCTCTTTCTTTTCTTATTAATTTTCATTATATAGCGGTAACATAGTATATATCACCTTATCCAAATCTGCCAGTCCCACTGTAACAGATGGTGTTTCTTCAGCAAATGTTACTGTTGCTTAACCACACCTGTTCCCCTTTCCACCAGCATCTGTCCTTTTTCAACTCATTTTGGTATATGACCAAAAGTGCAACTCTGCAGGGACACCGTACTCAACGCCATCTCAGCACAGCAGCCAGCCCTCAGTCCCTCAGATGTGGACAAGTAAAAGACCATTTCCTCCTATCCATGACAAAGCGTTGAGATTCACTCTGTGCAGCACTGGTGTTTAATGGAAAAGCAGATCTAAGATTGCATACCACCTTCTGCACATACTCCTTGTGAGGTAAATCCGGAGATATGACGATAAATCATGATATTCAAGTATGTCAGGAAGCCCTCTCCTGGTGTCACCCCCCCCCCCCCCCTTTCCTTCACACAACTGGTTTAGCAACAAACTCCATGGCCATGTCCTGTGATATGGAAATTAGGTGGCTTTAGGACAAAGGACACAGGATGACTCCCTGCCGTCACCCTGTAACAAGAGTTGTATCTCATTAGCAAGGCTTGGAAGTAGCCAGACAGAACGACTCCAGTAAAAAATGGTTCATATCTCGCAAGCCATATCTCCGATAAATATGGCAACCATAAAAATGGTGTTTGCGCAGGCGGACGATGCTGGCACACCTTTTTTATGGAAGGGGGAGCTTGGGAAATACCCCAGGCGTGATATCAGCCATATGGGAACTCGTAGACAGGTCATGAGTCCCCTCGTTCTGTAGCTAAATTCATAACTGTCACAATGAGAGCATTGGCGTCCGCCTACGACGCTCCCAGGCAAAGTTATGGCCAATATCCCCTTTGCTGGATAATTCTGATCCATGCAGGGGGAGTGGCAGTGCTTCCCTGTGAGGTCACTAAGGTAGGAGGGGACCTGGATCTGCCCAGGTTGATAACCCTACTTCGGCCATTTTCCAGTGTTCTTCTGCTCGGGGGCCTGGTTGGGAAAGACCTGTGAGGGGGTTCCTGGAAACCTGGTCTACAGCGCCCCCCTGTGGCCAGACACACAAGGTAACTGATGTAATTGTATACCTGTTTGTAACCCATGCTTTATCTGTAACTGTACTCTGACATATGTATATTCTGTAGATTCCCTATTGTATATATTGTAGTTTCTAGTGTGCCTTAGGCGATTAAATTATATAATTAATCTTGGGCTGTTCTGTTATCTCGATCTTGAATCCCACGTCTGTGTGTTCGGCTAATAGTTACCGTAAATCGGTTGGTGGCAGCGAGTTGTGCCAAGGATTATTGTGGGGAGGCCAGTGAGATTCGGGGAGAGTTTATATATTCCGCCCGCGGAGGTCGGGGGAATATATACCCTTCTCTCGCCGGGGGCCCTTCAATAATCGGCATAAGTAGTATAGCGGCCTCCTTGCTTATTGTCGGGCAATTCCATAATTGGCCTGACTATAAGAGGGGCGCTAGAGAGCGCGTCACGTGCTCTGTCTGTCGGTCGGGAGGTATAAAGTAGGGGTGACCCCCACTTGTTACCCCCCGATTGTGACGTACTGGTAGCCAGCGCGGGGGATTTCTGAGTGACCCCCCCGGTGGTTTGTGACATATTGGTGGCAAGCGGTGGGATCGAGATAATAGTGTGTGTGAGTGTGAGACCCATACTCCCAGACACTAAAGACTGCCTGCAGCAGCTGTGGCTGCTGGGGTCTTCAGACTAGCTCAACACTAGAGTGTCAGAGTGCAGATACTGTAAGGTGTGTGGAGGCATCAGGTGTCAGTTCTGTGTCAGTGACCAAAAGTCTGCAAGAATGGCTGAGAGCACCAGGAGCAAAGCCAAAGGAATGGCCGATGCTCAGGCCAGAGACGATGAGGAGGTTGTCCACGAGTCCTCCAGGAGCTCGACGCCAGAAAACAGCTCTGCAGAGGACATTGCACAACCGGGCACTGCTGGACAAGATGAGGAGCAGCTCGCCCAAGGGTCCTCAACGAGCCAGATGCCAGCCCTCCGCTCTGCCATGGACAGTGAATCACCAGGCTCCGCAGCGGGCCGCAGATCACCACGTGCCATTCCACCGAGCCTGGGAGGCTCGGATAGCCTTCTTCAAATGGCTATGGCCCTACGCCAGGCTGGAGACCGGGAGGGCTACAAGGAACTCATGGCCGAGCGTGAGCGGCAAGCAGCGCGTGAAGAGCGCCAGGCAGAGCGTAACTACCAGCTGCAGCTAGCTCAGCTCCGGCCCTCATCAGCCACCCGTGACCTTCCAGACACCAAACTTCCAAAGGTCCGTGTTGAGGACTTCCCAGTGCTGGAGAAGGATGGAGACTTGGACTCTTTCTTGACTGCTTTTGAACGGACTTGCTTGCAGCATCATCTGAACAAGGACCAGTGGGCCAAATACCTGACCCCCCGTTTAAGGGGTAAGGCCCTGGATATCCTTGGGGACTTGCCTGCTGAGGCGGATCAGGGCTACGACACCATCAAGCGGGCCCTGATCCAACAGTACAACCTCACCCCGGAGTCCTACCGCAAGAAGTTCCGGACGCTGCAGAAGGGACCAAAGGACTCCTGGGCTGACCACCGGCGGGCACTTGCCCGAGCTGCCGACCACTGGACCCAAGGCCTGCAGCTTTCCACCGGACCGGAGATCCTGGACTTGTTCATCACGGAGCAACTCTTGTGGAACTGCCCTGAGGATCTCCGCCAGTTCATCCGAGACCAGAAGCCAAAGGGATCCACGGCTACAGCTGCCCTGGCAGATGACTACACCAACAATCGGGCTCCTGAAGCCAGGAGAGCAGCCACCAGCAGCACCTGGAGAGGGGGTAAGATGAACTCTGCGACTGCCCCACCTGCCCCTAGACTGCAGGGGGTGTCCCCCTCAACTCCCCTCTCCAGGCCCGTGGCAGAACCAAGACGGTGCCACCAGTGCAACCTACCTGGACACTTCAAGGCCATGTGCCCTCAGCGTCCCAAGGCCCCGGCTCCGTCCCCGTCCCAAGGGCCGCCCAAGGTGTATTGTGTGGGTGGGGGTGGTGGTAGGTCCCTGGACAGCTTCCAACCTGTCACCGTCGGCCAGTCTGTGACCATAGGACTGCGAGACAGCGCCTCGGAGGTGACTCTGGTGCGGCCTGAGATGGTGTCCCCCCAAGACTTGATCCCTGGAAAAACCCTCGCTGTCTCCGGGATTGGAGGCATTGACCCGGCGCTGCCTGTTGCTGACGTTTATGTGGACTGGGGCGCAGGGCGAGGGGTGAGGGAGGTGGGGGTAACTGATCGGATCCCTGCAAACGTGCTACTTGGGACAGATTTGGGGCAAATAACCTCCCAGTTTGGCCCCGCCCCAAAGGCTGAACCTTCAGCCAGTGCTGACATGACTCCTGACAATGTTAATGTGTTATCTATGAATGATGTAAGGGAGGAGGGAGTGAACTCTGATATTTCTGCTTGCACAGACACCATAGACACACACACAGCTGCAGCTGTGACAGGGGAGGGGGTCAGAGAAAGGTGTGACAATGCCTCTACAAGTAACCAGCCTGTGAGCTGGGATCTGTTGCCCTCTGCAGGGATAAGCAGAGAGCAGGGTGCTGCAGGGGGAGGACCAGTGTGTGGGGTGGGGGCTACCACAGCAAATGTGGGGTCCCCAGAGATTTCACACCGGGGTTCTGTTGCTGCAGGAGGGGAACAGGCAGGTGAGATTGGGGCCGGTCCAGGAGCGGAAGTGCTCCCAGGTAAGATCTCGGTGCATGGTTCCCCCACAACCGGGGTGTCAGGAAGCCAGGTAGGTCTGCCTGAACCGGCGACTTGGTCAGGAACGGAGGAGGAGCAGGCACGACCCACGGTCGCAGCGGCTGTGGCCGCTGTCACCCGCAGTGGGAGTGCTGGAAGCCAAGGGGCCTCCCGGAGGTCCGATAGCTCTTCCCCTTCTGACCAAGTGGCAGCCGAGTCAGGTGGAGGCCAGGACACAGGTCCCGGGGTACTGACTGAAGATGTGACAGTCTCGTCGATTCTGGCCACATCTAGTCAGGGGTTTCAGGCAGCGTTAGAAGCTGACGACAGCCTGAAAGCTCTTAAGGAGCAGGCGGCACAGCCTCCCTCGGACTCGGACCCGGAGCGAGTGGTCTGGGACCAAGGACGGCTGTACCGGGTCACGGTCCAGCAGGGTTCACCGGAGGCGTGGCCCAGGGACCGACAGTTGGTGGTACCCTATCCGTTCCGGACGGAGTTGTTGCGGATCGCACATGAGATTCCGATGGCCGGACACCTAGGGATCGCTAAGACCAAGGCCAGGTTAAACCAGCATTTCTACTGGCCAAAAATGGGGGCCGATGTGGCTGCCTACTGCCGTTCGTGTGAAACCTGTCAGAGAGTGGGGAAGGCGGGGCCACACCCCAAAGCCCCACTGGTATCTCTGCCAATCATCGATGAGCCTTTCAGGAGGGTGGCTGTGGATCTGGTCGGCCCGCTGGCCATCCCCAGCAGCTCCGGGAAACGCTTCATACTGACGGTAGTGGACTATGCCACCCGGTACCCAGAAGCAGTGGCCTTGTCGTCCATTCGGGCTGACAAGGTGGCCACCGCATTGCTGGAGATTTTCTCCCGAGTGGGTTTTCCCCAGGAAATGCTCACCGACCGGGGGACCCAATTCATGTCCCAGCTGATGGAGGCCCTCTGTAAGCAAGTCCAGGTGCGACATCTGGTGGCCAGCCCGTACCATCCACAGACTAATGGCCTGTGCGAGCAGTTCAATGGCACCTTAAAGCAGATGCTTAAGATGTTGGTCGACTCCCACGGGCGTGACTGGGAGCGGTATCTCCCACACCTGTTATTTGCTTACCGGGAGGTTCCACAGGCCTCAACAGGATTCTCACCGTTTGAGCTCCTGTACGGGCGACGTGTGCGGGGCCCCCTGGCTCTGGTGAAAGAGGCTTGGGAAGGGGATTTGGCCACCCCTGGAGTGTCGGTTATCGAGTATGTCATGCGCTTCCGGGACAAAATGCAGGCCTTGACGCAACTGGTACACGACAATATGGCTCAAGCCCAGGCTGATCAGAAGCGTTGGTACGACCAGAACGCTTGTGAGAGGACCTACCAAGTGGGTCAAGAGGTGTGGGTACTGGTCCCCGTACCACAGGACAAGCTTCAGGCAGCCTGGGAAGGCCCATACCTCGTGTACCAGCAGCTCAACCCTGTGACGTACCTGGTCACCCTGGACCCTGCCCGTGGAAGGCGGAAGCCCTTCCATGTGAACATGATGAAGGCACATCATGAGCGGGAGGCATGTGCACTCCCTGTGTGCAACCTGCCCGAGGAGGGAGAAGCGGAAACCCTCTTGGATATGCTAGCCCAGGTTAGGGCAGGCGGATCCATTGAGGATGTGGAGGTTGGCCACCAGCTCTTGGAGGACCAACGGTCCCAGCTGTGGGCCACCCTACACCCCTTCCGGGGGTTGTTTACCAACCAGCCCGGAAGGACTGACTTGGCTGTCCATCACGTGGACACTGGGGATCATCCCCCGATCCGGCGTTCAGCATATCGGGTCTCCCTGGAGGTGCAGCAACACATGCGCCAGGAGATTGACGAGATGCTGAACCTGGGGGTGATCCAGGCATCCAACAGCGCTTGGGCCTCGCCTGTAGTCCTCGTCCCTAAGAAGGACCGAACCACTCGGTTCTGCGTGGACTACAGGGGGCTCAATGCTGTCACGGTCGCCGATGCGTGCCCAATGCCACGCATCGATGACCTGCTCGATCAGTTGGCCGGGGCTCAGTACCTGACCATCATGGATCTGAGCCGGGGATATTGGCAGATCCCCCTGACTCGCAAGGCCAGGGAACGCTCTGCCTTTATTACCCCATTTGGACTGTACGAGTCCACGGTGATGCCATTCGGGATGAGGAATGCCCCTGCCACTTTCCAGCGGATGGTCAACACCCTGCTCAAGGGACTTGAAGGGTACGCGGCCGCGTACCTGGATGACATTGCCGTCTTCAGTCCCACCTGGGAAGATCACCTAGAGCATCTAGCACAGGTGCTCAGGCGGGTCCACCGGGCAGGTTTGACCATCAAGCCGGGCAAGTGTCAGCTGGCCATGAGCGAGGTCCAGTACCTCGGTCACCGGGTAGGCGGGGGAACACTGAAGCCCGAGCCTGAGAAAGTGGAGGCCATCGCATCCTGGCCCACCCCCAGGACCAAGAAGCAGGTGATGTCCTTCTTGGGGACCGCTGGGTACTATAGGAGGTTTGTTCCATGCTATAGTAGCCTGGCAAAGCCCTTGACGGACCTCACCAAGAAGAAGCTGCCCTCTGCAGTCGATTGGACAGTGGACTGCGAGACAGCCTTCCGGGCCCTAAAGGACGCCCTGTCCAGCCCGCCCGTGCTACAGGCAGCCGACTTCACGCGGCCGTTTGTAGTACAGACCGACGCCAGTGACTTCGGCCTCGGTGCGGTGCTCAGCCAGGTGGACTCTGCGAGCCAAGAGCACCCAGTCTTGTACCTGAGCAGGAAGCTGTTACCAAGGGAAGTGGCCTATTCTACAATGGAGAAGGAGTGCCTGGCCATAGTGTGGGCCCTGCAGCGTCTGCAACCCTATCTATACGGGCGCCACTTCATCGTGGAGACGGACCACAATCCCCTCAGCTGGTTGCACACCGTCTCTGGGACGAATGGGCGATTGTTGCGATGGAGCCTTGCGCTCCAGCAATACAACTTCACCATTCGCCACAAAAGGGGCCGTGACCACGGTAACGCAGACGGGCTGTCCCGACAAGGAGAGGTCGCGGACGGGCGCACGGGGGAACACGAGTGTGCTGCCCCCTAGCGCCCTCAAAAGGGGGGAGGTGTGAGGTAAATCCGGAGATATGACGATAAATCATGATATTCAAGTATGTCAGGAAGCCCTCTCCTGGTGTCACCCCCCCCCCTTTCCTTCACACAACTGGTTTAGCAACAAACTCCATGGCCATGTCCTGTGATATGGAAATTAGGTGGCTTTAGGACAAAGGACACAGGATGACTCCCTGCCGTCACCCTGTAACAAGAGTTGTATCTCATTAGCAAGGCTTGGAAGTAGCCAGACAGAACGACTCCAGTAAAAAATGGTTCATATCTCGCAAGCCATATCTCCGATAAATATGGCAACCATAAAAATGGTGTTTGCGCAGGCGGACGATGCTGGCACACCTTTTTTATGGAAGGGGGAGCTTGGGAAATACCCCAGGCGTGATATCAGCCATATGGGAACTCGTAGACAGGTCATGAGTCCCCTCGTTCTGTAGCTAAATTCATAACTGTCACAATGAGAGCATTGGCGTCCGCCTACGACGCTCCCAGGCAAAGTTATGGCCAATATCCCCTTTGCTGGATAATTCTGATCCATGCAGGGGGAGTGGCAGTGCTTCCCTGTGAGGTCACTAAGGTAGGAGGGGACCTGGATCTGCCCAGGTTGATAACCCTACTTCGGCCATTTTCCAGTGTTCTTCTGCTCGGGGGCCTGGTTGGGAAAGACCTGTGAGGGGGTTCCTGGAAACCTGGTCTACAGCGCCCCCCTGTGGCCAGACACACAAGGTAACTGATGTAATTGTATACCTGTTTGTAACCCATGCTTTATCTGTAACTGTACTCTGACATATGTATATTCTGTAGATTCCCTATTGTATATATTGTAGTTTCTAGTGTGCCTTAGGCGATTAAATTATATAATTAATCTTGGGCTGTTCTGTTATCTCGATCTTGAATCCCACGTCTGTGTGTTCGGCTAATAGTTACCGTAAATCGGTTGGTGGCAGCGAGTTGTGCCAAGGATTATTGTGGGGAGGCCAGTGAGATTCGGGGAGAGTTTATATATTCCGCCCGCGGAGGTCGGGGGAATATATACCCTTCTCTCGCCGGGGGCCCTTCAATAATCGGCATAAGTAGTATAGCGGCCTCCTTGCTTATTGTCGGGCAATTCCATAATTGGCCTGACTATAAGAGGGGCGCTAGAGAGCGCGTCACGTGCTCTGTCTGTCGGTCGGGAGGTATAAAGTAGGGGTGACCCCCACTTGTTACCCCCCGATTGTGACGTACTGGTAGCCAGCGCGGGGGATTTCTGAGTGACCCCCCCGGTGGTTTGTGACACTCCTGTATACGTGCGTCCATTTCTATGGCAGGAATTATTTCGCCAAATTTTGTCTTGTACCGGGGATCTAACAGTGTGGCAACCCAGTAGTCAGGATTACTTTGAATTCGTACAATCCGAGGGTCATGTTGTAGGTAGTGCAGCAAGAAGGCGCTCGTGTGTCTTGTGCATCCAGGAGGACCAAGTCCTTGGTGTGTTGGTGGCAGAGAGGTGAGAATCGTGCCTCCTTCCTCTGCCCTCTCCCCACAACCTCGCACAACCGAAATGTGAGCAAGCTCTCACTCATCTGCTGAGTCTTCCATGCCCATCGCCAGTTTGTCCTCCATTTCTTCATGGGCTCCTGCACCTTCCTCAACACTTTTTGCTGATACTATGCGCCCTTGTTAATCCCTCTCCCTCACCATGACTGCCGCCTAGGTGCCGCTGACCCTCTGGACCTCGTAGATCTTATTTCTTCCGCATATGACTCCTCCTGTACTTCCTCCCCTTCCTCTTGTCCCAACACCTGACTCCGAATAATAATTACAGTGTGCTCCATCATGTAGATGACCAGAATTGTCACGCTGAGAATGGCATTGCCAGTGCTAAACATCTTCGTCGACATTTGTAAACTGTGTAGAAGGGTGCATAGGTCCTTGATCTGACACCACTCCAGCAGCGTGATCTGCACCACCTCTGGATCAAGTTATCCCAGGCTATATGTCATAACGTATTGCAGCAGGGTTCGGTGGTGCTGCCACAAATGCTGCAACATATGCAGATTCAAATTCCTGCGTGTCGGCACATCGCATTTCAGGCGTTTAACCACCAGACCTAAAGACTTCTGTAGCGACGAAAGTTGTTGAGCTGCTGTGTGCGCACGATGGAAGTGAGCACATAGCGAGCGTGCCCGTTGCACAAGGCCATGTAGGCCGGGATGGTGTTTTAAAAATTGCTGGAGAATTAGGTTCAACACGTGAGCCATACAAGGCATGTGTGTCACATTGCCCTGACGATGGCCCGCAGCCAGGTTTGCATCATTGCCGCACACGGCTGTTAAGTCACCAACGGAGTCCGCTCCGTCAATTTGTACTCCGGTCGCCAGGTGACAACGTGTTCCTTTCATGCATAGTGCTGATGATGGGAGAGGAGTCGATGCCAGCGGCGCAGGTGGACGCAGGTTATGCTCACCCACTGGGCTGCATTACCTTGACAGATGCAGAATCTCTGGCTGAATGTAGCTGGTGGGTATCTCACAGATGAAGTACCATCATTCAGCTACAACCAATGGGAAGACACCACACCCTTTTTTATGCCCATCCTGTCTGCAGACCACTGCCAGACATAGCTATGAACCTCTGGTTACTTTTACCCCCAGTTCAGTTTTATGATTTTGTGTGCTTGTTACCTGACTACATTTCCTGCTTGCTGTTTATGTACCTTGTTGGCCGATCCGCATTTCACCTCTGCTTGTTTTCTGATTAAGTCCTGGCCGTCCCATTCTGTTCCTGTTCCTCAATTAATGTTTTGACCCTGCCTGACTACTATTCTCTGGAACTGCAGCCTTCCACAGGTATTGATCACCTTGGGCCCTGTGTAATTCCTAATCCCTGTATATGAGTTAAAGGGTTTCAGGGTTCTAGGGGTCCTGCTTGGTGAGTGGCTTCCCTCTAGCCTTTCATTTACAGCCCATCTGAGTGTGTGGATCAAGGAAGGCGTTACACCGTGCTCTCTGCAGAAGGCCATGTGGGCCAGGATAGTGCTTTAAAAATTGCTGGACAACCAGGTTCAACACGTGAGCCACACAAGGCACGTGTGTCACATTGTCACAGCGAAGGGCCGCACCCATGTTTGCATCATTGTCGCACCCGGCCTTCCCTGGCTGCTGGTTGAGTGGAGACAACCATTGATGAAACTCAGTCTCCAGAGCCAACCGTCCACAACTTCTCAGCGGTGTGACTCACATTTCCCATACATTTCAAAGTAAACCTTTGACCGCCTGATGGCATTGAGCTCTGCTGCCAGCATAGTAAGGAGGTGTGTGGTATTCCTTGTGCGCAGTTACAAGGAAGGGTGGCCTGACCACACAGGGTTTGGGCCAAGGTGGAGGACCCACACGAGGTTGAAGAGGCAGAAGCAGTGTATTAACTTCTACATACAGAAGAAGGATTGACACAACTCGTGGGGACGGCAAGACTTGTACAGCAGACCCTTCTCCATCTCTCCCCACAGTAACCCATTGCCCAGTCAGCGACATGTAACGCCCCTGTCCATGCTTACTGGGCCAATTATCTGTGGTGAAATGCACCCTGTCACACAGAGTTTCTCAAGGAATCAGTGATGTTTAGTGAGACATGCTGGTGTAGCGCGTGCACGCCTTTGTTGGAGAAGGAGTGGCAACTGGGCATCGGCTCTTGGGGCACTGCGATGGGCATAAGGTCTCGAAAATCCTCGGTTAAAAAGGTTGGAAAGGCAGCATTTTGGTAGCCAACAGTTTCCAGATGCTGAAAGTCAACCTCTAAGCCATGTCATGCCCTTCTAAAAGCATGTAAAACACAGCAAGGGGACTCCAACCACAGTCTCCCTTGTTTCCAAAAATTGGGCCACACACACCCCACTTGACTGGCATCAGTTGACCCCCATTTTCAAGCTTACAAAGATGCTTTGCATGAAGCACTATCAAAAATACGCGTGCCTTTCGCCTCCCCTGGATGACCCAGGGGAAGAAAAGTCCTCTGAGAGCCATGACTTGTTCATCTTGGTTCTTTTAGAAACACAGCGAGGGGACTCCAACCACAGTCTCCCTCATTTCCACTAACTGGGCCACACACACCCCACTTGACTGGCATCAGTTGACCCCCATTTTGAAAAAGAAAAAGATGCTTTGCATGAAGCACTATCAAAAATACGCGTGCCTTTCGCCTCCCCTGGCTGACCCAGGGGAAGAAAAGTCCTCTGAGAGCCATGACTTGTTCATCTTGGTTCTTTTAGAAACACAGCGAGGGGACTCCAACCACAGTCTCCCTTGTTTCCACTAACTGGGCCACACACACCCCACTTGACTGGCATCAATTGACCCCCATTTTCAAGCTTACAAAGATGCTTTGCATGAAGCACTATCAAAAATACGCGTGCCTTTCGCCTCCCCTGGATAACCCAGGGGAAGAAAAGTCCTCTGAGAGCCATGACTTGTTCATCTTGGTTCTTTTAGAAACACAGCAAGGGGACTCCAACCACAGTCTCCCTCATTTCCACTAACTGGGCCACACACACCCCACTTGACTGGCATCAGTTGACCCCCATTTTCAAGCTTACAAAGATGCTTTGCATGAAGCACTATCAAAAATACGCGTGCCTTTCGCCTCCCCTGGCTGACCCAGGGGAAGAAAAGTCCTCTGAGAGCCATGTCCACATTGTCAGTGGACAGACACGTGTGCTTATCTGCCAGCAGACCCCCAGCAGCACTGAAGACAGGTTCCGAGAGAACGCTGGCTGCAGGACACGACAAGATCCCCAAGCCGTACGTGGCAAGCTCAGGCAATTTATCCAGATTGGAAGCCTAAAATGAGCAGGGCTCAAGTTGCACAGTAATGGCATCGACGTTTCCTTGCATATACTCATATATCTGTGTGTCCTCCTCTTTTTCCTTGTCCAGCTCTTTTGTTTTCGCATGAGTATATGTCCTTGTCACTTTCCCATGTGTTTGTGTTGTGTTGTGAGTTGTTTGTCACCTTTTGGACACCTTTGAGGGTGTTTTCTAGGTGTTTTTATGTGTTTGTGAATGCCTGCCATTGTTTCCTATGCGGTTCGAGTTCGGTTCGTCGAACGTTCGACGAACCGAACTCAAACGGTACCTCCGTTCGATGAACCGACCTCGAGCCGAACCGGGACCGGTTCGCTCATCTCTAGTCCTATGTCATCCACACAGTGTCCTCCATTGCGCTCCGGCACACGTACACTGCTCTCTCTTCCCTGCTGAGGTCAGATCAAAGTATAGTAGTGCGCATGCGTGGGCATTCTTTGACCTGTTGTCGCACCTGCGCACTACAGTACTTTGCTCTGCCGGTCACAGTGCAGAGAGAAGTGCACATGCGCCGGAGCACAATAGAGACCTCTGTGTGGATGATGTAGGACGCGGCATCCACACAAAGCAGGGAAGGAGGACAGTGATCACAAGAAGAGAGGAGGCATTGGACCAAGACCAGCGACGCTCATCGGACCAGACCCCCTTGCCCTCTGGTGAGTATAGTAAAAGCTATTTTTCATGTTATACAGAGCAGCTTGGGCTCTTATATACAGTAATCTAAAATGCTTTATATACGGGCATACTGATGGTGGCTGCAGCTTATAGGGGGACAAATCCAGTGACAGGTTCCCTTTAAAGTGACTATCCTAACCATATACAGTATATACATATGTGTATGTATAATATATATATATATATATATATATATATATATATAGTGGTCCAAAAGTAGGTGGACAGTAAGTGTAACAGGGTTATGATTGGAGAGAGTTAGTAAACATGGTGTAAAGTGAAACTGACTCAGTTGCCCTTAGCAACCAATCAGATTCCACTTTTCATTCTTCACAGACTCTTTGGAAAATGAAAGGTGGAATCTGATTGGTTGCTAAGGGCAACAGTCAGTTTCACTTAACACTGTTTGATAACCCTATTACACATTCTGTCCACCTACTTTTGGACCACCCTGTATGTATATGTATATATATATATATATATATATATATATATATATATATATATATATATATATATATATGCACAGGACACATAATATATAGCCATGAGTGTTCATTACAAGCAGTTGGATGCTCGGAAGGGAGCGACTCGTGTACCCAACTACAATGGAAGTCGATGGGGGACTCAAGCATTTTTCAGGGAAATCTTCTGGAAAAATGCTGAAGTACGCCATTGACTTCCATTATACTTAGGTTCTCAAGCTGTGACCATCCAACTGTATATAATGAGCACCCAAGCATGGTAGTACTCGTTCATCACTAATTATATATGATAACTGAGGTTATAGATGCTGTGACCACCTCTAATTCGGAGAATGTGGAGCCCTAAGTTCCCAGTGTGAGTAAATTGTTAGTATGTGCGACCACTATCAATTAGCTATGTATAGGAATTAAAGGGGTTGTCCAGGCTTGGAGATCAAGTCTGCGGCCACTGAATGTGACGGCAAACTTGTGAATCCTTACAGAAAGCACAGGCCCTATGTTGGGATTCTCCGGCATCGGTCATGTGTCTGCAAGCATAAGACTGGCATAACTCTGGCCACAATCCAACCAGATGTGTCTAGTCTAACTCAATTCACACACCCGCCCACTCTCACTGCGGCCACCAGAGAATCTTAACAGTGTGCACACTGCGTGATGTGAGTATTCATAAGTCTGCAGACTTTAAGACTAAGCCTGGACAACCTATTTAATGGTGCAGTGGTCGTACATGCTCAGTAACACTTCATTTACCCAGTGAATGTATGCAATGCTTTCCTGTACAATATTTTTTAAAATAAGCAGACACATACTGGTCTAAAGTATTTGGGGTATCCATTGGCACCTTGCCAGTCTTATGCTCAGAATTAGTGACATGTGAATACAGTGGGGTATATATCCAGGGAAATCTGATGTTCATATTTTACTTTACGGATACTATATTTCTGATTGATATGTATTCATATCACAAGGGTAGGGACCGCTGAGTGATGACTCATGTTCAACAAGTCGTAAACAAATACGGTAATTGCTTGCCATCTATTAGAATTTATTGGGTGAATCAATTTTGCTTTGTTTATCAAAGTTTGATATTTCCTCTTGGTGAATTTTAGAGATTGACAATCCAGAATAAAATACAATGAGAAGATTCAATTACGTCAAATGACGACGCAGGAATTGATCTTCGCAAATCATAAGTACCATGAAGATTTCCTCGCAATACATTTTAGTTTAGAAGCTACCAAGAGGAGGACCCTTCATGTGGATAGTTATGTTATACACTGGAGATCAAAATTAGAGAACAATGTATGATCACTTGCTTTTTTCAGAAATAATGTAATCTACATTGATCAACAATTGAAGTTTTTTTGTAAGGGGTGCACCATGCCACTAGAAAAGCATTTTAGAAAAGATCCAGGTTATCAACATAAAACCTTTATTTTGCCCAAAATATGATGATCATGATTAGAGAACAGCAATGACTGTGGCACAGAGAAAGAATATAAGTACATTTTCCAACGGTAACAACAATTACATATCAAATGCAATATTCTCAATCACAGACTTGGAAAGAAAGACCAACTTCTCTTGCTATGTCTGATAGGGTCACCCCTTTGGCCTTCATCTTGACAACCTGCTGCTGGAGGGTTTCAGTCACTTTGGAACAGCACACCATTTTTGCAAAGTCAGTGCAAACTGGAACATGAGGCTGCCAATTACATAGGGTTTGTCAGATAGTTAAGGAAATTAGCATCAATAACTTGTAGTGTTCTCTAATTTTGATCAGTGTTCTTTTTCATTATTCTCATCTACATTTTTATGTGCTTTTTAAAAAATTCAATTTATGAAATAAGCTTAAAATACTGCTAGTTTACTCATGTTAGAATATAATTGCATAGAACTACACATTGACCTTAACATTTAGGAAATTGTGTGTTCTCTAATTTTGATCTCCAGTGTATGTTATACTAGGCATAACTTTTCTGTAGGATTGATAGTTTGATAGGTGTGATCGGATGTTTATCAGTATTTTGCATTTTTTTATAACTTAGTTTGGTATTTTTCATTTATACGTTGACCTATAATAATCACTATATCCTAAACAGAAGCAAAGGTAATTTATTGCTATAGATATCTTAAAGATGTGCTGTAAACATGTTTTTTTTTCTTCAAATGTAAATTGCAAAGTTATTCAGAAATGAACATCTTTGAGCATTGAATATTATATGTTAGGCCCAATGAACACTGCCAGCAGCGCTTTTTCCTGTCCTCCCAAGATCATTTTCTCTCCTCCAAACTTATCTATTCATCATCCAACCAGTTCTAAGACTTCTCCCAAGTATCCCCTGTCCTCTGCAATTTGGTGCTGCAACATGTCAGATTATCTGCTACACTCGCAAGCTTCAAACGGAACTTGAAAACTCATTTGTAAATAAATGCCTTCAGTATGCAATGACACTGCCGCCTCCCCACCGCCGGAGCTGCCGCCTCCCCACCGCCGGAGCTGCCGCCTCCCCACCAACAGAGCTGCCACCTCACTACCCCACCTACTGTCTCCTCCCCATTATCCTACAGAATGTAGGGCCCTCTCCCCTCTGTACCAGTCTGACTATTGCAACTTGTATATGTATTCTGTATGTAACCCCCTTCTCATGTACAGCACCATGGAATCAATGCTGCTCTATAAATAAATATTAATAATGCCATAGAATACTATTCCTATAGAAAAGACTATATAACACTGACCTACAAAGCCGTCCATAATCTGTCTCCTCAATACATCTCTGAACTAATCTGCTGATTTTTTTTAACCTTGTCCTCCCAAAATCTTCTACTCTCCTCCACACATATACATTCCTCACCCAATTTCTTCCAAAGCTTCCCCCGGGTATCCACCATCGTCTGCAATTCTGTGCCCCAACATCTCAGATTATCCACCACACATTTTTAACCTCCAGACAGAACTTGAAAGTGCATCTCGTCAAGAAAGCTTACAATGACCCTGCTGCCACCACCAGGGCTGCCGCAACCCCCCAACCTACTGTCTCCTCTACATTATCCTGTAGAATGTAGACCCGCAAAGGAAGGGCTCTCTCTCCCCTCTGTACCAATCTGTTTACTGTAATTTATATCTGTATTTTGCATGTAACTCCTTCTCATGTACAGCACCATGGAATCAAAAATAAATAACTAGAGCTTGTGCTATATTACTACATTTAAAATGGATGGTTTACAAGAAGAACCTAAGAGAACTCTAAAGATGAAGTTACTGAGACTTTAATTAAAAAGTTGTGCAGAGTTGGAGTTCTCTAGTTGATAACTCACAATTAAGAGCATGATGATAATTTGTTATAAAGAGCAGCAATTTATTTCATTAAAGTAGATCCTGTATATCAATGAAGTACAAATTATGTAAAAAGCCTGTGTGCTCCTAGAGCTTCCACTAGATGTCACCATTCATGGAGTAATCAAACACTCAATTTTACTGATTTTTCCGGCTGTTCGATTCAGAGCCGCTGCCTGAGATGACATAAAAATACTAGACATGAAGCTCATGTAATGGTAAAATGTTTCATGGAAGCTGCCATATTTCTATCACAAATGTGTACTTATAGCATTGATTTTTATGGTAAATATTTGGACACTTGGAAAAGACTTCTTAAGGGCTTATTTATTGATAAAGACTTCTTAAGGACTTCTTTAATTATTGCTCAGCCTAATATAGGCTACTAGATGATGCTTCTTCCTTAGTCCTTTACTTGCACTGATAAGGAATGAGGACAACTACATCATCATTTTGGAAAACCCATTCCATAGTTGTTGATTTTATTTTTTATTTTATTTTTTTTTTTCGAAAAATGCTGTCTTCCACTTCTCCGGTTTGACAGCTCTACAGGCAATCAGTAGCCTCAGGGGCTCTGAGCGGATCAATTTGGGGAGAGCCGCTGAGCTCGGGTACTGGCTGCAGTGCTATTGCCATGACATCAGCACTGCAGACAATAACAGATGCTTGGTTAGTGGGGGAGACTCCATGGGAATCGGGTTTGTCTTCTTGCAGAGATGTGAGCGCAGAAGAGGTATGGATATACATATTTTTGGGGGCATCTAAGCACCTCTTTGTTCACTTTTCCAAGGATCGTGCACAGCTGAACACTTCTGGCCCCTCAATTCAGTGATTGTCGGGGCCTTTAGAGCAAGATCCACACTGTTCAACACTTTGAAATATTGTTTATTGTTATACACTGTGTGCAGAATTATTAGGCAAATGAGTATTTTGATCACTGATACTTTTCATACATGTTGTCCTACTCCAAGCTGTATAGGCTTGAAAGTCAACTACCAGTTAAGTAAATCAGGTGATGTGCATCTCTGTAATGAGGAGGGGTGTGGTGTAATGACATCAACACTCTATATAAGGTGTGCTTAATTATTAGGCAAATTCCTTTCCTTTGGCAAAATGGGTCAGAAGAGAGATTTGATGGGCTCTGAAGAGTCCAAAATTGTGAGATATCTTGCAGAGGGATAGTGCAGTCTTGAAATTGCCAAACGTTTGAAGCGTGATCACCGAACAATCAAGCGTTTCATGGCAAATAGCCAACAGGGTCGCAAGAAGAGTGTTGGGCAAAAAAGGCGCAAAATAACTGCCCTTTGCCCTCAATAACTTTGAGGAAAATCAAGCGTGAAGCTGCCAAGATTCCATTTGCCACCAGTTTGGCCATATTTCAGAGCTGCAACGTTACTGGAGTATCAAAAAGCACAAGGTGTGTCATACTCAGGGACAAGGCCGAGGTAAGAAAGGCTGAAAAACGACCACCTTTGAACAAGAAACATAAGATAAAACGTCAAGACTGGGCTAAGAAATATCTTAAGACTGATTTTTCAAAGGTTTTATGGACTGATGAAATGAGAGTGACTTTTGATGGGCCAGAGGCTGGATCAGTAAAGGGCAGAGAGCTCCACTCTGACTCAGACGCCAGCAAGGTGGAGGTAGGGTACTGGTATGGGCTGGTATCATCAAAGATGAACTTGTGGGACCTTTTCTGGTTGAGGATGGAGTGAAGCTCAACTCCCAGAGCTACTGCCAGTTTCTGGAAGACAACTTCTTCAAGCAGTGGTACAAGAAGAAGTCTGTATCGTTCAAGAAAAACATGATTTTCATGCAGGACAATGCTCCATCACATGCATCCAACTACTCCACAGCGTGGCTGGCCAGTAAAGGTCTAGAAGATGAAAAATTAATGACATGGCCCCTTGTTCCCCTGATCTGAACACCATAGAGAACCTGTGGTCCATCATAAAATGTGAGATCTACAGGGAGGGAAAACAGTACACCTCTCGGAACAGTGTCTGGGAGGCTGTGGTGGCTGCTGCACGCAATCTTGATCGTACAACAGATCAAGCAACTGACAGTCTATGGATGGGTAGGCTGTTGAGTGTCATCATAAAGAAAGGTGGCTATATTGGTCACTAATTTTTGGGGGTTTTGTTTTTGCATGTCAGAAATGTTTATTTCTAAATTTTGTGCAGTTATTTTGGTTTACCTGGCAAAAATAAACAAGTGAGATGGGAATATGTTTGGTTTTTATTAAGTTGTCTAATAATTCTGCACAGTAGTTACCGCACAAAGAGATATCCTACTAAGATAGCCAAATCTAAAAAAAAAACACTCCAACTTCCAAAAATATTAAGCTTTGATATTTGAGTCTTTTGGGTTGATTGAGAACATAGTTGTTGATCAATAATAAAAAAATCCTCTAAAATACAACTTGCCTAATAATTCTGCACATGGTGTATTTAAAACCTCCGAAGCATCAAAATCTAGAGAAGTTAAAAGTTGCATTAGGGTATGTACAGGTAATTCACTATCAGACCAGATATGTCATATTGCAGCCATTCAATGACACTGTAAAAACTGCTGGTGGGGGGGGGGGGAGTCAGTGAAGGGCGTTGTCACCCTAAAAACAACTTATCAGGATTTATTAAATTCTATATAAAACACTTTGCCAATGAGTTTCATAAATTAGGTGCTCTGTGATGAGCTGTTGAAGAGCATAGGGCCCATGAAATAATATTTTATTGATGGTTTTCATTTTTTAACCGTCCGACAGCACCTTCAAAGGGTATTGAATTAAGAAAATCCATAGGTAATATGAGAATGACTAGACCGGTTGGCAGTCAAGCATGTGCACCGCTGATCCATTCATTCTCTATGGGACAGTCAGAGATGGCCAAGTGTTGACATATCCAACAGTTCCATAGAGGTTGAATAGTGCAGACTCCCTTTTCATTTAACTGCTCTGTACCCCCTGACAGTCATGTACATTAGCGTCTGTGTGCATGAATGAAGAAGGCTCAGTAGTAGTGATGAGCGGGTGCTTGGCACTCGAATAAAGCATATCGGACTCTCAGAAATGCTCGACTTGTGTACCAAACCCAATAGGAGTCAATGTATAACCCAAGCATATTTTTCCCAAATCCCCGTTCTGTAACCTATCCTGACACATCCCCAGGTCACCAAAGTCCCCATCATCCACATGCAGCTGGCATCTCCTGGCAACCACTTTTCCGTCTTCACTGCCACCTCAGTCACTATCATCCGGGTGCAGCTGGCAACCTCCATTTCGTCTTCACGGTCACCACAGTCCCTATCATTCGAGTGCAGCAGACATTGCCCGGCAACTTCCGTTCCGTGTGCACCGTGCAAATGTTCCACTCGGCCAAAGTAACTGTGCAGTTAGTTCTGCTCGAGTCCCTGTTAAGGGAAAGAGCATGACTTATTTTCCGAAATGGGGACTTGAGCAGAACTAACTGCACAATTATTTTGGCCAGGTGGAAACATTTGGACGGCGCACACGGAATGGAAGTTGCTCGGCGATGCCAGCTGTACTTGATTGATAGGGACTAAGGTGGCCGTGAAGACGAAGTGGAGGTTGCCAGGGAATGACAGCTGCACCCGGGTGATAGGGACTGAGGTGGCCGTGAAGACAGAAAGGAGGTTACCAGGAGATGCCAGATGTAAGCGGATGAT
The DNA here is from genome assembly GCF_048569485.1 of Anomaloglossus baeobatrachus. NCBI lineage: Eukaryota > Metazoa > Chordata > Amphibia > Anura > Aromobatidae > Anomaloglossus > Anomaloglossus baeobatrachus. The sequence continues at coordinate 66,320,248 of NC_134357.1, read as the reverse complement.
GGGAATTGTTGTGGCCTGGGGCTGTGACAGGACTCGTAACAGGAGACTGTGGTGGTCGGAAAGCCGGAGCAGAGATTACCGGGCGATTACTGCTGGCTGCTGTATGTGGATGATGGAGACTGTGTTGGCCAAGCGTTCCGAGCACCCCAATACCCAATTGAGTACTGAGCTGTGCCGAGCACGCTTACCCATCACTACTCGTGACCTGAGCATATAACATAGAGGCAGGTACTGGCAGTGTTAGGGTATGTGCACACAACCCTTAATTTACCTGGGTTTGCACAGAAACCCATCTGAAAAAGCTCCAAAGCAACAATATAAAGATTGAACACATGTATTGAGATAGCTTCTCTTATCTGTTTCAGGCTTTTCAAGCTGCAAAGAAGTTGAAATAAATGACTTGACCATTCTTTTGGTACCCCAGTGTTTTCCTGAAGCATCCTCTGTTTAAAAACTAATTGATGTCAAAGAGAAAAAACAGATATGCTACATGGACTATGGGAGTGTACGGAAATTCACAGGTTCTGGAATCAAGTTAGATTATTTGTCCAGGCAACATGGGGAATTTCTGGAAATCTAGAGCTAATGGTGTGGATTTTCCATTCCTTTGAGGGAGGAGTAAGAGGGGGATCGGACATGCCGGGAAAGAAGAAATATACAATAGTACATGACATAGCCATGATAGTCAAACGGTCCATATTAAAGCATTGGATACAAAGGGAGGGACCATCCATAAAAGAGGTCATCGGTGAACTACATAATTTATTGAGGCTGGAGAAAGTGGAAGCGGAAAGGGACAAAGATAGGTTGACACCCAAGTTCTTTGGGAAATGGAGAAATTTCATTGAAAGTCAATTTACTCAGGGAGAAATAAATAATCTGATGACACCTTTTATACAATCGGAATGGTACCTTCTGAATGATAGCCAGGACAAACTGGGTAAATTGAAAATCACGGAGGTGTGGGTTCCGGAGGAAAGGGAGACGAGACGCTAAGGTAGCAACAAGACGTGCCAGAAAATTTGGAAGTATTCGGGGTTGGCTTAGGGGCTTAATGATTCTAATTGACTTGTATCGCGTCTGTTATTTCTTAGTACTTTTGCCTTGGTTTAATAGAGACCATATCAATCAGATAAACAGTTTAAAATATCAAGTTGGGGCATTGCACCCTATTATGTCACATATTGTCAGACAAATGCTTTTCCTTGTGTAACCTTGAATATCTTGTTATGTTTATAAAAAATTGGAAAATCAATAAAAAGTTTTTGAAAAAAAAAAAAAAAAACTAATTGGGTGTGTATGCATATACTCTTTTACAGTTGGCATTTGCTTCTACCAGCAGTGACCAGAGCAAGCTTTGATCACTTCTGTTTAACTATTTTGATGCTGTTGTCATGCAATACAAGATGATCAAGAAGTCATACATACCCCAAAATGGTATCAATAAGAAGTACAATGTAAAAATAAATACGTTTTCGGTTAGCAACACAAATTAATTTTTATTTTACTAAGACCGATTGTGCTTTTTTTATATATAACCTTTAAATTATATTTTAGGTATTAAATTTGCCATTTGAAAATGAAGAATATTTTTTTTACTGTACATTTAATGCTGTAAAATGAATCCCAAAAGATATATATTTTTTCACCATTTCAACCGACTTAATTTATTCACAATTATTTCAGCACATTGTAAAGTGAATGGGATCACTCAAAACTACAAATCATCCTGCAAAAAAAGCTCTTATACATATATGCGGATAAATTAAAAAGTAATGGCTCTTCATCGAAAATGAAACAACAAAGGTGAAGAAAAAAGAAAAATGGCATAATACTAAAAAGGTTAAACAATCCAAATAGAATACCTCTTACTCCTTATGCTACAATGCATGCGACAATCTCGGGTGGCTGCAGGTTGCTATTTTTAGGCTGGGGGGTGGCCTAATAACCATAGGTCTCCCCATTCTGAGAATATCAGCCCCCCAGTTGTTGGGCGTTATCATGGCTAGTTTTTTTTTAATTATTTAAATTTTTTTAAAAAAAAAATAGCCGCATGCGGTTCTTTTTATTTTGATACACAGCCAAGATAAGCGCAGGGCTTGGGGCTGCAGCCTGTAGCTGTGGGCTTTATCTGTGCTGGGTATCATAATATGGGGGAACCCTACCTCAATTGTTTTATTTTTTACCATGATACTGACCCGCAGACAGTGCCTGTGATAGGTTGCAGTCAGACACGCCCCCAGCCTGTGTGACAGCGTCTGACTGCAACCAATCACAGATGCCAGGCTGGCCAATGGGCGGGGAAAGCGGGGTATATGGATGATTAATAAAGAGTAGCCAAGGAAGTGAAGGAGAGGCCACAGGGGCAGTGTACAGCCACGCCGGAGCCTCGATAAGTATGAAGCGCTCGCTTCATTCTTATTTTTTAATTTATAGAATGCCGGCTCCGGAACAAATACCCGGAATCCTGGGCCTGGGTCTGGCACCCGGGTGGATCTGGATTTTTATAGTCTGGGTTGCCCATCACTATTCCCTACTTGTAAGTCTTTGGAGTGTGGGAGGAAACCAGAGTAAATCCTCACAAACACAGGGAGAACATACAAACTCCTTGGTGGGATATGAACCCAGGACCCCAGTGGTGACAAGCAAAAGTGATAACCACTGAGCCACCATGCTGCTCAAATGCGATAATTCTGCAAGACAAGAAAATTCCCAAAACAGGTTCCAATTTTTGAGCTAAGAAGTGTATATTCTAGTCTACTTAACTCCTATCTATACTAATCAACTGCAAATTAGTCACAGGGTTAAACATCAGACAATTCCTACCCATGTGGATTGAGTCTGAAGTTCTTACAAGAATCAACCAAGTGACTAATGTGACCATGTTCATAATCACCTGCAGATACGTGCTTGTGTCTCTTCAATTATCAAGGATTAATACGATAGCTGACACTGCGTGTAATTACACCTGAATCTTTTTGCAGTCTTTAAGATATCTTTCACATGAGGGGCAATGCTATCATTTCCTAACCAAAGATTCATAAGGAAAAAAGAACTGACAGAGTTGTAGCTTGAGTATCCTGGACCTCAGTATAAAATCTGTATCTACCTTATCACTGTTCCCCTTGGGGCTCATGAGCTTAATTCCCTATCAGTATGTTTTTGGGAGGGAATTGGAGGACCCAGAAGAAACCCACACAGAACGTCTTACAAATGTTGCCCTATGTGGGATTTAAAGATCAGGACCCTGGCACTACCAGCCAACCAATGAGTCGCCATACTGTTCATTTGCAGTTATAACAACCTTCGCTCTCCTGGGACGACTTTCTACAAGATTTTCAAGAGGTTCTGTTAGATTTATGGGGCATTCATCCAGAAGAGCAATTGTGAGTTCCGACAGTGAGGCCCAGCTTGCAATCTCCATTGTTCTTCATTCCAAATATGTTCAATCGGGTGGAGGTCAGGGCTCTGTATGGCCAGTCAAGTTCTTCTACACCAAATTTACTCAACAATGCCTTTAAAATGGACACATGACATAGTCATGGGGACAGAAAAGGACCTTCCCCCAAATTATTCCAACAAGGTTAGAAGTTACAATTGTCCCTAATGTCTTGGTAGGCTGAAGTATTAGGATTGTTCTTCAATGGATTTAAGTAGCCATGGCCGATTTCTGAAAAACATCTGCTAAACTTTACTGTTGTCGCAGTGCAATCAGGCAGTGCCTCCGCAATCGGTGAATACACTCTCTTTACATGATCTCCACTGTATGGCTGGTTTGTAAGGCTCTGGACTGCAGATGTGACTGGATGACCAGTGTCTTACAAGTCTTTTTGTTCAACTGAAGGAAGGTGTCAGGCCTGGGCTGCTCCAGTGCTGCACTGCTTCACTAAGGAGCCATTGTGGATGGGACCTCGGGTGGAGTGTACGACACTTACTGGTTTCTATAGGCCAGTGTTCATCACCCTGCTGGTAGTTATTGTCATACAGTTAGTAGCACACACGACACCAGTGCTCACTTAGCCAACTAGAAAGTTCACTTTATTCTTCACACCGTTACGACAGACATGGCCTTCCTTTGCTTTCTTCCTCTCCATGTGGGGTATTAGCTCTCGACCTGTCCCCCTCTGCCATCTTGGATCTCATCCTCAAACTCTGGGGTGTGTGTCGGCTTTCCCCAGACTCCGCTCACCTTCGTCCATTTTTGGGTAATGGGGGCTCTCTAGCCAGATACCTCTCTAGTCCTGCCGGGGTGAGCTGTAGGCTCCGGACCTCTCGAGGTTACCTTAGTGTGACGCCCTGGGCAAGCCAGGGGTCACAGGTCACAACATCACATGCACCCCACATTCCCTGCAGGTACATCTAAGCTAACCTAAAATCCTTGTTGCCTTCCTCCAGGGGCTGATGTCCACACCAGGGGGTGGACCATGCGGTTGGCTCCGCCCACCGAGGAGTTCACAGCCCTGGAGGCGGGAAAACCAGGCACTCCAGCTAGGGAAGTGAAAGTAGAAGGAAGTGAAGTGGTAGAGGAGCTGGAGAGAAAGAGTAAAAAGTGACAGTAGTAAAGCCTGAAGTTGGTCCGGGTGTGTGCCCCGGACTGAGACAGCAAGGTCAGCAGACGGCGGTGATAGTCTGCAGGGGGACTGCTCGGAGGTTGCTGGAAGGACCGCGGATGGGTGGTGACCCGGCGGTACCGGAGCAGTATACGAAGAACCAGTGGCGTAACTAGAGTTGGATGGGCCCCGGTGCAAAGTTTAGACCTGGGCCCCCCCTCCACATACACAGACACTTGGGGTAAGGCATACCTCCCAACTTTTAAAGAAGGAAAAGAAGGACAAAGTTTGCGGCGCGCGTGGCAAATTTTTAGGCCACGCCCCCTAACCACACCCATTTCACAGTCACGCCCATATCCACTCCCCATCCACACCCATTCAGCATGGACACGCAGGCAGCCGGCGGGCCTCCAGCATGGACACGCAGGCAGCCGGCGGGCCTCCAGCATGGACACGCAGGCAGCCGGCGGGCCTCCAGCATGGACACGCAGGCAGCCGGCGGGCCTCCAGCATGGACACGCAGGCAGCCGGCGGGCCTCCAGCATGGACACGCAGGCAGCCGGCGGGCCTCCAGCATGGACACGCAGGCAGCCGGCGGGCCTCCAGCATGGAAACGCAGGGAGCCACAGTGAGGCGGCCGGTCGCCCACACAGTGAGGTGGCCGGTCGCCTTCACAGACAGGTGGCAGGGGGGCGCCCGCACAGACAGGCGGCAGGGGGGCGCCCGCACAGACAGGCGGCAGGGGGGCGCCCGCACAGACAGGCGGCCGGGGGGCGCCCGCACAGACAGGCGGCCGGGGGGCGCCCGCACAGACAGGCGGCCGGCCGACCGCACAGACAGGCGGCCGGCCGACCGCACAGAGAGGCTCCGGCCGGGGGTGAGGGGGGGGGAGGGAGGGAAATCAGCGCTGGGGAGATTTTACTGTACCAGCAGCAGCACAGGCAGCGCTCCTCTCTGTTATGCCACGTCTACTGGGATGGTAGGAGGGAAAAGCAGGGAGGCGGAGAGAGAGTGGGTGGGCGGAGCCCGGGAGCCGGCCGTCCCGATCGTGGCAACGGGACAAACAACGTAAAGCGTGAAAGTCCCGCTGTATCCGGGACGGTTGGGAGGTATGGGGTAAGGGATAATGACACTGACACTCGGGGTACAGGATAATGACGCTGACACTTGGCTCTCACCCACAGCACCCTGAAATCCCTATATCAGCACCCAGCTTTCCAATGTTCTGATATTTATCTTGTCCTCAGCACCCAGCTTTCCCATATCAGAGCATGAGAAAGCTGGGTGCTGAGAGATGTATATCAGAACATGGGAAAGCTGGGTGCTGAGAGATGTATATCAGAACATGGGAAAGCTGGGTGCTGAGAGATGTATAGCAGAGCATGGGAAAGTTGGCTGCTGAGGGAAAGAGCCTTTTTCCCTCAGCACAAAACATTTCCATCCCATACTTGTATCTTTGTCCCCCCTGTATAAAGTTCTCAAAATACTATAACAGCCCCCACATAGCCTTCCAAATAATTGTATAAAGGGTCTCACATAACCCTTCATATATTAGAATGCAGATACATAGCCCTCCATATATTATAATGCACCCCCATAATCCTCCATGTATAAAGTAGCCCTTCAATTATAATGCATTTCCCATAGTTCTCCATGTATTAAAATTCACCCCATAGTTCTCCATATATTATACTGCACCACATAGTCCTCCATGTTTTATAATGCACTTCCATAGTCCATGTATAAGGTAGCCTCCATAGTCCTCCATATATTATAATGCAGCCCCCATAGTCCTATATGTATTATAACACAACCCCATAAAACTTCAGATGGTATTATGCAGCCCCATACTCCTCCATGTATAATTCACCCCTATATTCCATGTATAAGGTGTCCCTTCATTTTGTATTATACAGCCCCCCCGACCTCCATTTTAATGCAGCCCTATAGACCTCCAGTATAATGCAGCCTCATAGACCTCTATGTATATTACACCTCTATATTCAATGTATAAGGTGTTCTTCATGTTTATTATGCAGCCTCACCAGGCCTCCATATATAATAATGCAGCCAACCTCTCCAGGCCTCCATGTATAATATAGCAGCCAGCCTCCCAGGCCTCCATGTATAATAATGCAGCCAGCCTCCCCAGGCCTCCATGTATAATAATGCAGCCAGCCTCCCCAGGCCTCCATGTATAATAATGCAGCCAGCCTCCCCAGACCTCCATGTATAATAATGCAGCCAGCCTCCCCAGACCTCCATGTATAATAATGCAGCCAGCCTCCCCAGGCCTCCATGTATAATAATGCAGCCAGCCTCCCCAGGCCTCCATGTATAATAATGCAGCCAGCCTCCCCAGGCCTCATGTATAATAATGCAGCCAGCCTCCCCAGGCCTCCATGTATAATAATGCAGCCAGCCTCCCCAGGCCTCCATGTATAATAATGCAGCCAGCCTCCCCAGGCCTCCATGTATAATAATGCAGCCAGCCTCCCCAGGCCTCCATGTATAATAATGCAGCCAGCCTCCCCAGGCCTCATGTATAATAATGCAGCCAGCCTCCCCAGGCCTCATGTATAATAATGCTGCCAGCCTCCCCAGGGCTCATGTATAATAATGCTGCCAGCCTCCCCAGGCCTCCATGTACAGTATAATGCAGTCTCCCCAGGCCTCCATGTACAGTATCATGCAGCCTCCCCACCCCAGGCCTCCATGTACAGTATCATGCAGCCTCCCCACCCCAGGCCTCCATGTACAGTATCATGCAGCCTCCCCACCCCAGGCCTCCATGTACAGTATCATGCAGCCTCCCCACCCCAGGCCTCCATGTACAGTATCATGCAGCCTCCCCACCCCAGGCCTCCATGTACAGTATCATACAGCCTCCCCACCCCAGGCCTCCATGTACAGTATCATGCAGCCTCCCCACCCCAGGCCTCCATGTACAGTATCATGCAGCCTCCCCACCCCAGGCCTCCATGTACAGTATCATACAGCCTCCCCACCCCAGGCCTCCATGTACAGTATCATGCAGCCTCCCCACCCCAGTTCTCCATGTACAGTATCATGCAGCCTCCCCACCCCAGGCCTCCATGTACAGTATCATGCAGCCTCCCCAACACAGGCCTCCATCATGGTGACTGTTCACATTGGGTCATCAGGCTTTGTCCACAGGCTATATATACTTCATGCAGCATTTGCTTGGACCTGTCCCGCCCACAGCCATGACTCAGTCATGGGTACGGGACTGCAATAGACCAGGTGAGTGCTGCTGAGAGCAGTTCTGCTATTTATATGTGAGGCCGCATGGCACATTTTATAAAAATATTTTAGTGTAGGACTGCTTCAAATGAGATTTGCCGTGACGTGGCGAAGCAGCTCAAGAAATTGCAATTTTTTGCCAAAAATCTCAAAAAAATTTTTTATAATGCAGTTTGGAATATTTGATGCCTTAGTGCACATTGGTGCTTGCTCTTTGTTGTTTCTTTGTTGAATTGGTCGGTGGTTGACCTCCACCTTGCTATGCACCCCAATTTGGGATGTATTCCATCTGTATAGATTTTGGCGTTTGGTGACTGTTCACATTGGGTCATCAGGCTTTGTCCACAGGCTATATATACTTCATGCAGCATTTGCTTGGACCTGTCCCGCCCACAGCCATGACTCAGTCATGGGTACGGGACTGCAATAGACCAGGTGAGTGCTGCTGAGAGCAGTTCTGCTATTTATATGTGAGGCCGCATGGCACATTTTATAAAAATATTTTAGTGTAGGACTGCTTCAAATGAGATTTGCCGTGACGTGGCGAAGCAGCTCAAGAAATTGCAATTTTTTGCCAAAAATCTCAAAAAAAATTTTTATAATGCAGTTTGGAATATTTGATGCCTTAGTGCACATTGGTGCTGGCTCTTTGTTGTTTCTTTGTTGAATTGGTCGGTGGTTGACCTCCACCTTGCTATGCACCCCAATTTGGGATGTATTCCATCTGTATAGATTTTGGCGTTTGGTGACTGTTCACATTGGGTCATCAGGCTTTGTCCACAGGCTATATATACTTCATGCAGCATTTGCTTGGACCTGTCCCGCCCACAGCCATGACTCAGTCATGGGTACGGGACTGCAATAGACCAGGTGAGTGCTGCTGAGAGCAGTTCTGCTATTTATATGTGAGGCCGCATGGCACATTTTATAAAAATATTTTAGTGTAGGACTGCTTCAAATGAGATTTGCCGTGACGTGGCGAAGCAGCTCAAGAAATTGCAATTTTTTGCCAAAAATCTCAAAAAAATTTTTTATAATGCAGTTTGGAATATTTGATGCCTTAGTGCACATTGGTGCTGGCTCTTTGTTGTTTCTTTGTTGAATTGGTCGGTGGTTGACCTCCACCTTGCTATGCACCCCAATTTGGGATGTATTCCATCTGTATAGATTTTGGCGTTTGGTGACTGTTCACATTGGGTCATCAGGCTTTGTCCACAGGCTATATATACTTCATGCAGCATTTGCTTGGACCTGTCCCGCCCACAGCCATGACTCAGTCATGGGTACGGGACTGCAATAGACCAGGTGAGTGCTGCTGAGAGCAGTTCTGCTATTTATATGTGAGGCCGCATGGCACATTTTATAAAAATATTTTAGTGTAGGACTGCTTCAAATGAGATTTGCCGTGACGTGGCGAAGCAGCTCAAGAAATTGCAATTTTTTGCCAAAAATCTCAAAAAAAATTTTTATAATGCAGTTTGGAATATTTGATGCCTTAGTGCACATTGGTGCTGGCTCTTTGTTGTTTCTTTGTTGAATTGGTCGGTGGTTGACCTCCACCTTGCTATGCACCCCAATTTGGGATGTATTCCATCTGTATAGATTTTGGCGTTTGGTGACTGTTCACATTGGGTCATCAGGCTTTGTCCACAGGCTATATATACTTCATGCAGCATTTGCTTGGACCTGTCCCGCCCACAGCCATGACTCAGTCATGGGTACGGGACTGCAATAGACCAGGTGAGTGCTGCTGAGAGCAGTTCTGCTATTTATATGTGAGGCCGCATGGCACATTTTATAAAAATATTTTAGTGTAGGACTGCTTCAAATGAGATTTGCCGTGACGTGGCGAAGCAGCTCAAGAAATTGCAATTTTTTGCCAAAAATCTCAAAAAAATTTTTTATAATGCAGTTTGGAATATTTGATGCCTTAGTGCACATTGGTGCTGGCTCTTTGTTGTTTCTTTGTTGAATTGGTCGGTGGTTGACCTCCACCTTGCTATGCACCCCAATTTGGGATGTATTCCATCTGTATAGATTTTGGCGTTTGGTGACTGTTCACATTGGGTCATCAGGCTTTGTCCACAGGCTATATATACTTCATGCAGCATTTGCTTGGACCTGTCCCGCCCACAGCCATGACTCAGTCATGGGTACGGGACTGCAATAGACCAGGTGAGTGCTGCTGAGAGCAGTTCTGCTATTTATATGTGAGGCCGCATGGCACATTTTATAAAAATATTTTAGTGTAGGACTGCTTCAAATGAGATTTGCCGTGACGTGGCGAAGCAGCTCAAGAAATTGCAATTTTTTGCCAAAAATCTCAAAAAAATTTTTTATAATGCAGTTTGGAATATTTGATGCCTTAGTGCACATTGGTGCTGGCTCTTTGTTGTTTCTATGTACAGTATCATGCAGCCTCCCCACCCCAGGCCTCCATGTACAGTATCATGCAGCCTCCCCACCCCAGGCCTCTGACCACCGTGTACTCACTTTATATATATATAAAAAAAAAAACAAGTACTCACCGATCTTCTCCTTCCACTGTTGCTCTGTCCTGACGTCTCCTTGTTCCACTGCTGCTGTACTCCCTGCTCTCCTCCTTCCACTGCTGCTCGTCCTCCTCTCTCTCCCGGTGCTCCGGTCGGCGTCCTCCCTCCCTGCGCTCTGTGCACTCAGCACAGCAGTCGCACAGGAGTGACGTCACCGCGCAGGCACAGGGGGAGTATGATGATGCAGAGCGGCGCTGGCCGCTCTATGCTTCATTATTACTGTGCGCGGTGACGGGGGAGGGGGGCCCCGGTGCCGCCGCTGACATCGGGCAGGAGGGCCCGGTGTCGGGGGCGGCAGCGGGTCATATAGTGGGCGCGTGCACTGTGACAGATCAGCGCAGCTTCTCTCTCACTGAGAGGAGCTGGCTGCTGATCTGTCGGGTCCCCGCGGGCCCCAAACTGCCCGGGCCCGGTCGCGATGGCGACCGCTGCGACCGCGGTCGTTACGCCCCTGCGAAGAACAGTCAGCACCAGGGCAGGGGCCTTTCGGATCCCGGCAAGGCTAGGAGTCGCCATAATTGGCCAAATCCGTCAGTGAAGGGGACGTCTGTCTCCTAAAAACCAAGTCCCGATTGAAGGCAACAGCCCGACCGTGAAGGGGAGACACCGCCACCGCCAGGGCACCAGTTTCCCAGGGCCAGCGCCTGCGGGCAAGAGTAGAGCTCCTTCGGCCCAGCTTGAAGCCGAGGAGTGGGTAACCGGTGGGAACCCATCGCTACCAAAAGGACTTTACATAGGTGCAGGGAAGAGACAGTCACCGCTAACTGCAGGGAACCGCAGCACCGTAAGCCGTCCGAGGGACCCGTCCAACCAGCCGTTTGTTTACCGAGAACTGTGTCGTGTTTACTGGCTGAGTGAGTACCTCCGTGCCGTGCGGCACAGCGCTGCCCCTGCGCCCCTGCACCTCCACAGGCCCCATACCCGCCTGTCCACCATACCAAACCCATCATTGGGCCCCGGGAGCACCAAAACCCCTACCCACGGAGGGGCAAATCAACAACTGGCTGCTCTGTACCATCACTCCCGGGCTCCCCAGACAGAGCAGCCGTGGGTGGCGTCACGGACAATAAACTATCCCAAATCCCAATCCACTTTCACTCACGGGCGAGGAGCGCCGCTCGAGTCCCCGGGATCCGGCCTATCGCTCGAGCCACCGAGCAGCAGCAGGCCGCAGCAGCCGCGGCAGCCGGACCCGAGCACTGGGAGAGCGCGGCGTCCCCTCCTCCGCCCGCGACATTAGTATTCCATGACTGGCCCTAGCACCAAGGCAATGTCTTCTTGCACTTGAACCCTATTCTAGACTGGCTCTTCTCGAGATCTCCCAACTGTCCTCTTTACCGCATCTGTCACGTTCCCTTTAACCCTATCTCTTCCATTCTGCCTCTATCTCAGCCCAACCATTAGCTGGCGCCTTTGGTAACAGTCCAACTCTACTGTATCTGGAACGTGCACCCAGCTAGCAGCACTACATATCAACATATACAATCCGTACTTAATATAACACACAGACTACATGACATAACTGGTACAGGGCAAGCCCACCTTAGAACTTTGATTAAATGTAAATATTATAAGATGCTGATTATAAAAGCCACTGCTGCTCCACAAACAATGAGACCTAGGGAATGACTGCAGAGACCATGTTCTCATACAGGTGCAAAGATCACTGCAAAGGACATTTGCCTGATATCGTTATCACTCACACAGAGGATGTGGAGCTGATGCTATCAGAAGGTTTTCACTCTTCAAACCAGTCAAGCATCTGGTCTGTCCCCATGACCTTATGTATCCCCAGTGTAGACTGGCAGGAGCACAATCACAGCAGACAGGAGCATCAGGAACCACACAGATCATAAACAGAGAAACTGGAGACAGAATAGAAGCTCTAAGATTTAATTTCCTGGCTCCTTGTACTGTAAAAACAGGTACCATCTCAAGTAACCAGGTGTCAGTAGCCCTGACCATCTAAGCCGGCACATGACATGTATTGTTCTTTACGCTTGAAATTCTTGGAATTCAGGTACCCTTGAAATTGCATTTGTAATATTGGGGTATATTGCACAAAAGAAAAGGCATTACCGCCTATAATCAAGATGTCATCCCTAAAAATAGGCCACCTTCTAATTAGATATTTACTAGTTTATTACTTTATGCATAGATCCCAATTTTGAAAAAGGGGAAGTCACGTTGCTTATCTCCCAGTCCTTTTAGTGAAGCCCATTTCATGCCCCTTTCATGCCTCTCATAAGAGTATAGTATATCTCCCCACACAGTGTTATGCCTAACGAGTCCTACCGAAACACAAAAACACAGTATAATGCGCCCATATTATTCTTGTTGGAATTTGAACCCAGGACCCCAAAGAAACAGTATTGACTACTGAGCCACTGTTCTGTCAAATGAATTGCTTCATTCAGAGTTCAAATCTATTATTTCTTTAAACTCATTTTATCCACTGGTCCGATCTCATGGCAGCCTTGACAAAATTGGGTGGAGTGGTAATCGACAACTTTTAATAGACGTCATTATAGTCTATATCAATGGCAAAGATGAGCTCATCTGGCACCGATGCCCACACACTCTGTTGTGAAACTAATTATTAAAGAAAAAACCCAGATCACATAATTAGAAATTGTAGAAGCCAAAACTTCGAAGCCAACTCATTCTTTACAGAGCAAAGTAATAGTGGCAGAGATTATTTTTTTATGGATTTGGGGGGTTTATTGATCTTTCAAATTAAATTTATAGGCATTCTGTCTTATTACGTCCCCTTTAGCTCAAGGTTGATCCTTAACCCTAAACTGGTGAGGTGGGATTTTTGTCACGCAACTGGTGATGTGGGGCTTCCTATACCCCAGTGTTTAGAAATTTCTAATTTTGTTTATAGAAAATGCAAAGATCACATTTGTTTTAATCATTTTCTTATTGGCGATTGATTACACATGAGTATACCAAATTTTTGACACTCACAAGTATCGGAAAATGTAATACATTGATGATTCATACCAGCATTTTCCAATGAATGCCAGCTGAACAAAATTTCCCTGGAGTGTTGCAAGCCCCACCTCACCAGTTGAGGGTTAAGAAAGCTCGGAAGGATACTAGAATCCCCCTTATGTTCTTTGCTACTATGTGTGGTCCATACTAACTGTCCAATCTGCAAACTGGACGAGTACTTCAGATAAAAAAGCAGAACATCTTAAAGCTTTGGGAGAAGATGGAGAAAGGTCCGGCACAATTGATAAACGCACCTGTAGGTTATTGAGAAGATTGAGAACCTGCTGTGAAGTAGGATGATGCTTGGTGGTGCTCTACAGTACAATCGAAAGTTGAGAATGAAAGGCATGCGGGTGGGTGGATGAGGGCTACGTTTGTCCAGATGTGATCTGTGTGAGCGAAATACACTGCTTCTGTGTCTCTTGAATTCCAAATTAATAAGATTTGTTTTCTGTGCACACGGGAAATCATTGAAGCACACATATCCTTTGTGGTGTACTGAAAGTTTCTGCTTTATTACATCATGTGACCAGTTTATATAGTACCTCAAACAAAGAAATAACTCCCCTGAACTATGCAACAATAAGAGCAGTAGGGGCGTGAATGGAAATGTGAAAATTCCCCACCCATCACTGTTAGCTGAACCCTATGACATCATTAGCTATAAGACAATTTGGAGACAATGAGAACAAAATGGATTCTATTCTCTCACACCCACATCCATCCGCCCGCAAGTTTTATGATATGAAGCAATAAAGAACTTTCTTTTTGGTGAGTGCCACTGCCACCTCTTTCATTCTCTACTTTTGGATTTTAAAGCTTTGCTCCCAACCACCATGAAATTTCTGTAAACTTCCCCCTTTTTTGCAGTCCGAACCATAGAACATTTATATGAAAATTTTCATATAACGCAAACATAAAAACAATAACTGCATCAAAAACATAGGAAGCTGATTGATACACGTTTAGCAATTTCTAACTCCTATCCAGTCTTAAATTCCAAAATGAAATCCCCATCCTTGACTGCTGCAAATGTGGCTCTAAATATCTGTCCGTAAACGAGCGGAGGACAAATTAGAACATGTCCCGCATGTAATTGAGTAAATATTTGAAAGTAAAACGCTGCATCTGGCATTCTCAATTTAGATTTACAGTGTAATGACCATGAATAAAAAAAGTTCAAATTCCTTAAAACAAATGGTCACGACCTTTAAGTAAGTCAGCGAAATCTAATTACTACATCTTTGTTTCTGAAAAGTGTCTCTTGCTGCTGAATGGAGGCAGTGAATGAGCTTCCTTGCTGGCTTCCTGTACTCGGCCTCAATCCCCTGCCAGGACAAGTGGGGATAAAGTGAAGTTGTTTTGAAGAAAAGTAATTTTACCTCTGATTTGTTTGCATTGAACGTCAAGGATCTCTGTCCTCGGGGGGAAGTCTTGTACATACCCACCAATGCCCATGGGATCCGGCAGGTTATCTTTCCAGCTTTTAGCCACATGCAAGAAACCATACGGTAGCTGAAACAGATAAATAGGATACAGGGCCGAGGCACTAATATGTCAATGAACTATGATTTACCCTGATGCTCTTTGTGAACTTCTGCTCGCTGGGTGACCTGATCTTATCTGTTGCTTTCCCACTCAGCGCAGCTTCTGGTTGTAATTACCCTATTTAAGAAGCATCCTTTTAAAATAGCTTACATGTTGGGATTCTCTCGAGATAATCATATTACGAACATATTGGAGCAGGCTACTCCAAGACGCACCAGTAGGAAGACTCTTTGGTAATGGCAGAAAAAACTGAAGAACGAGGAGAGAAGAGATTGTTACTTAATATCGCTAACATTTTCCGAAGCAGAAACCAACAAAAACACCAAGAATAATTCATATAAAATCATATAAAACCAGATACTAGTCAAAAAGAGGAGAACTTAGATAGTGGTCAATGGTGGGACCAAATGAATCACTAGATTCAGCCATCTTTGAGAAAGTTGTTGCTTCCCATATCATTGCAAGTAGTGATCGGTGGACCGAGACTGCAAAAGTCTGGATCCTCGCGGTTTCAATGGTACCCAATTTCCGGACCCGGGCCCAGGATTCCGGGTCTTGATCTGGAGCAGGCATTCAGGAAATTAAAAAAAAGTGTTAACAAAGAAAATAAGAATGAAGCAATCACTTCATACTTCCTGGCCGTAAACTTACCGGCCTAATACTTACCGGTCTTATACTTATTGGCCTTATAGTTACCGGCCTATTGCTTACCGGCCTTAAGGCCCAGTCACACTAAACAACTTACCAGCGATCCCAACAACGATACAACCTGATAGGGATCGCTGGTAAGTTGCTAGGAGGTCGCTGGTAAGTTGCTAGGAGGTCGCTGGTGAGATGTCACACTAAACGACGTTCCAGCGATCCCACCAGCAACCTGACCTGGCAGGGATCGCTGGAGTGTCATGGAAGCATGCTGCGCTTGGTAACTAAGGTAAATATCGGGTAACCAACCCGATATTTACATTGGTTACCAGCGCACACCGCTTAGCGCTGGCTCCCTGTACACCTAGCCACAGTACACATCGGGTTAATTACCCGATGTGTACTGCAGCTACATGTGCAGAGAGCAGGGAGCCGCGCACACTGCTTAGCGCTGGCTCCCTGCTCTCCTAGCTACACTACACATGGGGTTAATTACCCGATGTGTACTGCAGCTACATGTGCACATAGCAGGAGCCGGCACTGACAGCTGAGAGCGGCGGACGCTGGTAACGAAGGTAAATATTGGGTAACCAAGGTAAGGGCTTCTTGGTTACCCGATGTTTACATTGGTTACCAGCGTCTGCAGAAGCCGGCTCCTGCTGCCTGCACATTTAGTTGTTGCTCTGTCGCTGTCACACACAGCGATGTGTGCTTCACAGCGGGGGAGCAACAACTAAAAAATGGCCCAGGACATTCAGCAACAACCAACGACCTCACAGCAGGGGCCAGGTTGTTGCTGGATGTCACACACAGCAACATCGCTAGCAAGTTGTGCATCAGCAGCGATGTTGCTTAGTGTGACGGTACCTTTATACTTACCGGCCTTATAATTACTGGCCTTATACTTATCAGCGCCTGTAATTGGAAGCACAGACATGCTGCCACTCAGCTTGGGGGCACATCTGACTGCAACCAATCACAGATGCCGGTGGGTGAGGAAAGCCATGCATATGCAATGAACGCTAATGGTGGCAGCAGAAGGGAATATGCGGCCTGGAAGCAGTGTACAGCCGCGACTGATCCTTGGTAAGTACAGCACTCCTGCTCATCTCCCCCTATCCTTTCTACCAACATTTTTAATCACCAGATTCTGGTCCCCATAGACTTATATGGGGACCGGAATCCGGCCCAGAACCGGATTTTAAAAACCGGATCACTGGGATCCGCTGGTCCCAGTTATCTGCCAGTCTGCTTATCACTAATTGCAAGGAGTGTAATAATCCAACCCATGGCACATCACTTAAGCGGGCTTTACACACAGCGAACAATATGGGGCCCCTCCACATTATTCAAGAGTAGTCCGTGAGTATCTTGATGAAACATTTCCTAATAAATGGATTGGCCGAAGAGGCCCACTTGATTGGCCAGCACGTTCACCAGACTTGACCCCAATGGATTTTTTCTTTTGGGGAGTACTCAAAGACAACGTTTATAGTCGAAAACCAAAAAGTGTCAGTGACTTGAATAATTATATAAGAGATGCATTTCAAGAAATTAATACCCAAAGAGACTTGTGCAAAAATGTTTGTCGAAGCGTAAAGGCTGCTTTACACGCAGCGACATCGCTAGCGACGTCGCTAGTGAAAGCACCCGCCATTGCTTGTGCGTCACGGGCAAATCGCTGCCCGTTTCGCACAAAATTGTTAGGCCCCGTCACACGGACTTACCTTCCCTGTGACGTCGCTGTGGCCGGCGAACCACCTCCTTTCTAAGGGGGCGGTTTGTGCGGTGTCACAGCGACGTCACACGGCAGGCGGCCAATAAAAGCGAAGGGTCGGAGAGCAGCCGAAGGAAAGACATGCCCACCTCGTTGCCAGAGGACGCAGGTAAGCTGTTGTCTGTCGTTCCCGGGGTGTCACACGTAGCGATGTGTGCTGCCTCAGGAACGACGAACAACCTGCGTGCAAATGCAGCAACGATAATCGGGATTACAACGACCGGACAACGATCAACGATAAGATGAGTATTTTTGGTCGTTCGTACGTGTTACGCGCAACGACGTCGCTAACGAGGCCGGATGTGCGTCACGAATTCCGTGACCCCAACGACATCTCGTTAGCGATGTTGCTGCATGTAAAGCCCACTTTATTCCTCCCCCAATACCTCATAATAAAAAAAACACACCTTATAGCATTTATTTGAGTTGAAAGGGTTTATTAACACATTTCCATACAAAATATAACTCTGTCCATGCCCCTTTAATCTTAACTTCATCCCATTCTTCTTAAATGACCAACAGCCAATCGCTGTATAAGGACCTTACAAATAACACATAGCCGGGCATGGAAGAGAACCGCCATGCTGTGACAACATCTCATACTTACAATTTCAGAATGAACATTAATAATACCAAAATTAATTAATTTATGTTTATATCATGGTAAAATCAACATTTTGGGCAGGGTGGGTGTGTTTCGTCCTCTGTAACGTACAATGTCTAACTGACCGTTGCTCCTCAGTTTCCCTTCTTTATCAAAGACCACCATGCTCCGCTCCCTGAGGGGCAGCCCTCATATTTCGTCCCACACTGTTAGCCCTAAAAAAACTTCCTTGCAGTCATAGGACATTTCCTTAACGAGTTCTTATCCTGAAAGGACAACAGCTTTGTTTGGAGTCTGCTCCATGAGAAAAAATGATGTACAGTAGCTGTCTCATACAATCAGAGAAACTCACAAGTACCACCTAGTAGAAGTAGCTGCCCTATAAGTCAGTATGACCACATAGCCTTTACGAATCTGTCAACAGGTTTTTGCTACCTCATTTGAGAGCAGCATGATGTAGGCAAAGAGATCCTGAATCCAATGATGTATCACTTAGATTACTGGGTGCAGCTGTTTTGACACAATAAGAATTTTCAGCTTTAATCATATAGCAGAATCCAGAGGGCTGTCCCTGCCCCACACCAGGCTCTCAATAGAGATTGTACGTACATTGACAGTGGGGTGTCAATTATGGGAGAGGGTGTGCCGAATTGGCGTGCACGTGAATTTATAGTTGTAGTTCTACACTGATAAATTCTGCTGCTTTAACAGACATAACAAATAAAGAAAATATGAGACTATGACAAAACAGGTGTGGCACCCTGTGTTAAATGTCTTCTCCAACAGCGGCGGTCGCCATTAACTGTGTCGCGCAGGAAGAAAAGGTGCAAAGAGAAACCCCGCCGCTAGAGCAAATGAAAGTTAATCTCCGATTCCCCAAGTGAGGCGCGCAACCTGGCTGAGGTTCTTCAAGGGGGAGAAAAGATGCCTGATTAAAATGGGGACTCGGTGGCTGCGACAGTTACAGCACCGGTGATCCCCTTGTCTATGCCTTACATACCGGGAATAAGACAAAACAATCACTGATCTCAGGGAGACCAGCCAGAGAAAACACTGCCGACAGCCACCAAAGGTGCTCAACACAGTGAAATCCTATGTGCATTGCCCCCTGGCTAAGTATGCAAATCAAAAAGGTCCATTGAGCCTCTGTTAGGAGTCTTGACACGGAAAATAGCCAGATAACCCTCCGGGAAGGACCTAGCCAAGGAGTGGCTCTTTTTAGGAGACCGCCATAACCACCATATTAAGTGGCCCTTTTGGTCAATATCCAGCTCTTGATGAGTTTAAAGATATGACAAAGGAAATACCAAGGCCAGGTATCCATCCACAGACAGCTGTTTCGGGGTATTGCCCCTCCTCAGTGTGGAGTAGGATTCTGGCTAGGTGGGAGCAATGCCTAGTAGACCAGCAAGACAAAACAATCACTGATCTTGGGGAGACCAGCCAGAGAAAACACTGCCGGCAGCCAGCAAAGGCGCTCAACACAGTGAAATCCTAGATGCATTGCCCCCTGGGAAGTATGCAAATCAAAAGGGTCCGTGGAGCCTCTATTAGGAGTCTCGACACGGAAAATAGCCAGATAACCCTCCTGGAAGGACCTAGCCAAGGAGTTACTCCACTCCACTATGCTGCTTACCGTTAACAACGGCGCCATCAAGGCAGCAGGGCCCTTGACCCAGTCCGATTCAACAAAGGGGGATAGAGACGGGGTCCATTGGAGGATTGGTGCCAGCAGCTGCACATCAACACCATCTCACCAAAAACAGGGGATCCATCAGGTGGTACACGAATACGAGCGGGTGTTCAGCAAAAACCTAGACGTTGGGCAGGTGAAGGGAGTGCAGCACCACATCCCCACTGGGAATCACACGCCCATCAAAGAAACATATCACCCTATGCCTCAGGCTCACTATCAACGGGCCAAAGAGATGCTGCGGGAGATGAATGAGGCTGGGGTGATCAGAGACAGTTGTAGCCTCTGGACCGCTACCTTAGACCTGGTGAAAAAGAAGGATGGTACCATGAGGATGTGTGTGGACTATAGGCAGGTTAACCGTATTACAGATAAAGGTTCTTACCCGTTGCCTAGGATAGAAGAGTCATTGGATGTCTTGAAGTCTGCTAACTATTTCTCTAACCTAGATTTCACCATTGGGTACTGGCAGGTTCCCGTGGCAGAGGCTGATAAAGAGAAGACCGCATTCACGATGCCCATGGGACTCTGCGAGTTCAATTGTATGCCATTTGGACGTTGTAATGCACCAAGGACGTTTCAGAGGCTGATGGAGTGCTGCCTGGGGCATAGGAACTTCGAGACCATCCTGCTGTACCTGGATGATGTGATAGTGTACTCAAAAACCTATGAGAATCATCTGCAGTACCTGGCTGAAGTGTTTGAGGCCCTGTCTGAGTTTGGCCTGAAGGTGAAGCCATCCAAATGTCACCTGCTGAAACCAAAGGTACAGTACCTGGGACATGTGGTGAGTGCAGACGGTGTGGCCCCCGTTCCGGAGAAGATCACTGCCATCAGGGACTGGCCAGACCCACCACCATTAAGGAAGTGAGGCAGTCCCTTGGCCTGGTAGGCTACTACCGAAGGTTCATTGGGGGATTCACTAAGATGGCGTCGCCTCTCCAACACCTCCTGGTGGGCTGAGCCAAGAACCGGGGACCTCCATTCGAATGGCTCGACCAACACGAAGAGGCCTTTATCCAGTTGAAGCGGGCTCTTACTTGAGGAAAGATCCTGGCCTACCCGGACTACGGACAGCCTTTCATCCTCTATACCGACGCCAGTAATGTGGGACTGGGAGCCGTGCTGTCCCAGATTCAAGGGGGCAAGAAGAAGGTGATCACCTATGCTAGCAGGAAGTTGCCGCCTACTGAGCGGAATCCAGAGAACTACAGCTCCTTCAAGCTAGAGTTCCTTGCCGTGGTCTGGGCAGTCATAGAACACTTCAAACACTACCTGGCTTCGGCGAAATTTACCATATACACTGATAACAACCCCCTGACCCACCTGCAGACAGCGAAACTTGGTGCATTGGAGCAGCAATGGATGGCCCGGCTGTCCAACTATGACTTCACAATCAAATACCGAGCAGGACGAAGAATGCAAATGCTGACACCCTGTCCCGACTGCCACATCTGCCAGAAACTGGAGAAGACATAGATGAGATGGAGGAGGTAGAAATGCCACCTTTTATCGATACTGTGCTTCCCAGTGTTCACAACAGGCGAATGACAGGCGAGGACCTGAGCAAGTACCTTCCTTCAGCCTGTTAGTCCACCACAGATGGGAGGAAACACAGGATAGTGACCTAGCTGTCAGATTGGTCAAGGAACTGTTGACCCAAGCTGATTCATACCCTGGCCCCGATGCCCCCCAGGAGGCGCAACAGCTATGGAAGGAGAAGGGCAAACTGTTTGTCAGCAAGCGAACACTGTGTAGAAGAACCATTGATTCCAGAACCAATGACATGTCCTCGCCGATAGTCGTTCCGCAGAGGGATGCGCCAATGGTCCTGGAAGCCTACAGACAGGACAGGGCACTTCGGGTGGAAGAAACTGGAAGCCTTGCTGTGCCCTCGGTTTTACTGGGTCGGAATGAGAAAATCAATCGAGCGGTTTTGTCGGGAGTTTGGTCAGTGCAGCCTGAGACGAAAAGACTGTGAAAGTCAGCGAGCCCCCCCTTCAGCCAATTGTCATAAAACAGCCATTGGAACTGGTAGCTCTGTATCACGTGAAGCTCACTCCGAGCTGGACTGGGTATGTCTATGCCCTCACCATAGTGGACCATTACTCCCGATTCCTGGTGGAGATCCCGGTGAAAGACCAGACAACCAGAACTATAGCTAAGGCGTTCCAGGAGTACTTCTGTCGACTCCATGGTCACCCTGAAAGTGTAGTCGCTGATCAATGACCAGCCTTAGAAGCCAAAGTGTTCCTGGAATTCTGTCACCTGTACGGCTGTAAGAGGATAAGAACAATGCCGTATCACCCCAAGGTAACGGAATGTGTGAGCAGATGAACCAGGTGGTGCTGAACTTGCTCAAGACCCTACCTCTTGAGGAAAGGAATCTGTAACCGGAGAAGCTGCCAGACTTGGTAGATATGTACAACACTATCCCAGTGAAGTCTACCAACTGTACCCCGGCCTATCTGTTGCGGGCAAGACCTGGCAGGTTGACTATTGACCTGGACATGGGGGTCTTGGAACCCAACGCAGCTCCACCGGAGGTAGACTGGGACACTGAGCGACAACAACTGTATCGTCAGGTCCAAGAGTGTGTGGAAAGAAGTCTATCTGAGGCCAGGCAGAGACAGGAGAGGAACTATAACCAAACCGCTTCAGCAGCTCCCCTGGCACCAGGAGAACAGGTCCTCAAGAGAAAACGAGGAATGCACAAATTGGATGACCAATGGGAAGCTGAGCCGTACACTGTTATGCTGTCAAGCTTTGATAATCCCAAGGTGTGTCTTGTTGTATCTGTGTAAATATGTCACGCTAGGTACGGGGGATGTACCAAGTGCATGGCGAGAGGGAAGGGAAGGGGAACCCTGTATCTAGGGATAGGTAAGACGGTGACCCCTGACCAAACCTACTGCTGGTCCTAGGGGTCCCTCACCACCCTAGACTCTGTGTCTGTGTCTGTGTCTCTGTGTGTCGTTGTGTGTCTCTGTCTCTACCAATATCATATTACCTCACACATAAGCTTCTTATACTAAGAATTGCCTTCATTGCCTATAGCAACCACTCACAGCTCCTAATAATGACCTGCAGTTCCCAACTGCATTGACTTTAATGTAAGCAAGTTTTTTGGCGAATAACTGTAAAGTGCAGGGTTAAATTTCCCCCCCAAAACATATTCTATGATGTTCCCTGACTCAAATGAGGTGTATGTGCAAAAGTTTGTGATTGTAAATGCGACGGTGCAGATTCCTTTAGCGGACATACACATACATACATACACACAGCTTTATGTATTAGATATTAGAAAAACTACCAGTGCCCAATATACTGTATATAGTGATGTTAAGATAAAACATATCCTTCCCCCTTTCCCCCTACTGTTTTTTATGGGATGAACGGTTTCTTAAATGACAATTGACACTTCACAAAATATTTAGTGAAAAACAAAAAAGAGAAAAGAGGTGTTTTTCTTGAAACAAATGAGGGGGTCAAAGAGCTGGAGGCAGATTTGCATGGAGGGAGAGAGAGCAAAGGCTGGAGGGGCTCAGCAGGAGTCATATAGCAAAAGGGATTTGGCAGGTGAGCGCTCAAAGAAAGCCGCCTGCACTCAGGTGATGCCTATTGTTCTGCTCCTATGGATTATTTAAATGTGAGCCACACATGAGCACATCTGCATTCTTCTCACCACAGTCAAAAGACTTAGCAAAGGTACTGAATTAAATAGGCTTTTGGAGGGGTTGGTCCAGGATTGATGTGTGCGTCAGTGACCATGTCATGCCATAGAATATATCCAAATATATCCGAATGTCGAGCTGGAGTAGGAAGTATTTGGAAATTATTGAAATGCATTTCTTCTAAATGTTCCATCATTTTATGGCGCTTTCTTTTATTAGAACAGATATCTGGAGACAGTAGGGGAGATTTCTGGTATAAATATATTGAACCATATGTTCTGGTATAAATGTGGCATGTGCATTCAGACCAATAGATGTCTGACGCACAACAAAAACACTCCACAACAACACCACAAACAAGGGGGACACCAGGAGAACAATAACAACGGTGGGCCCTGAATGAGAGGGTAGATGGGACATCTTCTGCCCTTACCTGCCGCTGTCTGTACCCTGGACTCCTAGCCAGACCCTATACAGGTTCCTTACCTGTCGCCGAGCAGGAACCTGAAGCCCTAAAAAGTCCCTACTATAATCCTGGCTAGTGAGTGAGAAGGTAAGATTCACTAGACTCACCGTTGCTCTAATATAACATGAGGGTAGGTGAGACAAATAGGGGAAAAACAAGCAAAATGGAGAAGATATGACATCAGGATGAATC
Organism: Anomaloglossus baeobatrachus; assembly: GCF_048569485.1. Lineage (NCBI taxonomy): Eukaryota > Metazoa > Chordata > Amphibia > Anura > Aromobatidae > Anomaloglossus > Anomaloglossus baeobatrachus. The sequence continues at coordinate 66,296,289 of NC_134357.1, read as the reverse complement.
CACAGCAGCTCCTTCCACCAAGGTGGCCAGAATACAAATAGTTTTGTATAAGAAGCAAAGATTGCTGCGAAACCTAGCTACTTAAACACAAAGGGGGTGGCTACATTGCTGCTGCAGCTGACCTGCACTGTAGGAAGCTGCTAGCAGCAAAACTGACATTAACTGCTTCAGCACCAAGAGAAATGAAACAACATTTAAATGTAGAGTCCTAGATGGAGATGAGAGGCTCCAGTCCTAAAGCTGTCACTAGTCTCTAAAGGACAGGGAGATGACCATGACGCCCAAAACCCATGTGATACCTTTTCCTGCACATGTGACCCTCTCATTTGTTGTTTCGGCACAACAAAACTTTAACCTAAAGTCTTAAGCTGCGATACACCTTGGATCAAAGTTGATCGATGGATTTTGACTGTAATGCATAATCATCAGCTGGATTGATGAAAATAACCATGGTCTATTTAGTTTAAGGAACATATGTAATCATTCAAAACCTGAAGGACCCAGAGCACAATGTGGTTTCTATCTCCACAGCTGGAGGAAATCCAATGGCCGAATGTTTGCAAATTATATAAAAGGTGCTTTATTGTACGCGTTTCGAAGTTTCCTTACTTCTTCCTCAGGAAAGTCACCAAAAATCTACATGTTTCGAGCATGGCTTTTAGTCAGGACTAAGAGCCATGCTCGAAATGCATAGATCATTTGTCTGCTCCATTTGCTACATTTTTTTTTACATTTTTTACTATTTTAACTATGGAATAAAAGTGAAGTTTTAACTACATATTTCCTGCATATGCTGGTTTTCTTTCTTTCTTTCTTTCTTTCTATTGCTTAATATTCTTAAGATTTCTATTACTCCACCCAGAAGCCGATGTGAAGCTCCATGCACCGCACCCTCATTACATCTAAACCTAGCAAACTGATATTCCCTTTCTTCGCTTCTATGCTTTAAATTTAAGTCCTCTGCCCCCTGTCATATACTTCCTTCCGGCAGCTTCATCATTTTTCTGTGCCACTCCAGTCCCCTGGCGCCATCTTGTGACTGTAAATTATGACTGGCCAGAAGTCAGAAGTTATATCACAAGCTCCAATACAAGTTTATGAGTAAAAGAATGAGGCTCTCATAAGGGCACTTTACACACAGCGACATTGGGGCACTTTACACACAGCGACATTGCTAGCGATGTTGCTGCTGAAAGCATCCGCCCCCGTTGGTTGTGCGTCACGGGCAAATCGCTGCCCGTGGGGCATAACATCACTAACAGCCATCACACGAACTTACCTGCCTAGCGACGTCGCTGTTGCCGGCGAACCGCCTCCTTTCTAAGGGGGCGGTCCATGCGGCGTCACATCAGCATCACTAAGCGGCCGCCCAATTGAAGCGGAGGGGCGGAGTTGAGCGGCTGTAACATCCCGCCCACCTCCTTCCTTCCTCATTGCCGGCGGCCGCAGGGACTGTGATGTTCCTCGTTCCTGCGGTGTCACACATAGCGATGTGTGCTGCTGCAGGAACAATGAACAGCATCATACCTGTAGCAGCAACGATATTTGCGATTAAAAAGACGTGTCAACGATCAACGATATGGTGAGTATTTTTGATCGTTAACGGTCGTTCCTGCGTTTCACACGCAACGACGTCGCTAACGAGACCGGATGTGCGTCACGAATTCCGTGAACCCAACGACATATCGTTAGCGATGTCGTTGCGTGTAAAGTGGCCTATAGACATGTATTGTGTTTTGACCTTCGGTGCGCCATCAAATGCTGTAGCTGCCACCCGGTCACAAATTGGCAGAGATCAACTTTAGTGAAACTGGAAAAAAATTAAGACCATGGCAGGTGACTATAAGACAAGGGGCAGGAGACTTATATTTAAAGCGCCACTCCAGCGCTGCAATAAAAAATTGCTGGAGTGGTGCTTTAATTTTTTTTTTATCAAAATCCATTATGATATCGAATCATGATGTAAAATCAGATATTTAAAATGACAACAACCCGATTTCAGTAGACCAGAGCTCCTCCATCATCTCCAGACAAAGTTCTTTGACCTGACCAACCTTTTCACAGTAACCTGAAGCTATAAATCACTAATTGGGCAAAAACAAAACATTCAATTACCTTTAAGAGTGAAGTCTTTCTAGTCATGCTGAAATAGCAGGTGCTCAGCCCTTTAAGTGTCACTTTCAGTTGAGGACTGACCTTTTTTTTATGAATTTTACTGCCAAAAATACTACATGGCTGCCTTATTAAGACAGGCAAGAAGTGGAGCTTTAGAGAATAGCGTGATGGTCCAGCTGGGCATCTGGTTTCTACAAAAATTATTAATGAAAAACGTTTCCGGATTGTGCAGGATTAGAAACACTTGTCTGCTTTCTTTCTAAAGCAACGTCACACCTGTCTATAGGTTGTGTGTGGTATCGCAACTTGTTGCATTCACTTAGGCCCCCTACCCACGTCAGTGAAAAACACACACTTTTTCACTGACGTGATAGAGGTGTGTATGTCCCTCGTGTGCCGTGATTTTGGCACATGTGTGATCTCCGTGTGCTATCTGTGATAATACATGGAGATCAGGCACTTATACTCACCTGTCCCCGGCGCTGCTGTCCGGGGTGCTGATATCTCCCGCAATGCTGTGTCCGGCCACCGCTGTCTCTCTGCTGCTGCTTCTTCCGATTCGGTTGTGCAGTGCATATGCTGCCTGGAAGCAGAGACAGCAGCTGCTGAAGACTGCGTCTCTGGACACAGGTGAGTTTAAAAAGCTTTTTATTTTAAGTGTATGTGCTTTTCTGGTATGTGTTTCATGGATCACAGCACTGTGTGGTTCGTGGGACATCAGTGATGCCAGAAAAAAATGGACATGTTTCCATGCGGAGCACACGGACATGCCTATACGCCACACAAAAACACGTCAGTGAGAAATCACTGATGTGTGCTCAGACCTATTGATTTTAATGGGTCTGCATATGTCCGTGATTCTGGTACGTATAAAGACTAGCACATACATACCAGAGTCACTGATGTGTGAAGGGGGACTTAGTTGGAGACTAGCTGTAATACCAAACACAACTAGTGTAGCGACTTTAATAGCAAAAAGGAGCAATGTTTTTGTAAATATACACAAAGTCTTGCTCCATAATTCCACAAGTCCTGATATATCCAAAAATATTTAATACGACAAATTACACGCTTTAAATCGTCTAACCCATTCACATTAAATCAGTGATTCCCAAACCTCTTAAAAGTAGATTTGACAAAATAGGGTTGGTAACATGAACTCTGCCACAGCACGGACTATTACATGGACTTGATAGGTTGGTATGTGTACTAAAATGAATTTAAAATCTCAAATATTTTGCGGCTGAGATGAAATGTAAGTGAAATGCGATGTTGCTCTTGCCCCATAGACTTGATTGGGTGCGAGTAAAACAGGATAACATTCCACCCGCAGCATGCTGCGACTGTTTTCTCGGTTCAATTAGGGCTGAGAAAAAAATTGCTCATAGGAGCTGCCCCATAGAGTAATACTGGTCCGAGTGGAATGCGATTTTGTATCACATTTCACTCGCTTTGTATTATTCACCGTGTCTGCTTACCTTAATTCTTACTCCTGTCATAAACTTCTGATTCTTAAAACTTATGTTGGGAGATGTTATTTTATTCTGGACAAGTTAGAAAACTCAACACAGAAAAAAAGTTTATAGCTCAAGGAAGAAGAGAAAGAGAACGAGCAGTAACAATATGGATGAATACACTTCCGGAAATCAGGAACATGCAAGTGAGAATGCTGAAACAGAAGACAAGGCAATTTGAGGTAACCTTGTACTTTTCGTCAGCAGGACTTGAAATGTCAAAATTTTAAAGGGATATTCACTTCTTGGAAATTTATGGCATATGCAAAGAATATGCCAAAAATGTCTGAAAGATGCACGCCCGTTTGCTTGCTCAACAATTTCCAGGACCCCTGTATATGTGAATGGAGGTACCGTTCCTGGCCATGTATGCTGGAACTCCGATCTTCAGATTAATGTGAGTAAAGGCTGCTTTACACGCAGCGACATCGCTAGCGATGTCGGTGGTGAAAGCACCCGCCCCCATCGTTTGTGCATCACGGGCAAATCACTGCCCGTGGCGGACAAAATCGCTAATACCTGTCACACATATTTACCTTCCTAGCGAAGTCGCTGTGGGTGGCGAACAACCTCTTTTTTAAGGGGGAAGTTCGTTCGCCGTCACAGCAACGTCACACAGCGGCCTGCCAATAGAAGCGGAGGGACTGAGACCAGCCACCTTAACGACACGCTCACCTCGTTGCCGGCAGAACGCAGGTATGTTGTTGTTCATCGTTCCTGGGATGTCACACGTAGCGATGTGTGCTGCCTCAGGAACGACGAACAACCTGCGTCCTGCACCAGCAACGATATTTGGGAAATGAACAACGTGTCAACGATCAACGATTAGGTGAGTAATTTTGATCGTTAACACTCGTTCATACGTGTCACACGCAACGACGTCGCTAACGACGCCGGATGTGCATCACGAATTCTGTGACCCCGACGACATATCGTTAGTGATATCGTTGCGTGTAAAGCCCTCTTACACATCCACCAAAGATTTCTGACATATCCTGTGGGTATGCCATAAAAGCCCAAGGTAAGAAGACACCTTCCTTAAAGGGAACCTGTCACCAGATTTGGTGACTATAAGCTGCGGCCACCACCAGTGGGCTCTTATATACTGCATTATAACATGCTGTATATAAGAGCCCAGGCCGCTGTGAAGAACATAAAAATGACTTTGTAATACTTACCTAAATGGTCGGTTCAGTGCAGAATGGTTAGATTGGTGTCTCCATTATCCTCTTTCGGCCATCTTTGTCCTCCTTCTGAAGCCTGGGCGCATGACGTGTCCTACGTCATGCACACACGCCGACATTGAGGTCCTGCGCAGGCGCACTACAATACTTTGATCTGCCCTGCTCAGGGAAGATCAAAGTGCGCCTGCACAGGACCTCAATGCCGGCTTGTGGGAATGACATAGTACGCGTCATGTACCCAGGCTTCAAAAGAAGGAGGAGAAAGATGGCCGAAAAAGGAGGTGCCGCACCCGGAGAATGGAGACACCCATCTGACCAGTCTGCACCGAACCGACCATTAGGTAAGTATTATAAAGTCATTTTTATGTTCTACAAAATGGCCTGGACTCTTATATACAGCATGTTAGAGTGCTGTATATAAGAGCCCACTGGTGGTGGCCGCAGCTTATAGGCCCCAAATCTGGTGACAGGTTCCCTTTAATACTAAGGCAAAGCTCTAGTAATGTTTTTTATTTTAGTAAAATTGGTTATAGGCAAAGAAACTAGGAAATATTAACTGTTGTGTCCTAAAACAAGATATATCAAAGTTTACAAGTGGAAAATATTTTTATTAAAAACGTTTAGATTTTTTTACCGGCTTAGAAAGAAAGTGCCGTCTGCAGTCCAATTTGACGTTTTAACCCATGAACGGTCAATTCTGTCCACTAGAGGGCATTTCAAGTACGTAGGTTGAGTTCTATCAAAAAGATCTCCCATTCTGTAAATTTCTCTAAGGAGAAGCAAATAAAGTTTTTTAGCAAAAAATTTCAATCTTTATATTGTTTACAATAAACCAATGAAATGTGAACAATTTAAATCCAACTAATAGAACAAGTGGTGACTTCAAATTTAGCACAAAATGACAGTTTTACTGACTTGCATTCCCAGAATTACTCACCATTTCACGACAAGCGTCTTTAATACTTAATAGACCACTTCTGGATATTTTGACCCACCGCAGATATTATGTGTAGCCATACACCAGCTTCTGGCAGTGTTTCTAAACATTTCGGCCCATGTCTCATCCACATTGGCCTCCAGGTCACGAATAACACTTGGGTTTGCATGCTGAACCTACCTTCTTTAGGGCCTACAAAATATTTTCTATAGAGTTCCAATCAGGTGACCGTGACGGACCCTCCAAAATTTTCCAGGTTTTCTACTGAAACAACGCATAGTTGGAGTGTAAGGAATGCTTGGCCTCATTGTTCTGTTGGGAATCCAATGATGGCCTAGATTCAATTTCCTCACAAAAAGCATTTCATTTTTTCCTAGAATTTAGTATTGAAATACCTCTGGCGCTCAAGTGAAAATGGAATTATGAATGAAGCTGCTATTGAGGTGGTGGGATCGTGTGCATATCCCAAATAAAAAAGAAATAAAGGATAAATATACACCTACTGCGCTAACATTCATGCATGGATTAATAATACTGCTGGTGATTATAGGTATTTAAAAATTAATGGTATTTGAAAATTATTAGTATTTAAAAATATTGGTATTTAAAATATATAATTTACATGTACTTGCTTAAATATGTTCGTAGAATAATAGGAAGATGATATCCTAAAAATTGATATGCTGTGTATTCAGGTCGAATGTAGGACCTTAATGTGAATAAAATGGTATTAATATATTACAATGTAAATAATAAACAAGACCATATTCAAGCAAGTACAGGTAAATTACATATTTTAAATACCAATATTTTTAAATACCAATAATTTTCAAATACCATTAATTTTTAAATACCTAAAATCTCCAGCAGTATTATTAATCCATGTATGAATGTTAGCGCAGTAGGTGTATATTTTTCCTAGAATTTGCCTAATTTTTGAGTAAATAATCTTATGCACCACCCGTCCAGGGTCAGAGAAACCACCGTCATGTTTAATTGTAGGCGGCTTAATTCTTCCTCCTCCAGACATACCACTCATCTATAGGACCAAGAAGTTTCACTTTTTTATCATTGCTCCACAGAACAGAACACCAAAACTTCTGTGGCTTATTTACAGTGGTGTGAAAAAGTGTTTACCCCCTTCCTGATTTCTTATTCTTTTGCATGTTTGTCACACTTATATTTATCAGATCACCAAACAAATTTAAATATTAGACAAAAGATCACACAAGTAAACACAAAATGCAATTTATAAATGAAGGTTTTTAACTATTAAGGGAAAAAGAAATCCAAACCTACCTGGCCCTGTGTGAAAAAATTATTGCTTTCCCCCCTTAATACATAAATTAACTATGGTTTATCACATCTTTTGGAAGCAGAGTTCTATTTCCCTAACCACATCCAGGCATGATTACTACCACCCAGTTCTCAATCAAGAAATCACTTAAATAGGACCTGCCTGACAAAGTCAAGTAAACCAATAGATCCTCAAGAGCTAGACATCATGCCACGATCAACCTCTGAATGGCTTAAGAAAAACAAAATTAAGACTTTGGAGTGGCCTTGTCAAAATCCTGACCTTAATTCGATTGAGATGCTGTTTCATGACCTCTTGCCTCCTGAAGAATCTGGGGCAGCCGGTGAAAGCCTCCTCTTTCTGCAACGTCCAGATTGTGTTGCCGGTGTTCCTATAACTTTGAACTTGCAAACTATCCTTTGTCTACATCTCTAGGAACCTTCAATGTGTTTTTAGCTTTTTTGTATCCTCTATGTTTATGTGAGTCAATGATGTCTACTCTTACCTTTTTGGATCCATCTCTTGACAATCGAAGAATATTAGTGAACTGGAGACCACTGCCCATGATGAATGGACTAATATTCCAGAAGAGTGCTGCCAGAATTTGGTGTCTCACAATGCATCAATTTTGAAGCCAGAGGTTCCTCCACTAAGTACTATAGACACTTGTCATGAACAGATTAAACAATTCTAAGACTTATTTCTCCAACATTAAAAGTCGAATGTAATGTTGGAGAAACCTCTTGTGAGATTTGTTCTTGGTTTATTTCAAACTGCATAAAATTTCGAAATTTTGCAAATAAACCTAATTTGCAGTGGGGGAGGGGTGTGGTTGAATAATTTTGATTGCAACGGTTTTATACATACACTTGCCATTCACCTGGTCCAGCCAAATCATATCATGCTTTCACACTGTGTTATAACCTACGTTCACTGGTCAGCTTCCGTCTGAATTCCCCCCCTGCAAAACAGGTTCCGGACGCATGCGCTGACGGGGCCATTAACTATAATGGCGCAGACAGAGTCACCGTGTGCTCTGTCTTGCACCATTTTCGGATATAAGAAAACAAAAAGTGCACGGATAGGGTCTTATCTGTGATCCTGATGAAGGAGGTTGCTCCGAAACGCGTTGAAGATCCAGCATTCATCTTTATTGCAGCGTGGCAATTTAACCCTTTCCATCCCTATTTGCACTATTTTCAGACTTTCTGCAGGCAGACATCCAGACGTACTAGCCTCCACCTGGGTGTCTGCCTCCAGAAAGCGTAAGCGCCCGAAAATGGTGCAAGATAGAGCACACGCTGACTCTGTCTGCACCATTATAGTCAATGGTCCCTTCGACGTATACGTCCAAAACCCGTTTTGTGGGGGGGGTTTGCATGGAAGCTCCGACAGGACCAGTGAACGTAGGTTATAGCGCAGTGTGAATTCAATGTTACCAGAACATGTCGATACAGAGACTCTAGAGATATGTGTGTCTGCAATTAATTGTCAAAAATGTTATTCCAACAGATAAGGAAGGCTTTATGAAGAATGCAAACTCAGTTCATACAGATAAAAAAAAGCTTTGTGAAGAATGCAAACTCGGTCATTAAAATGCATGACTATGTATGACAAATTAGAGAAAAAATAATCACTATCATAATTGTAGCGGCAACAGAAGTCTAAACTATGGAAGCCTAAGGAGATAATTCCTCTTTCATTTTGACACGTTAGATCTGTATGACCAGACACCACCATTAATGTAGGCTCCTACAGGTCTCCTGGGAACATGCAGAGTCTTGGATAAGATACTATGTTCTTGGATAATCCACAGAACACGCAGGTTTATTCTATATTTAGTCACCTACGAGGCGATAGTTCTGTTGAAGGGTATATCCGGGACTTTTTAAAAATATCCAAAATGATGGTGCCCAAATTACAAATCATTCAATGGTTCTGCAGAACGATTGCCATTTTGTGAGGAATTATAGATGTCCTAAACTGATATGCTGACTATTATATAATGCCCGGGGCAAATGTACTTGTTATATCAATGCAGTGTTGTTATGTTGCCAGTTTATACTGCACACTGTATTGTGTTATTTCCTTTTTTTATTTTTCAGGATGCTATATTTAAAAAAAAGTGGTGCCTCACGTTCTAAAAATCGTACAAATTCGTCATTTAATTACTTAAAGGGTTATTCCCAACTCCAAGATCCTATCCCAATATGTAGTAGGTGTAATAATAAGAATATTAGCAAATACCTCCATTTAGGAATGTAGTATAGTTCTCCTGATATAGCCATGTCTCTTACCTCATGTGCAGGGCATTGCAGGACCTTAGGTATTCATGGTTATGACCATTAGCAACTATTTGTGACTATATGCATTGTCATAATCATGGATACCTAAGGTCCTGCAATGCCCTGCAGATGTGACAAGCAACATTGTGAATCAGAAGAACTATACTACATTTGTTATTAGAGGTATTTGCTTTTTTTATTATTATTATTATTATTATTATTGCTACTACACTTTCTACATATTGCTATAGAATCTTGATACAAGTAAAATATATCTTTGTACCGTGTTAGTACCGTGTAAAGAGACCTGAGTAGTCTCGAAAGCTTGCAATTATTACCATCTTTTCAGTTAGCTATTAAAAGGTATCAACCACTGAGGACTCTCAGTTCTTTTAAACAATTTTTTTATAGAATCTTGGACATGGGAATAACCCTTTAATCCCTTAATGACCTAGAATGCATATATACATCCTAGGTCACCTCCCTCCCTTTAATGTTGGCTCACGCTGTGGGCCCACATTATTCCCCACACATGTCTGCTGATCTGATCACCAGACATGTGCAGCTATCAGTTGTGGATGGATCGGAATCCCTTAGATTGCCGTGTCAAACTCTGACAGCGTGATCTAACGCACTCCAGGGGGTATCATGCTGTTCCCCACTACCATCAGTGGCTGCATGACATGATCATGGGGCACCAATCGGTTGCCATGACAGATCAGGGTCAGATGATGTCCCCTGTCACTGTCATGACTAACTTCCTGTGAATGCCAGCAGAGCACCGACATTCACAGGAGAGCAGCATTTCTGATGTTCAGAGGGACACTTCAGCATTGGTCTAATCAGCAGAAGAGATTGGACACTGCAGTCATAAAATCCCCTAGGTGACTAATAAAATCAGCAAAAAAAAAAAATGTAAAAACAAGTGTTCCGAAATATGAAAACATAAAAATAAAGTTTAAATCACCCCCCCATTTTGATCCATTAAAAATAAAACAATAAATAAACAAAGAAAAAACATCTATTTGGTATCGCTGCATTCAGAAATGCCCAATCTATCAAAATATAAAATCTAATAATCTGATTTTGCAATTTCACCGCACTTGGATTTTTTTTTACAGTTTTCCAGTACAATATGGGGCCGAATGAATGGTCTTGTTCAAAGATTCAACTTGTCCCACAAAAAACAAGCCCATATTAACAGAAAAATAAAAAACTTATGGCTCTTGGAAGAAGGGGAGGACAAAAATGAAAAGTGGAAAATCGCCAGGTGGTGAAAGGGTTAAAGCTTGGTTAATGTGCTGTACAGACACCTTATTAAACTATAGAAGAGGTCACTTTTTCATTAAAAATGATTTGTATGGTGGTGTAATTGGGAAAGATTTGAAAATAAGCTGTGGGTCATACCAAAAAGGAATCAGGTCCGAGAGGGTCTTGGCAAAGCCAAACAGGACGTAAACTGTGAGTTGCCAATTAGAGGTGGAAATCTGCTGAGAGTGAGTTTACCAACACTAATCGACACTTAGAGGTCTGAGTAGCATCACTAACTGTAGCCATTATATGTGCCTGCCTGAAGTTGAGTAAAACTGTAAAAGTCAACGTAGCCTTATCTATGTGTAGCACCCAGGGATATTGGGTAACTCGGTCCCGGGCAGTAACAAATGGGAATGTCACTCTGGTGGCCGTTGCCCGGTTCCGTGCCCTGGGCCCGTTTTGTTAATGGGGAGTATTTACAGGGGAGATAAGAGTTTTTGTCATGTGACACCACCTGCGGGTTGCGGTTAAGGATGGAGAACCGCCGCTGCTCAATGTAGGTACTCCCAGGGTTGGTGGTAGTGGCAGCTGTGATGGTAGGCCCTCCGCAGGTAGGGCTGTGCCTGGGAGATGTCACGGGGTCAATAACGGAGACCACACCAGGTTGTCTTTAACAGTCTCTACTCACTCAGGGGTTGCTGGTTTAGGTCCCTTGGAGGACCAGTGCCAATGTAGTGACCCAGGTTGGTCTGTCCCCATCACTCTCAGTTGATTGAGTCCCCATAGCATGGAGCATTTGGGGGCCCTGACTGTCTCTTTTGGTGTACAGTCTCCTTCTCCCTATGGCGGGCAGTGCGGACCCTGTGGGGAGGTAAGGGTCCAAACCCCGATCCTAGTTTACTGCTGATGCCCCCGGATTATTTGGTTCGGTGAAGTCCGTGAAGTTGTCCTCACCGTGCAGATATTTGCCAAACAGTCTAAAACTTGCGCTTGACCTAGGACTCTGTGCCCCGTGCATGCTCCGGTCCCAGCTGTATCTCCGGTACCCATCCTGGTGACCTCTGTCCTGTGCCCCCGAGGTCACTGTTACACAGACCCAGCTCAGGCACATCCGCACACCTCTCCTGTGTGCTACTCGACTCTCTCCTCACTACTGACTGACTGATCCCTCCCACCAGGCTGGCTATACCTAGGGACTCATTCCCATGGCAACCATTCCCTTACATGGTTAACCCTCTATGCCCAGTATGGAGAGGAGAACTAGGATTTTGGTCGTGTTTTGATCGAATCGGCACTAGTACTCCAGGTCCCAGGGGGTAGGTCCTGCATCCCCACGAGAATGCAGTTCCCTGTAGTGCCCTGAGGGTTTCAGAGGCGCTACATACAGTATGTATGTCACTGCACTATTTGTTAATGAGGAACACCACGATTTGGTTTAAAGGCTACACTGATGGTTAGATCTGTTTACATACATATATAGTAAGCTTTGTTTAGCTGTGCCACTCTCACACATAAGTAGCTATCTTCTCCATAGCCCTTCAAACCTGTAGGACCTACTGCTTGGCTGCATCCCAAACTCATAGGCCATCCTGGCACTCCATGTGGTCGAAGCCACACACTGAGACATCTCCTGCTGATCAGATGCTTGTATAGTAGTGGCATCTAGTGTCCATAAATAACTTTGCAGTCTTGTTAAACCCATGTCAGTACATCAGTCAGTGTAGGAGGAACACACACCAGGGAGAGAGGGAGCAATTTAAAGAGGTGGTCCACTACTCAACACTAGTGGCCACATCGATGTAAACCTCATAAAAAAGGGTTTTCTCAAATACCTTGTGTAGTAAATTATGCCTCTGAGTGGCGCTATTGCGGTCCGTTCATCCCCATCACGTGACCCCTGAACTCCGTGACCTCTGAGATCCAGTGATGTCATGTCAACTTACAGTTGATGCAACATCACCGCGGAGTGACTGTACAATAGGATAAAGAGTTGCACACTAGTCACAATGTATAAGGGAATGATGAAAAGCAGAACTGCTATGGGAACACTAGACTGAAAAATACAATGAACTATCTGAAAAAATGAAAAACTTGAAAATGTAATATGCATAACTGCTATGAATAATAGGAATATAAGAGATGTTTAGCCATTGTATTGATCAATGCAAAAGAGCCCCAAACCATGCCAAGGAAATCTCTATTTTTGGGGTCCCTAACCTATGTGTAACCTCACCTGCAGTTAAGTGACTGAGTGACAGACCTGTGGGCGGAGTTTCACCGCTCATCACAGTCCAGCATCTCGCACTCTCTCTCCTTCGCTGTAGAGCGCCACAAGCAAGAGCGATGCTGGGCTGTGATGAGCGGTGAAACTTTGCCCACAGCTCAGTCACTCAGGAAGATTGGGGCCGCCTCGGTGATGTTGGGTCAACTGGAAATTGATGTGACCTCACCAGATCTCAGAGGTGACAGAGCCTAGGAGTCATGTGATGGGGATGAATGGACTGCAATAGCACCATTCAGAGTCAGAATTTACTACACAAGGTATTGAGAAAAGTAATCTTTATGGGGTATACATCAATGTGGCCACTAATGCTGAGTCGTGGACCACCCCTTTAACATTCAAAAGGGACATCCTCTTACAAGTTGTCTCCAGTTCTCTCACGGATATATTGCATACTCTTTGTATATGTGTAGCACCCCACAGGGCAGGTGTTTTAACCTACTCATCGCCGGGCCAGGGGTGCAGATCCTCTGCGTCTTCACTGGGTGGCCTGGCCTGGTTCTGTTGCCCCGAGGCATACAGGAAGGGAAGGATGGCGGTGGACGGGAGGCAGGAATGGAGGATAGGGGTGGTAGTGATGGTTAGGAAAGTCTTTTTAGGTGATTGTGACACCACCTGTGGTACGCGGCCAGGGATGGGCCACCACTGCAGGGTCTCTCACCGGGGCAGATGTCAGGGTGCAGCTAGGATGGTGTCGCTCCCCACAGGTGGAGCGGGATTACCGTTGGTGCCGCAGCGTTTGGCGTCGGCGCCGGTTAAAGGAGAGGCAGAGGCAGGGGCTGCGGTTCTAAGTCTTTTTACTCACAGGTTGTTCAAGTGCTGCCCCAGAGTACTGTCCTCTGCCACGATGGGCTCCAGCCAATCCCGGATCCGTCGGCGGTCACTGCCGGTGCCCATGAAAGTCTGTTAGTGAAGTATCCCTCGGTTGCTATCCAGAACCTGGGCTGAGCCTCCTGCTCCAAGCCACGGGCCCACGAAGAAAGAGAGACACTAACTCCAGTTGTTATTGCTAGGTGTTATCCCAAGCTGTGCCCAGGAAGGTTCCATCTCAAGTGTGATGGTAGCACCTACTTCTACCCCATGTGGTGCCGCCCCCAGTGGTTGTCCTAGCGATTGGGGAAGTCCCATGCTTCGTGATGGCTGGCTCCCTTGTCTGCCCTAGTCCAACTCCCTGTGAGTAAGCACCTGCTGTTCTTTGTGTGTGTTTTGTGAAGACACCGGCAAGTTAACCCCCTCCTGACCCGGGATAGATATTACCCCTGAAAAGTAGTGTAATACCCTGTGGCGCCTGAAGCCCAGGGGTGATACATATGCATTGCAACCAAAGGGACTTAGGTTTTCTGGTGTCAAGATTTATAGGCACCTATTTACCAGGTTTATTAGAGGTCAAAAAATGATGGCAGAACCTATCAATATGTCATCAATGTATATTGCGAGGAAACCACTGGTGTCAACATGAAGACAGAACAGTACTGTTGGGGAAGCCAAGAGCCGCGCATGAAGAATACCCCAAGGAAAACTAGTTACATGACACTGATTTAGGGGGAGGTTTGCATTTAATTGCCCTTAATGATATGTTTATATATGGCTTCACTGCGGGGCAGGAGAAGGGTCGGAGCGGTAAGAAAACTCCGCCAAAGTAGCATTGAGTGAGCCAGTAAAGTTCCCACCTGCTGGGGACGATGTGCACCTCTAAATATCAAGGTCTGAATAGTTGCTGTTAAATTGAGGAAGTGTTTTACTCCTGTACTAGGGGTCACCCTTTTAATGAACCATGGATTCAATCGCACGAACAGCTGCTTCTTTTATAAGCAAAGCGGGTTCATGTACAGTTCAGTGTAACATAATAATTTAAGGAACGAGGATGCACCTTCCTCTCTCCTTATTTGTGAGTCTAGGTTACCAACTTTCTGTCATCTGACTGCCTGTGGCTGAGCTTTCTGCACTTACTGTGAATTATCACACACACAAATGATCATGCACAGAATAAATAAAGCCGGAGATGTGTGATATGATTGCATTACAGCCGTTTTATTTCACCGTCAGCGCCATGACTCCATCTAAATGTGGCGCACAATGAAAACCCAGTCATATTTTTGCTCGGGAAATAAACGCAGACAACCCTTTGCTTTACAGCCATATAAAAAGAAAACAACAAGGGAAGGTTATAGGAGTCCCATACTTCAATCCTATCGAGCAATTTTCAAGGCTGGGTATATATATATAATGACTTCAAAATTTTACATATTTATACAGTACAGACCAAAAGTTTGGACACACCTTCTCATTCAAAGAGTTTTCTTTATTTTCAGGACTCTGAAAATTGTAGATTCACATTGAAGGCATCAAAACTATGAATTAAAACATGTGGAATGAAATACTTAAAAAAGTGTGAAACAACTGAAAATATGTCTTATATTCTAGGTTCTTGTCTTATATTCTAGGTTCTTCAAAGTAGCCACCTTTTGCTTTGATTACTACTTTGCACACTCTTGGCATTCTCTTGATGAGCTTCAAGAGGTAGTCACCGGAAATGGTCTTCCAATAGTCTTGAAGGAGTTCCCAGAGATGCTTAGCACTTGTTGGCCCTTTTGCCTTCACTCTGCGGTCCAGCTCACCCCAAACCATCTCGATTGGGTTCAGGTCTGGTGACTGTGGAGACCAGGTCATCTGGCGTAGCACCCCATCACTCTCCTTCTTAGTCAAATAGCCCTTACACAGCCTGGAGGTGTGTTTGGGGTCATTGTCCTGTTGAAAAATAAATGATGGTCCAACTAAATGCAAACTGGATGGAATAGCACGCCGCTGCAAGGTGCTGTGGTAGCCATGCTGGTTCAGTATGCCTTCAATTTTGAATAAATCCACAACAGTGTCACCAGCAAAGCACCCCCACACCATCACACCTCCTCCTCCATGCTTTACGGTGGGAACCAGGCATGTAGAGTCCATCTGTTCACCTTTTCTACAAAGACACGGTGCTTGGATCCAAAGATCTCAAATTTGGACTCATCAGACCAAAGCACAGATTTCCACTGGTCTAATATCCATTCCTTGTGTTCTTTAGCCCAAACAAGTCTCTTCTGCTTGTTGCCTGTGTCGCGGGCGGGGAGGAGGGTGTCAGCACACCGCGCTCGCCCCCTTCTGCTCGGGTCCGGCGGCCGCTACTCAGTGGTGGCTCGAGCTGTAGGCCGGATCCCGGGGGTTTCTCGAGCGGCACTCCTCGCCCGTGAGTGAAAGGGATTTGTTGGGTGTGGGGATGATTATTGTCCGTGACGCCACCCACAGTTGTGGTGATTTCACCACCGCTGCTCTATACGGGGTTCCCGGGGATGGTGATGCGGAGCAGCCAGGTGTTGTGTTGCCCCTCCGTGGGTAGGGGTTGGTGTTCCCGGGGCCCGGTGGAGGTTTGTGAGGTGTGGGGCCTGGTGGGCGCAGGGACGCGGGGGCAGCGCTGTGCCTTGCGGCACTGTGGTACTCACTCAGCCTGAGACGTGACACAGTTTTTACGGTAAACCAAACGGCTGGTAGGACAGTCCCACAGACGGCTGCACCTGCACTCCCGGTAGGTGACGGTGATGTCCCTCTTTCTTGCACCTATGGTTGACTTGTGGTAGCGGTGGATTCCCTCCGGTTACCCGCTCCCCGACTACAATCTGGGCCGGAGGAGCTCTACACTTTGCCCGCAGGCGCTGGCCCTGAGAAACTGGTGCCGTGGCGGTGGCGGTGTCTCTCTGCTTCAGGTTGGGCTGTTGCCTTCAGTCGGGACCTGGTTGTTGGGGGATCTGCGTCCCCGTCACTGACGGATTCGGCAAATTTGGCGACTCCTAGCCTTGCCGGGGTCTGAGAGGCCCCTGCCCTGGTGCTGACTGTCCTTCGGAACACTGCTCCAGACCACCGGGCACACAGCCAACGGGGTCCTTCCAGGAACTTCCAAACGGTCCCCCTCCAGACAGTCACCGCCGTCGCTGACCTTGCTGATCTGGCCCTCCACAAAGCTGGACCCTTCAGGCTTTCTTTCTCTTCTGTCACTTCACTTGCTTTCCTCCTTTTTCACTTTTCTACTTTCACTTTCACTTTGCTGTTTACTTTTGCCCTGTCTAGACTACTCCTCCACTCCTTCCACTTCCTCCTCCTGGACTCAACTTCACTCAAGCCCTGCCTGGGCTAATCTGCCTGGTTTCTTCCTGCCTCCAGAGCTGTGACCTCCTCGGTGGGCGGAGCCAACCGCCTGGCCCACCCCCCTGGTGTGAATCATCAGCCTCTGGAGGAAGGCAACAAGGATTTGTAGTTTAGCTGTGATGTGCCTACCTGGGGTGTGGGGTGTGGTGGTGTTGTGACCTGTGACCCCTGGCTTGCCCAGGGCGTCACATTCCCCCTTAGCAAAATGCAGACCGTCCGCGGGCTGCCGTCCTACACCGGTTTTATTTTTCTGAAAAAGATAACATTTGGAATTAACATATTTACATTTTTAATCATAACTCTTCCCAAGACGGGAGGCACATTTCTTTTAACGTTACAAACGGTTTACGGTTACGGTTTCCGCTCTCTCCCACCCAAGCAACCTGGCCCTGATGCTGCCCCTAAAACCCAGGCAGCACCCCTTGACCCACAGTCCAGCACACGGTACCCGAGCGGGATCTGTCCTTCCCTCCAGAGGGTAGCCACCGGTTCCTTTGGTGGCTGGGCCCTAGCCTGCTCCGCTCAGGGCCCTCCCTCCAACCTGCCTCTCCGGAGGCGGCATTGCAGAAAACGGTAACGGTAAACAACATATTTACAAGCCACTTAACGTTTGTGGTGCCCTGCAAGTTCACGGGCTTGTCCATGGATAGTTCCCATGCAAATAAACTTTAAACAGTCCCCACGGGGACAACGGTGCCGGCTCCGGCCGGTTCAATCACTAAGCAAATCTGGTTAAACTTCGGTAATTATCATTTTTCATTTTCAACTTTTAAACAAACAAAAGAATGGTGGTCCCAATGGGGACGGTGCAACGGGCATCCGCTGCCCTACTCATACTTTTCTGCTGAGGCGGACCCATCCTCTGCCACCGGCACATCAAACTTGCACTGACATGCCTGCGGTGACAGGGGCACCCGATACCCATTTCCACCGACACACGGGGTATGGACAACCACGGGGTCCCACACATAGCGGGAACGCTCACTTGCCTCTTGAAACTCAGCAGCAGGCCCGGGACTAGGGCTGGAGTCGTCATCTCGTGCTTCTGCGTCAGGCGGGTTGCCGCCAGCTGTCGCAGCCTCCTGGCCTCCAACATCCAGAACTTCAGCCCCTTCCGCGGTAGCATGGAGCAGCAGATTAGGTGAACTCACATTAAGGCGCCTCATAAGTAACGGCAAGGGTGATGCATAGGTCGAGACTAGGCCGGGCCCCTCAGCCGCAGCGGCCGGTCCTGGTAGGACATAGGGACGTGGGTCACCAGTCGGCTCTGCTACATCCATTCCCCCTCCGTACCTCGGGGCGGTTGTAAGCAGCTCCTCCACCTCGTTGGTCCACTGCTCCATCATCCGGAAGATCTGATCCTGCTGACGCTGGTGAAATTGCATCACCCGGGCCTTCATCCAGGCCACGGTCTCGGGCTCAGGGTCCGGCACAGTCTCTACTGGGACTTCTGGCACCATGCTGTTAAGGGGCCGCAGTTCTAGCGGTTCCCCCTGGTATACTTCAGGGACGTCCCGGACGTCTGCAACCGGCTGGTCCGCCGGAGCGGCTGGGCAGGGTATCGCTACCGGTTGGGCAGGTAGCGGGCCTAATGGCGGGGCGGCAGCAACTATCACAGGTAGCGGGGAGAGAGGCAGGGTGAGCGGAAGCCGGCCGGGCCCCTCAGCTCTAACGGCCGATCCCTCAGGAATACAGGGGCGTGGGTCGCTTACCCGCTCCTCCAACTCCTCTTCAGCCTCGCGTCTCCACATAGCAGCCACCACGTCCGCCATGTCGGTCTCCCACTCCTCCAGGAGGAGTTGCATATGAGCCTGCAGATGATTACTCAGCGGGACGGTCCGGTCCCTCAACCACGTCGCCGTGCCGGGCGCGGGGGCTTCCTCATTGGGAGTTGGGTTGTACATTTTGGCAATCGTGCCTTCCAGGAACCCAGTATGTCTGCAGAGTCCTGGCGTCCCTGCTTTTATAGCTGCAGTTACATGCATCCAGCCGCCATCGCGTCCCCCTTAGCTCTTTTCGGCCCCTCCTCTCTCGGGGCGGGGTTTTGGCCTTCGCGCCTCTACTGCTCGAGAAGACGCTCGAGCGGGAACTTTTCGCGCCAAAGATGGCGGCTTCTGAAATTTTCCTGCCGGACACCTCCGGCGGTAACAAGGCGCACCTCTACCAGACGGCAGAGCGGTAAGATCCTGTTCGTGACGCCAAGTTGTCGCGGGCGGGGAGGAGGGTGTCAGCACACCGCGCTCGCCCCCTTCTGCTCGGGTCCGGCGGCCGCTACTCAGTGGTGGCTCGAGCTGTAGGCCGGATCCCGGGGGTTTCTCGAGCGGCACTCCTCGCCCGTGAGTGAAAGGGATTTGTTGGGTGTGGGGATGATTATTGTCCGTGACGCCACCCACGGTTGCGGTGATTTTACCACCGCTGCTCTATACGGGGTTCCCGGGGATGGTGATGCGGAGCAGCCAGGTGTTGTGTTGCCCCTCCGTGGGTAGGGGTTGGTGTTCCCGGGGCCCGGTGGAGGTTTGTGAGGTGTGGGGCCTGGTGGGCGCAGGGACGCGGGGGCAGCGCTGTGCCTTGCGGCACTGTGGTACTCACTCAGCCTGAGACGTGACACAGTTTTTACGGTAAACCAAACGGCTGGTAGGACGGTCCCACAGACGGCTGCACCTGCACTCCCGGTAGGTGACGGTGATGTCCCTCTTCCTTGCACCTATGGTTGACTTGTGGTAGCGGTGGATTCCCTCCGGTTACCCGCTCCCCGACTACAATCTGGGCCGGAGGAGCTCTACACTTTGCCCGCAGGCGCTGGCCCTGAGAAACTGGTGCCGTGGCGGTGGCGGTGTCTCTCTGCTTCAGGTTGGGCTGTTGCCTTCAGTCGGGACTTGGTTGTTGGGGGATCTGCATCCCCGTCACTGACGGATTCGGCAAATTTGGCGACTCCTAGCCTTGCCGGGGTCCGAGAGGCCCCTGCCCTGGTGCTGACTGTCCTTCGGAACACTGCTCCAGACCACCGGGCACACAGCCAACGGGGTCCTTCCAGGAACTTCCAAACGGTCCCCCTCCAGACAGTCACCGCCGTCGCTGACCTTGCTGATCTGGCCCTCCACAAAGCTGGACCCTTCAGGCTTTCTTTCTCTTCTGTCACTTCACTTGCGTTCCTCCTTTTTCACTTTTCTACTTTCACTTTCACTTTGCTGTTTACTTTTGCCCTGTCTAGACTACTCCTCCACTCCTTCCACTTCCTCCTCCTGGACTCAACTTCACTCAAGCCCTGCCTGGGCTAATCTGCCTGGTTTCTTCCTGCCTCCAGAGCTGTGACCTCCTCGGTGGGCAGAGCCAACCGCCTGGCCCACCCCCCTGGTGTGAATCATCAGCCTCTGGAGGAAGGCAACAAGGATTTGTAGTTTAGCTGTGATGTGCCTACCTGGGGTGTGGGGTGTGGTGGTGTTGTGACCTGTGACCCCTGGCTTGCCCAGGGCGTCACACCTGTCCTTAGCAGTGGTTTCCTAGCAGCTATTTTACCATGAAGGCCTGCTGCACAATATGTCTGTCGCAGGCGGAGGAGGGGACGCTACGCTCACCCACTGCTCGGGTCCGGCTGCTGCTGCTGCTCGCGCGGTCGGTGGCTCGAGCGGTGGGCCGGATCCCGGGGACTCGAGCGGCGCTCCTCGCCCGTGAGTGAAAGGGGTGGTTTGGGTGTAGGGGTATTGTCCGTGACGCCACCCATGGTTTTTGGTGAGGTTGGGACACCACCACTGCTCTATACGGGGATCCCGGGAGCGTTGACAGGGAGCAGCTGAGATGTTTTCTCCCCTCCGTGGGTAGGGGGTTTTTGGTGGTCCCGGGGCCCGGTGGTGGAGGTCGGAAGGTGGGATGCGGGGCCTGGCCAGGTGCAGGGTCGTGGGGCAGCACAGTGCCAGACGGCACGGTGGTACTTACTCCGCCAGTAATGCAC
The DNA here is from genome assembly GCF_048569485.1 of Anomaloglossus baeobatrachus. Lineage (NCBI taxonomy): Eukaryota > Metazoa > Chordata > Amphibia > Anura > Aromobatidae > Anomaloglossus > Anomaloglossus baeobatrachus. The sequence continues at coordinate 66,275,294 of NC_134357.1, read as the reverse complement.
ACGGAGTCTCCGGTAAAACAAACGGCTGGATGGACGAGTCCCACAGACGGCTTCGGCGGTCACTCCCGGTAGGTTATAGTAAAAAGAATCCCAGCACTCAAATTGAAGACAAGAGGGGAATTATGCAAAAGTGAATTTATTGACTGATACACTGCAAAAGGAACCTAACCAGAGCAACAGCACCAACGCTTCGGCATAGAGCCTTTCTCAAGGTCGTTGCCTGAAAAGGTGTGAAGGCAATAACAATAATGAGTGCATTATATACAGGTGATACACAGATTATGTACAGAATAATACAAATATACATGAAAATATACTGCGGAACGTACATCACTGGTCAGAGTAAGGAACTACGGGTCTCGGAGGACAACCGGAGGTTTGCAAATAATGGTAAGGTTCCACACGTTTTTGCAGAGTATGCTCTTAATCATATGGAGAGAGAGATAATTAGTACAGGTATGGCAACAAACTTGCGTACCATAGGAGATAGTACTGGTCAGGTGATACAGGTTAAGGCAAACAGCCGAAGCTGATATTCAAATCGAACAGCCGAAGCTGGTATCAATACCAAGGTGAGTGGAGAGAGAAAAAAAAGAGAAGAAAAAGAAAGAAAGAAAGAAAGAGAGAGAGGGGAAGAAAAAGAGGAAAAGAAAGAAAGAGAGAGAGAGGGAGAGAAAGAGAGGGAGAGAAAGAGAGGGAGAGAAAGAGAGGGAGAGAAAGAGAGAGAGGGAGAGAAAGAGAGGGAGAGAAAGAGAGGGAGAGAAAGAGAGGGAGAGAAAGAGAGGGAGAGAGAGAGGGAGAGAAAGAGAGGGAGAGAAAGAGAGGGAGAGAAAGAGAGGGAGAGAAAGAGAGGGAGAGAGAGGGAGTATATATTTATACTCCCGGTAGGTTGGCGGTAACGGTCTCTCCCTGCACTGGTGTTCTGTGCTTGGCCCCAATGGCTTCCCACTGATAGCCCGCTCCCCAGCGGTTTGTTGGCTAAGGGAGCCCTTCCTTTGCCCACAGGCTCTGGCCCTGGGAGCTCTAGCTCTGGTGGTAGCTTTATCTCCCTCACGGTTTGGACGGTTGCCTTCAGTCGGGTCTTTACTGCTGGGAAACCCCGGAGGTTCCCGTCGCTGACGGATTTGACCGGTTTTTACGGCGACTCCTAGCCTGGTCGGGGTCCGTAGGCCCTGCCGGATGGTGCTGGCTTCTCTTCGCTCCCCGGTTTGGTACCGGCGGGCTACCGCCCGTCCCCGGTCCTCACGGTTGTGCGTCAATCGGCCTCTCCTGCAGACGGTCACCACCGTCTGCCAACCTTGCTGTCAGGTGCCTGGGCCACCTACTCGGACACGGTCATTCGGTTCCTCCACTACTACTTCCTCACTCCACAACTCCTCAAACTGTTCTCTCTCCTTTTCCCGCCTCCAGGACTGTGAACTCCTCGGTGGTTGGAGCCAACCGCCTGGCTCCGCCCCACCTGGTGTGGACATCAGTCCCTGGAGGAAGGCAACAAGGGTTTGTGTTTGACTTCGGTGTTCCTAACCGGGGTGTAGGGTGTGTTGTTGCAGTACTTGTGACGTCCTGGCTTGTCCAGGGCGCCACATCTCCTCTTACCAGTTGTTCTGGAGATGAGAAGGTGTGTCCAAACGTTTGGTCTGTATGGTGTATATATATACACTGTATTTAAATAAAATTGTGAAGTTTTTATTAACTATTCATACAAAAAGACATTTCAAAATAAATTTTAAAGATCACATTTACTTTTGAATAATGCCACATAAAGTAATATAGTCTTAATGTACCATAATAATGTAATAGGAGAAAGCACTGTAATGCTCATACTTGGTCAAAAGCAATGACTATATGTACCTTTTACCTGAGATATGGTGCCAATTTCCTATGTTCGGTGTGGTTCTCCGACCACTTGTTGCCTTGTCCCATATTCAGAGCTCAGCCATGTTTTTCTCTCTCTGTACAGTTTAATATATAAGTTCTCAAAATTTACTTTTCATTATCTCCTATTTGACAGATAGCTTGTCTGACATTACAATATTTGAGGGCAGTAAGAGGAACCTAACAAATCCCCCCTAAAAGTACCCAGAGTTACAGTTACAAGCAAAAGGGTAACAATGTTTTGAGATTTCGACTTTCAGGCTCCATATCTCACCATCCACTTCAGCTTGACTACCTTCATTTTATAGACAATCATCTTGGCTATCTCATATAGAAATTTGACTAGCAGCTATTTAACATATGATTAGTTATGCCGATTATTTTCATGTCAATGCATTTTTACTATTTTTCTCCTAAAAATCTAAATTTTAATTTGTATTATTTTGTTAGTATTTTGTAAATCTACCTTTGGCTTTCAACACTGCCTGCATCCTTGCTCTTGACCAGATTCAAGCATGTCTCAACCGAAATCTGATCCTAGGTCTCTTTTACACATTCCCAATATTAGTGCATACTGGTCAACTCACTTGGGTATGTATACAGCTTTTACTTCAACTCTACCCACAAGTGTTCGATTGGGTTGAGGTCTGGGAACTGTGGGGCCAATCCAGCACCTCTACTTCATTGTCATTGAACCATTTCTTCTCCAATCTTGATGTATGCTTTGGGTCGTTGTCCTGCTGGAACACTATGTCATCCTTTTCATACCCATAGTAGTAAAGAGTATGAAGTAACTCCTCTTGTAGGATATTCACACATAGCTCAGCATTGCAACCACCTTCAATCCAGATTAATGAGCCAACGCCTTTGGCTGTGAAACATCCCCATATCATCAGGCATCCTCCACTGAACTTGACAGCTCCTTCAATTTCTTGAACCATTAGCCCCTTTTCCTCTTGTTTCTTCCAGACCCATTTTCACTCATCAGAGCCTAATCTAGTCACTTCGTCTCATTGCTCCAAATCACTCTTTTCTTATAATGATATTGAAGTTGCGACTTCTTTGCCTTTTTTCAGGCCACCATTCCAGACTTGTATAACATGTGTCGCACAGTGCTTGCATATATGTCTGTGATCTCCCTATTACAAACCATACGAGCCGCCTCCACTGTTTATCGCTTCAGAACTGATAGCCCTTGTGATGAGTCGACTTTGTGACTCCAATATTTTCCCTGGATATCCACCTCTTGGCTTTTGAATGGATGGATGGACTTAATTTCGCTTGGCAATTTTCTTGGCCAAGAGACCACTATCGATGAGTTGGATGATGCTGTTTCTCTTTTTTTTGGAAATCTTCTAACTGGCTGGTCCAGAGCAAAACAGTAACAATGCAGTGACATGACAAGAATCTGCATAAATAGTCATATGCTAAATAGTTGCAAGTCAAATGTATGTATTAAATTGCCAAGATGATTGTCTATAAAGTGATGGTAGTCTCACACTCAAAGCTGTAGTGGATGGTGAGATATGGAGCCTGAAAGTCAAAATTCTAAACATTATTACCCTTTTGCTTGTCACTGTATCAACATCCAGTGGATCAAACATAGAATTTAGGTAGCTTTGAAGCCAAGGATACAGAAAAAAACCCTTCAGGATATATATATATATATATACATATCCAAATATGATAAAAAGCGGATGTAGTTTTAGGGGGCATGACATTGATTTACCACTTTTTGGTCTGAGAACGTCACACCAATAATGACTTTCTACAATTCTGCACTCTTGATTTTCAGGAAGTTGCCTGACACAATCTGCCTTGCTATGCAAATATAAATGGATTGTCTGCTTAAAAAAAAAAATTGACCATGGGAAGGTGGTGCTTGAAAATAACAAAGCAAACATTACTTATGTAATGAAATCCCCGTTGCTCCAGTGCCATTTCTCCATTGCTCCTAGAAGTCCTTTGTTGACCTTTTGCATCGGTGACATCCCGCTTACAACACATGACCGCTACAGCCAATTACTGAACTGTGCGCCCTTTCTTTAGGCTTGAAACACACATCCGTGAAACACGTGCGTGTTTGGTCCGTTTCCGTGTATACTGGAGACACGGCCAAACGTGCACCAATGTTACTATATCTCAGCGGTTACAATTGCGTTTTTGGTTATGTCCGTTAGTCCGTCTCCGTGATGCGTTTTGTGGGCCGTCTCACGCCAGCATGTCCGTTTTCTGCACGCAACACGCAGCACGGACCCAATGAAAGTCAATGGGTCTGTGCGCACGTCCGAGTGACACGGACGCATCTCTGTTTGCTCCCTGTACGTTTTGTGCTTTTTTCATGTGATGTCGGTCTTTTTTCTTTTTCTGTTTCGTTCACTCCCTCAGCCCGTCGGTCGGTCTCTATGTCTGTCGGTCGGTCTCTCTGTCTTATCTGTCCCTCTAGCTGTCTGTCGGTCAGTTCCCCCCCCTCTCTCATACTTACCGTTCCCCGATCCCCGGCGCGGCGCTGCACTGCTGTTATAAAAACTTCGGCGGCTTTTACTATTTTGAAAAAGCCGGCCGCCCATTAATCAATCTCGTATTCCCTGCTTTACCCGCCCACCGGCGCCTGTGATTGGTTGCAGTCACACACACCCACCACGCTGAGTGACAGCTGTCTCACTGCACCCAATCACAGCAGCCGGTGGGCGTGTCTATACTGTGCAGTGGAAAAAATAAATAAATAATTAAAAAAAACGGCGTGCGGTCCCCCCCCATTTTAATACCAGCCAGATAAAGCCATACGGCTGAAGGCTGGTATTCTCAGGATGGGGAGCTCCACGTTATGGGGAGCCCCCCACCCTAACAATATCAGTCAGCAGCCGCCCAGAATTGCCGCATACATTATATGTGACAGTTCTGGGGCTGTACCCGGCTCTTCCCGATTTACCCTGGTGCGTTGGCAAATCGGGGTAATAAGGAGTTATTGGCAGCCCATAGCTGCCAATAAGTCCTAGATTAATCATGTCAGGCGTCTATGAAACACCTTCCATGATTAATCTGTAAGTGACAGTAAAAAAACACACACACCCGAAAAAAATCCTTTATTAGAAATAAAAAACACAAACAAATTCCCTCATTACCAATTTATTAACCCCGACAAACCCTCCATGTCCGGCGTAATCCACGGACTCCAGCGTCGCTTCCAGCTCTGCTGCATGGAGCTGACAGGAGCAGCAGAAGACACCGCCGCTCCGGTCACCTCCACGCAGCTAATGAGATGAGTAGCGCGATCAGCTGCTGTCAGTCAGGTAACTCGCGGCCACCGCTGGATCCAGCGGTGGCCGCGGGTAACCTCAGTGACAGCAGCTGATCGCGCTACTCATCTCATTAGCTGCGTGCAGGTGACCGGAGCGGCGGTGTCTTCTGCTGCTCCTGTCAGCTCCATGCAGCAGAGCTGGAAGCGACGCTGGAGGTCCGTGGATTACGCCGGACATGGAGGGCTTTTTCGGGGTTAATAAATTGGTAATGAGGGAATTTGTTTGTGTTTTTTAATTCGAATAAAGTTTTTTTTCGGGTGTGTGTGTTTTTTTACTGTCACTTACAGATTAATCATGGAAGGTATCTCGGGGAGACGCCTGACATGATTAATCTAGGACTTATTGGCAGCTATGGGCTGCCAATAACTCCTTATTACCCCGATTTGCCAATGCACCAGGGTAAATCGGGAAGAGCCGGGTACAGCCCCAGAACTGTCGCATATAATGTATGCGGCAATTCTGGGCGGCTGCTGACTGATATTGTTAGGGTGGGGGGCTCCCCATAACGTGGAGCTCCCCATCCTGAGAATACCAGCCTTCAGCCGTATGGCTTTATCTGGCTGGTATTAAACTGGGGGGGAACCGCACGCCGTTTTTTTTAATTATTTATTTATTTATTTCACTGCACAGTATAGCCACGCCCACCGGCTGCTGTGATTAGGGTGCAGTGAGACAGCTGTCACTCAGCGTGGTGGGCGTGTGTGACTGCAACCAATCACAGGTGCCGGTGGGGAGAGAAAGCAGGGAATACGAGATTGTTTAATGAGCGGCCGGCTTTTTCAAATTAGAAAAAGCCGCCGGAGCAGTGTGAACGCCGTGCAGCGCCGGTGATCGGGGAACGGTGAGTATGAGAGAGGGGGGGACACTTCAGTCACTCGGGGGATTAGCGGTCACCGGTGAATCCTTCACAGGTGACCGCTAATCAGTATACGGCACACAGACAGAGCCGCAGCATGACTATGAAGTCGGGTGAAGTTCACCCGAGTTCATTCTCATCCCGCTACTCTGTCTTCCGACATGTAGTAACGACATTTTGCATCACACACGTACATTTCACACGGACAACACATACACATGTCAGTTATTTCACTCACGCACACACGGACATTCCACACGCACATACGGCTAGCATACGGGATACACACGCAGGCCACACATACCATAAAAACGGACCTAAAAAACGGAAAACGGACCCGAAAAACGGCCCGTTTTACACGGACGTGGTTTTCACGGCTGTGTGGCGGAGCCCTTAGAGACAGATGATAAATATTTCCTTAGAAAATTGTAAAAATCTTAGAATAATTTTTAGAAAAAAAAACACTTTTTAATTGGTTGCATTCTCTATTCATTAATCTTTTACTCATATTTGGGATCGTCGTGGTAAACAGTAAAAAAAAATAAAACATTTCAAGAATACTTTAGATTTTTTTTTATTCATCCTTAAATCAAATACCTTATTAAAAAAAATAAAGCTTTTAGCTATACTTTTTCAAAATTATATTAATAATTTAAAACCTGATCATTCTTACATCGCTTCTGTAATTTTTTTCAATTAATTTTGCACTAATATTAGTATGTACAATTTTCCAATTTGTACTAAACTTTTTCTTAATTTTTTCGTAAACATTTTATACACAATTTAAGTATTTATTTTAAAAATGAAATGCTAATTTAAAAAACAAAATAATGTAATGATTTTTTTCTTAAACATTTTAAACATAATTTTAGTTTTAATGGTTTAATTAAATTTTAATTTTTTTAATTTATTACGTTTTAATTTTTAAAAAGTGTTCTTAAAAATTACCATATCAGAGACTTTTTTTTTTTACAATGCTATCAGTCTTTGTCTTGCAAGGATCATACAAAAAAAAACAGATTTCAATATGAACCTACAATAACGTACAATATTATATATTTATTTTTTTTAATCGTTACCGATCACTTTATTTGCGCCGTAATCAGAATGTTGCGCAATTCTGAAGCTACAATAGAATGTTGTTCATATCGGAGTAGATTATAAAAACATATAGCTCCTGTTATAAAAAATAATAATCCTTAAACGTAATCTTGTCTGTGCAATGTGACCTTAAAGGGCAATAACAGTTGAGTTTGCACGGCATCTTTTGAGAGAATTTTTTTTTTCCTTCCATATTTCATGTGCAGTCATTGAAAAGCAAGCAGTGTCTGTGTGGTAAAGTATGCTGACAGTTTAAGGTGAAGTCTAGGTCACATCTCTGATACTGTAATTTCACCACTTCACTTTCTGCCATAGTTCAGTGCTGCAGGGGACTAGGTTTCTGCAGGAGATAGAAGCACATCAAATCATTTTACAGGGTGCGCAGATTCAGCCAGGACGTGGCCATGAGTATGCAAAGTCTTCCAAACCGTGCATTACTCGAAACGTTCCAGTTCATTATTTCTTAAAGGGAAAGTTTGAGAAAAGTTTTTTTTAATTTACATTTTATTTTAATATTTGGCTATAATGTGCCGCAGAATGGGTTAATGAATTTTTGTAAGCGATGAGTTTATATTCACTGAATTGCTGAGCCACTTCTAGGGGGCACTGAGCGCCTGCGCTTAGTTTGAACAGTCATTTTTTTGTGTTCACAAATAACAGTTCACAGCAAAATTCTATGTCTGGAAAAAGGGCTTTACCTCTTCACGTTGTAAATTATTAAATAGATTGTACCAAGTATATATATTATCACCAATCACTAGGATGGAGCAGAAATCAAGCATGTGTGACGCCCTGGACTAGTCAGGTCGTCCCAGGTAGTCACACACAACACCACATCCCCCTCCCGATTAGGAGACCTCAGTCAAACTAAAAACCTTGTCACCAACCTACAGGCAGTTGGCTCCACCCACCGAGGAGTTCACAGGCCTGGAGGTGGGAAAACACAGACACAAGTTCAAGTTGACAGTGCAGAGTAGTTTTGACAGTGAGGAGAGAGGTTGAGTCCAAGGGCAGACCTGCGCCCAGGCCTGCCATAGACTAATCCGGTGGCTGGGTCGGAGCCCAGTCACCCTTGGCAAGGAGGCAGACGGTGGTGGCCACCTGCAGGAGCTGGAATTACAGCCGGTGGAACCATAGGGACCGGGATCGGGCGGTGGCCCGCCGGTACCGAACCGGGGAACCGATTTGAAACCGGAGCACCAGGAGGGCTACTCAGACCCAGACGAAGCCCCGAACCGACAGGGCCGAGTCAAATCAACTGATTGCGGACTGGACTTAAGGACCTACCCCACACAAGACCCGTTAGAAAACAACAGCCCAATCATACAGGGTAGAGCCACCGCCAAGGCATAGAGACCCAAAGGGCCAGCGTCTGCGGGCAAATGGGCTCCTATGGTATATACAAGTCGGGGAGCGGACTACCGGTGTCTAGGCATAGGAGTCAAACATTTACACACAGAGGTGCAGGAGAAAGGCGGAAACCACCAACCTATACCGGGAGAAGCTGCAGCCGGCTGCGGGCCCCGTTCATCATTCCGTTTGGTTTACCAGAGACTCCAGTGTATTGTGTCAGAGTGAGTACACCAGTGCCTTCGGGCCGCGCACCGCGCCGCACCGCACCAGCGTCCAACCCGCTCCCCCGCCTCAGCACCGTCCCCGGGAGGCCTAGTTAACGGCAGCGGTGGTGTCCATCCATTCACCACAACCCGTGGGTGGCGTCACGAACCTACAATCCAAACCAAACGATCGCGGCCCCGGCTGTGGAACTGCTCACCCAAGTCCCCGTGTGTAGCGCCAACTCCCTTGCAGAGCGACGTGACCCCCCGGGTCCGTGAGAGGCTCGAGCCACCACCCGCAGTACGAGCACGGATCCGAGGGGCTCGGCGGTCGCAGCCAAGCCCGTGGGGCGGTACACATGCTCAACTCCGCTCCTTTGATTCTCTGTGGAACATTGCTGAGCCACATCTAGTGTGCACTTAAGCGCCTGTGCTTAGTTTGAACAGTCATTTTTTTGTGTTGACAAATAACAGTTTCACAGCAAAACTCTATGTCTGGAATAAGGGTTTTTACCTCTTCACTTTGTAGATTATTAAATACATTGTACTAAGTATATAAATTATCAACAATAACTAGGATGGAGCAGAAATCAAGCATGCTCAACTCCGCTCCATTCATTCTCTGTAGAACCACTGAAGATAGCAGAGCACAGGGCAGGACAATTTCCAGCAGTCCCATGAACAATGACTAGGCAGGTGGCGCACAAACTCCACCTTTGCTCTAGTCTCAGGATACCTTAGAGGATAGGAGGGTGTCACAGGGTCAGACGCCCATTGTGTAGTGTATACAGTCGGCACATGCACATATTCACCACTTTAAAGGATGGCATAACCCTGGGATAACCCTGTGATGACCTTTTGCCCTTATGGTTAACATTGTGATTGCTGCCATAAATTGGAAGCTCCTTACAAAATAGGGTTATCCCTGTTTACTGCCCTATATACTAATATACAGTAGCAATGAATATATAATGTGTGTGTGTGTATATATGTATAATTATATATATATATATATATATATATATATATATATAATCGTATATATCTCACAAAAGCGAGAACAACCCTCACATTTTTGTTATTTTTTTCATGGGACACCACTGAAGATATGACAGCTTGTATAACAGTACAAACACGGCCATTAATATCTAAACCGCTGCCAACAAAAGTGAGTACAAACCTAAGTGAAAATGGCGAAATTGTGCCCAAAGTGTCAATATAGTGCTGTCACCATTATTTTCAAGCAATGCTTTAACTCTCTTGGGCATGAAGGTCACTAGAGTTTCACAGGAATCTTCTTCAATCTTCTATGAGGACATCACAGAGCTGGTGGATGTTACAGACCTTGTGCTCCTCCATCTTCCATTTGAGGATGCGCCACAGATGCTCAATAGGGTTTAGATCTGTAGACATGCTTGGGCAGCCCAGCACCTGTATCCATAGATTCTTTATCAAGTCAGTGGTATCTTGGAGGTGTGTTTAGGGTCGTTATGCTGAAATACTGCCCTGCAGCCCAATGTCCAAAGGGAAGGAATCATGCTCTGCTTCAATATATCACAGTACAGTTGGCATTCATGGTTCCCTCAATAAACTGTAGCCTCCCACAGTCAGCAGCACTTATATAGACTCAAACCATGACTCTCCACCACCATGCCTGACTGTAGGGAGGACACACTTGTCTTAGTACTTCTCTTCTGGCTTCTGCCACACACACTTGACACCATCTGAACCAAGAACGTTTATCTTGGTCTCATGAAACCACCATCAGGTCAGGTTCCAGTAATCCATGTCCATAGTCTACTTGTTTTCAGCAAACTGTTTGCGGGCTTTATTGTGCATCATCTTTAGAATAGGCTTTCTTCTGGGATGACAGCCATGCAGACCAATGTGATGCAGTGTGTGGCATATGGTCTGATCACTGACAGGCTGACCCATCCACCTCTCTAACCTCTGCAGCATTGCTGGCAGCACTCATACATCTATTTTGAAAAGACAACCTCTGGATATGATGCTGATCACGTGCACTCAACGTCATTGGTCGCCATGACAAGGCCTTTCCAGCATGTAACCTGTGTTGTTAAACCACTGTATGGTTTTGGTCACCATGCTGCAGCTCAAGTTTAATCTTCTTGTCTGCTCCACTATGTTTTGACATCGATTCCAAGCAATACCGAGGGTTCATCAATCAGTGCTCTCTGCATTATGAACTTTTGCCACATCGGTTCACTTCAGAGCAGGCTAAAGTGGCTTTGCTGATGTTGCACCTCGGTGGGGAGGCTCTTGCTTGGATCAATCCCCTGTGGGAGAGAAGAGATCTGTCACCTCCAAGATCCTAGATTTTCTGGAAACCTTTCGGAAGGTTTTTGACCAACCAGGTAGTGTTGCCGCAACTGCGTCTTCCCTCCTGCAGTTACATCAAGGTGCACAGACTGTCGTCCAATATGCAGTTCAGTTCTCCACCCTTTCCTTGGAGCTAGGCTGGAATGACCATGCCCTGGTGGCCGCCTTTTGGGAAGTCTTATCAGGAAGGATAAAAGATGAACTCCCAGGCTGTGATATTCCCGCTATTCAGGATGACTTGATTTCCTTGATTACCCATGTCTAAATCAGGTTCCAGGAGCAAACCTTGGAGGTGAAATGTGATAAAGGTGGCTTTACACGCTACGAGATTGCTAAAGCATTTTTCCTTGGGGTCACGGAATTTGTGACGCACATCCAGCCGCTTTATCTATGTCGTTGCGTGACACCTATGAGCGATTTTGAATTGTCGCAAAAACGTTCAAATCGCTCATCGGTGACATGGGGGTCCCTTCCCAATTATCATTGCTGCTGCAGTAACGATGTTGTTTGTCGCTCCTGCGGCAGCACACATTGCTATGTGTGATGCCGTTGGAACGACAAACATCTCCTTACCTGCGTCCACCGGAAAAGGAGGAAGGAAGGAGGTGGGCAGCATGTTCCGGCCACTCATCTCCTCCCCTCCTTTTCTATTGGGCGGCAGTTCAGTGACGCTGCTGTGATGTCGCTGTGACGCTGAACGAACCGCCCCCTTAGAAAGGAGGTGGTTCGCCGGTCACAGCGACGTCACTGCACAGGTATGTGCGTGTGACGCTGACCTCTGGACCAACATCAAGCCATGGGCCTGTGTTTCTACTGAGGAGGTGCAGAACACTTCATCCATTCATGTCCCATGAGGCTGGGACCCTCCTGCATAGGGTCAGTTGGAGGGCTGACTTTTGGCGTAAACAAATCTTCGTTTACCCTGCCTGTGTCTACATTGCATAAAGGTTTTCTGTTCTGTTCTCTGAGATGGGTTACCTAGATACAGAATCTGCTGGGAACTTTATTCAACAGGTGGTGGTGGATCGTTTCCAGATCCCCTTTCAATGCCTTCGGAGTCCCTTGATAGTAACTTTGGTGGATGAAACACTCTAGAAGGAACTATAGGAACCTATATGTTTAGTTTCCCAGCAGGTAGAACTTCAAGTGGGAGCTTTGCATACAGAGAAGATCTCTTTCCTGATGCTTCTGAACTTGTCCCGTTAACTGGTCCTGGGTCTGCCTTGGCTTCATGCACATGAGCCTGCAATGGACTGGAAATCCAGAGACATGCTTCATGGGGGGGCAGAATTGCTGGAAGAAAACCTGGTTCCTGAAGCCCAAGTGATGATTACTCTGGAGGCCGAGCTGCCTTCCTTTCATGGTCCAGGAAGAAGCCCCTCAAGAAGCAGCCATCCAGTCTACCTCCGTACCAGCCACATCTTCAACCACCATCTCTGAAGGCAAATTCTTGGAGAAGTGACCTCCTTCAGACCTGGTGAAGAGGGGGCATAAAGAGGGGGGTACTGTAGCACCAGCGTCCATGCAGGGATGCCAACTTAAAGCTCCAGCTGGATTGCATCCTCCCCCACTGCCCTGTGGCCATCCACATGTGCCCCTGTTCTCTCCACTGCCTGGGGCTCATGCACGGCGCACAGAATCCCTGGAAATGTGTGAATGACGTGCACGCACACCAGTCCTCCTCTTGAAGGGCAGTTACATCAATTCCCAAAAATGCCTCTCAGTCTATGGCACCCTCCTATTGGGGGAGGTGCCTACGCAATGCTCCTAGTTAGTTAGTTTATCAGTCTGCTAGCTAGTTCTCAGGTTCCTTTGCTTATGTCCTGTTACCTATTCTTGAGTCTGCCTTCCCATACCTATCTGTCCCTGCCATATCCACCATACCTGCCCGTATCTGCCCTCCTGTCTGCCTCAGTCATCCTGCCTGTACCTGCCTGCACCTGTATCCATACCGCTTCCTGTCCTTGGGATCAGCTACCACAGTTACGGTCACTGCCCTGGGAGTAGTACCTGGCATCCACCTTGCAGTGGGTGCTTATTTAAGCCCCTCCCAGTAAAAATGTATGCCTGAATACCATCTGTGATTCAGTGGGTCCTCTCCCGCTCACTGCCCCAGCAACACCAGCAGCGAGCATTACAACTCACCTGTGGCAAGTAACAGGTGTGGGAATTATGACACCAGAAAAAAGGAGACAAGTTGACTCAGTCTTTGCATTGTGGGTCTGTTTGTGCCACACTTAGCAAGGAGAACAGAAAAAGGAGAAAGGAACTGTCTGAGGACTTTGAGAACCAAAATTGTGAAAAAATATCAACAGTCTCCAGGTTACAACTTACAAGTCCATCTCCAGAGATCTTGATTTTTTGTTTGTCCACGAGGTGCTACATAATCAAAAAGTTTAGAATCCATGACACCGTAGCTAATCTCCCTGGATATGGATGGCAGAGAAAAACTGATGAAGACTGCAACGCAGGAAAGTCCGGATAGTGTAGAAGCAGCCCCAATCAAGTTCCAAAGAAATTCAAGCTGTCCTGCAGGCTTGGCGGGCATCAGTGTTAGAGTGAACTCTCTGTTCAACATTTGAATGAAATGAAACACCATGGCAGGAGACCCAGGAGAACCCCACTGCTGACACAGAGACATAAAAAACCTAGACCACAGTTTGCCAAAATGTAAGTCAAAATTCTTCTGGAAAAAGTCTTGTGGACAGATGAGACCAAAATCAAGCTTTTTCATAAAGCACATGATTCTACTGTTTACCGGAATTGAATGAGGCCTACACGGAAAAGAACACAGTAGCTACAGTCAAATATGGTGGAGGTTCAAAGATGTTTTTGGGCTGTTTCGCTTCTCTGGAACTGGGTGCGTTGACAGCTTGAATTTCTATGGAGTGTGATTGGGGCTGTTTATCCACAACCTTTCATCAATTTTTCTCTGCCGTTCACGTCCAGGGAGATTAGCTACAGTGCCATAGTTTGTAAACGTCTTGATTATGTTGCGCACCGTGGACAAAGGAATATCAAGATTTCTTGAGATGGACTTGTAACCTTGACATTGTTGATAGATTTAAACAATTTTGCTTCTCAAGTCCTCAGACAGTTCTCTTGTCCTCTTTCTGTTCTAAATGCTTAGTGTGGCACACACAGACACACAGACACACAATGCAAAAATTGAGTCAACGTCTCCCCTTTTTATCTGGTTTCAGGCTTGATTTTCATATTGTCCATTGAAGGAGCATCAAATGCTTGAAACAAAGTTGTTTACCTACAATTTGAAAAGGGACCAACAATTTTGTCCTGCCCATTTTGGGAGTTTTGTGTGAAATTATGTCAAATTTTCCTTTTTTCATACTTTTTCATGTTGTTCCAATGCACACAAAGGAAATAAATATGTGTATGACAAAACATAATTAATTTTATAAAAATTCTGAGAGAAATACTTTAAACTTTGAATTTGATATTTTATACCCTTAAACCAGAGAGTTATGTCACACAAAATAGTTAATAAATAACATTTACCACATGGCTACTTTACATCAGCACAATTTTTGAAACATAATTCTTTTTTGTTACGAAGTTAGAAGGGTTTAAAAGTTTATATTAGCAATTTCTAATTTTTCCAACAATATTCAGAAAACCAATTTTTTGAGGGACCACATCACATTTTTGAGGGTCCCATTTGACAGGAAATACTCAAAGGTGACACCATTTGAAAAACTGCACCCATCAAAGTACTGAAAACCACCACATTCAAGAAGTATATTAACTCTTCAGGTGCATCACAAGAAGCAATTTGGAAAGAAAAAAATGATAATGTAATTTTTTGACACAAAAATTATATTTTAGCCCCATATTTTGCATTTTCACAAAGGTAACAGCAGAAATGCACTTTACAATTTGTTGTGCAATATCTCCTGAGAATGCTAATATCTCATATGTGGTGGAAAACTACTGTTTGTGTGCATGGCAATACTCGGTAGGGTAGGGGCACCATTTTACTTTTGGAATGCAAAATTGGCTGGAAGTTCCCCCACAGCTGACACCATTTAGGAAACTAGACCTCTCAAGACATTTATCTAGATGTGTGATGAGCACCCTGATGCCCCAGGGACTTCATAGGATTTTATAACGTTGAACCCTGAAAATAAAAATAAAATCACATTTTTCCCCCAAACAAAAGTCATGTGCCAGTCCTTTATATTGACCACACATGTATTTATACAAATAAATGAGATCTCCTCTGAGACGTCTTTTTTCTAAGCTAAACATATCTAACTTTTTCAACCTCTCATCATATGTGAGGCCTCCATTCCTTGTGGTAGTCTAGTTGTCCGCCTTTGAACTGACTCTAATTTCTGAATGTCCTTCTTAAAATGTGGAGCCCAAAACTGGATCCCATATTCCAGATGTGGCCTTACAAGTGATTTATAGAGGGGTAACAAAACGTTGGGACCACGGCATCTAATCTCTCTTTTTATACACCCTAAAATCTTGTTTGCTTTAGCAGCTGCTGCCTGACATTGAGTGCTGCTGCTCAGCTTATTTGTAATGAGAATACCCAAGCCTTCTGTTCTGTAGTTCCGAGTTTACTTCCATTTAATGTATACGCGGTTATAGGATTACTCCGTGCTAGGCGCATTACTTTACATTTATCAACATTAAATTTCATTAGCCAATTATCTGCCCATTCTGACATCTTATCCTTTTTGTAATATTGTACTATCAAGGTCAGTTTTTAATATCCTACATAGTTTGGTGTCCTCAGCAAAGACTGACACTTTAAGGTCCAGTCACACTAAGCAACTTACCAGCGATCCCAACAACGATAGGGATCGCTGGTAAGTTGCTAGGAGGTTGCTGGTGAGCTGTCACACTGCGACGCTCCAGCGATCCCACCAGCAACCTGACCTGGCAGGGATCGCTGGAGCGTGGCTACACGAGTTGCTGGTGAGCTCACCAGCAACCAGTGACCAGCCCCCAGTCTCCTAGTTACAGCACACATCAGGTTAATTAACCCGATGTGTGCTGCAGCTAAATGTGCACAGAGCAGGGAGCAGCGCACACTGAGCGCTGGCTCCTTGCTCTCCTAGTTACAGCACACATCGGGTTAATTGCCTGATGTGTCCTGCAGCTAAATGTGCACAGAGCAGGGAGCAGCGCACACTGCTTAGTGCTGGCTCCTTGCTCTCCTAGTTACAGCACACATCGGGTTAATTACCTGATGTGTGCTGCAGCTACATGTGCACAGAGCAGGAGCCGGCACTGACAGTGAGAGCGGAGGAGGCTGGTATCAAAGGTAAATATCGGGTAACCAAGGACAGGGCTTCTTGGTTACCCGATGTTTACATTAGTTACCAGCCTCTGCAGAAGCCGGCTCCTGCTGCCTGCACATTTAGTTGTTGCTGTCTCGCTGTCACACACAGCGATCTGTGCTTCACAGCAGGACAGCAACAACTAAAAAATGGCCCAGGACATTCAGCAACAACCAACGACCTCACAGCAGGGGCCAGGTTGTTGCTGGATGTCACACACAGCAACATCGCTAGCAACGTCACAAAAGTTGTTCGTTACCAGCGATGTTGCTAGCGATGTTGCTTAGTGTGACGGGGCCTTAACTATCAATCCCATCCACAAGGTCAAAAATAAAGAGATTAAAAATAATTAGTCCTAGCACAGATCCCTGCGGCCCCCACTGTTCCCAGTACAGATCCCTGCGGTACCCCACTGCTGACTATAGCCCATTTAGAGAATGTACCATTTATGACTACTCTTTGTTTCCTATCTTTTAGCCAATTCCTTACCCAGTTGCATATAGATTCCCCTAGTCCTTGCTTCTGGAGCTTTAATATAAGGCTATTATGTGGTATAGTATCAAATGCCTTTGCAAAGTCCAAATAAATCACATCACCTGCATTACCAAGATCCAGATTTGAACTTACCTCCTCATAGACCCCCAACATGTTGGTTAGACATGACTTATCTTTCATAAATCCATGCTGTCAGTTATTATATTATTTTCTGCAATATATTTTTGCATGTCATCCCTTAAAATGCCCTAAAAAACTTTGCATGCTACTGATGTCAGGCTTACTGGACAGTAGTTGCCTGGATCCATCCTCTTACCTTTCTTAAATATCGGTACCACATCAGCAATCCTCCAATCCTGAGGCACCAACCCTGTTACAAGCAAGTCTAAAAAGATGAGATACAGTGGTCTGTCGATTACGCAGCAATATTGGTAATGTCAATATTCGTGGATGAATGCCATCTGGCCCGGGGGATTTGTCAATGATTAATTTACTCAGACGCAGGCATACTTCTTCTTGTGTTAAATTAATTATATTGGGTGGTGAACTTTGATTTTTGCACTTGTTGAATGATCCCTGGAACAGTCAGTTCCTTGGTGAACACGGATGAGAAGTGCCTGTTTAATATCTCAGTCTTTTGTTTTTCCTCCATAACTAACTTATTATATTTTAAGCGGTTGATATTATCCTTTGTTTTCCTTTTGGCATTAATGTATTTATAAAACATTTTGGGAATATGTCGCGTTTGCAGATGCTTGATGTGTCTAATCAGTAGAAATCCTAACAATTGACCACATTTTTGAAACTACACTGCTCAAAGAATTTATCTAGAGGAGAGAGTATCTTAAACCCAAAAGGGCTTTACAGAATTATATAACGTTAAAGGGAAGGTGCAGCGTTTTTTAATTTTTGTATTAATAATAGTGATTATGGAATCAATTATTTTTAATACAAAATGAAATTCATTGTTAATATAGTTTTTATTTGATTCTAATCTTACTGAAACACTGGGGGCTGCCATCTTGGATTTGCTGTGTGTAACGACAGTTACTTATGTCAAATATGACAGCCCCTGTGCATAAGGGCTGATAGTCGCGCTCCTACCCTATCTTTTACACTGTGTGCTTCCTGCTGTGATCTGAACATGCCCCCTGGGCTGCCGAGGCAGAGGTCTGAGGTGAGTGCATGCGGCTGGGAGCGGTGATCACTGCATGACATCTGTAGTGCAGTGCCAAGCTCAGGCTGCAGATCACCCCTCCTCACTGCATGTCACCTCAGACCTCCGATCCCGGCTGGCAACTTCTCTTGTCAGCCTGGTGTCTCAGCAGCTCCTTTTCTCAGCGCTCAGAGCACAGTAAATAGGGGCACAGAAATATGGAGGCACGGAAATATTGAGACACAGAAATTCGGGGCACAGTGTATCGGAGCACAGGAATATGGGAGCACAGGAATATGGGGGCACAGAAATATAGAGGCTCAGAAGTATGGGGGAAAAGAAATATGGGTAAAAGAAATATCGGTGTACAGTATATGGGGGCACAGTATATGGGGCACAGAAATACGGGGGCACATGAATATGAAGGCTCAGAAATATCGAGGCACAGAAATATGGGGGCACAGGAATATTGGGGCACAGAAATATCGGGGGACAGTATTTGGGAGCACAGGAATATGGTGGCAGAGTATATGGGGCATAGTATACAGTGGTGCAAAGTATACAGTGCAGCACTATACCAGCTGTCCTTGGTGACACTTTAGACATATTAGGATCACTTTGCAGTCACCAACAAAATGGCTCCGCACTGTGATCCTAAACTTCATTCTCTCTTATCCTTTTGGAAACACCCAAAATGGGAGAGGGAGTCGTGACATCATGCACATGAGAGCAGATTCTGCCCATGTTTACAGCAGTTGTAATGTGAGCTAATTGTACACTAGGATTTCAGAAGCTGCTCCCCCTAGTGTTTAAGAGTGGAAAATATCAAACTTTTGAAAAAAAAAATATATTTTGCTCAATTAAAAACAAATAATAAATATTTAAACAAAATAGTAAAACATTAATACTTTACATTTTTTCAGTTATTGAATTTTTTAATTTTTTTATGACACTTTCCCTTTAAGTCGTGAAAATGAAGGAACACATTTTTACAACAAAAAAATTGCTTTATTCCCCCATTTTTTCATTTTTACAAGGGTAGCATTAGAAACTGGACCATACAGTTTGTTGTGTAACTTCTACTGAGTACAGGGATACTCCATATCTGTTTGAAAAATACTGTTTGGGTGCAAGGCAATGCTGGGAAGAAAGGTGTGTTATTAGAATTTTAGAGCGCAAAATTGGCTGGAATTGATAGCTAACACCATGTCGAGTCCCTATTGTGCCTAAATAGTGGAAACCTCCCACAATTCGCCCCTTTTTGGAATCTACACCCCTCAAGGAATTTACCTAGAGATCTGAGTACCTTAAACTCACAAGGTGCTTCACAGAATTTGATAATGTTGAGCCATGAAAGTGAAAAAATACATTTTATCACAGAAATATTGCTTTAAACCAAATTTTTCATTTTCACAGGGGTAACAGGAGAAAATGGACCATACAATTTGCTGTGCAATATCTCCTGAGTTCACCGATACCACATACAGGTGCATCTCAATAAATTAGAATATCATCAAAAAGTTAATTTATTTCAGTAATTCAATACAAAAAGGAAAACGCATATATTATATAGAGTCACACAAATATTATATAGAGCACATTCTAGTATATATGTCCCCATCCTGGTTTCTGCCCCCTTCCTGGTGTATATGTCCTCCTCCTGGTATATATGTCCTATCCTGGGGGCCTCCTGGCATATTTGTGTGCTTCAAAAAAAAAAATAATTTTACTCACCCTCCCCAGCTCCCACATCGCATGGTGTCCACTGAGCTGGATACGTGCCCTCCGCCGTCATCTAATTGAAGCAAGGCAGGAGCTGGGGTCAGCTGGTGTGGGGGCTGTGGTCGGCTGGCGGGCCCCTCCGGGCTGGAGTCAGTGGGCAGGCCACCATACCACCCTTGGCGATTGCCTTAAGCTCAGAGTGCTTACCTGCCCCCGCTGCCTGCCGTGTCGTCGTCACCTCAGCCACTGTAACTTGTAGGAGTGTAATGAGGTCGCAGAGTGATGACCTCATCACCCTGCTGCACGGCCTAGCAATGACGCTCCTGTGTCCTGCTCTGCTCCACGGACCCTGCCTCCACTCCAGCACTTGGATAATTTGCATGCTCTGCCCATCTGCATGCAAATTAGCCATAAATAGTAGCTGAAGTGAGACTGCAGGGCCCCTTTTCTGTAGCTATGACTGGGGCCCAGTAAAGAGGGGGGTTTGGCCTGCTCGGGGCTTATTAAAGCAAAGTAATTACCCTGGACCTGGCCGGGTCCCCCTCTTCACCGGGCCTGGTACACCAGTCATGGTTGTGGTACTGCTGAGATGTTATGGAAGCCCAGGTTGCTTTAATAGCAGCCTTTAGCTAATCTGCATTGTTGGGTCTGGTATCTCTCATCTTCCTCTTCAAAATACCCCATAGATTCTCTGTGGACAGGTGCTAAGTCCTGCTGGAAAATTAAATTTTCATCTCCAAAAAGCTTGTCAGCAGAAGGAAGCATGAAGTGCTCTAAAATTTCCTGGTAGACGGCTGCGCTGACTTTGGTCTTGATAAAAACACAGTGGAGCTACACCAGCAGATGACATGTCTCCCAAACCATCACTGATTGTGGAAACTTCACACTAGACCTCAAGCAGCTTGGATTGTGGCCTCTCCACTCTTCCTCCAGACTCTGGGACCGTGATTTTCAAATGAAATGCAAAATTTACTTTAATAAAACAACACCTTGGACCACTGAGCAACAAACTCTTTTTCTCCATGGACCACATAAGATGCCTATTGGTCATGAGTGGCTTGACACAAGAAATGCGACAGTTGTAGCCCATGTCCTGGATACGTCTGTGTGTGGTGGCTCTTGAAGCACTGACTCCAGCAGCAGTCCACTCCTTGTGAATCTCCCCTAAATTTTTGAATGGCCTTTTCTTAACAAGGCTGCGGTTATCCTGATTGCTTGTGCACCTTTTTCTACCACACTTTTACCTTCCACTCAACTTTCCATTAATATGCTTGGATACAGCACTCTGTGAACAGCCAGCTTCTATAGCTATGACCTTTTGTGGCTTATCCTCCCTTTGGAGTGTGTCGATGACTGCCTTCTGGACATCTGTCAAGTCAGCAGTCTTCCCCATGATTGTGTAGCCTACTGAACCAGACTAAAGGACCATTTTAAATGCTTAGGAAGTCTTTGCAGGTGTTTTGTGGTAATTATTCTAATTTTCTGAGATAATGACTTTTGGGTTTTCAATGGCTGTAAGCCCTAATCATCAACTTTAAGGCTATGTCCGCACTTTGCGTCGTCCTAGTTGCAGTTCTAAATGCTTCCTCTGGCAGAAATTGCTTTTGCCAAAGTTGCTTTTGAGCACAGAATCACGGTAAATACGCATGCGTTTTTACCACGTTTTAGCGCTTTTTACATGCTTTACCACTGTGTTTAGACAGATGCGTTTTGAACATAAAGACACTGCTAAATAAAGTTTAAACTGTCAAACACAATGAAAAAAGGGAGAAAAAAGGAACACATTAAAATAATAACGAAAATAGGTATATTTCATAGAATTATAGCGGTTTTATACTATTTATCGCTAAAATAACAATAAATTAATATTTTTCATTAATTAAATTGTCGGACTATGTGTGTGTGTAAAGGGACTTATCATTCCATTATTTTGATGTCAGAAAAGCATGCGTTTATGTAGTCCAAAACGCATTGTTTCTGCAGCTAAAAAGCAGGTTAAACGCTGGAATTTTGATGTTGCTTACTTTTTACAACTTCTCATTGACTTCAATGTTAGCAAAACGCAGCCCAAATGGCAAAAACAATTGACATGCTGCTTCTTTGAACGCAGAGTTTGTGCCCAAATTTATGCAAATTAAACGCAGCGTTTTGAACTGCAAAGTGCGCACAAGAAATGCACTTTTCCCATAGACTTTGCAGGAAAATCAAAACTCATGCATTTTGGCATGAAAACTCTGCAGTTCAAAATGCTGCGGAAAAGTGTGGCGCCCCAGGACCTGGTCGCCACAACAGCATTGCCCTTCCAAAGGGTTAATGCTGAGCCTGGAGGTAATGGGGAGGTCCATTGGCCAGCAAGTTTAACATCCACCGCAAGTTCTCCCTCCGGCCAGCAGGGGGAGCTCTGAACCTGGAATTCCAGGGAGCCTTCCTCAAGTCTGACCTGAGGGAGGAAGTAGAGTTCAGTCTGTAGGGAGAAGTGATAGTGAGCAGACGCAGAGTGTGCTGTCCTGTGGATCTGGGGCCTAGAGCTAGAGCAGCTTGGCCCAGGGAAGCAGGAGTAGCAGAGAGGCAGCGAAGAGACTCGGACATCGGAGTCTGTGGCCACCAGGGCTTAAAATACTCCCTGGTAGCCGAATCCGAAGGGCAGGAGAGCTGCAAGCACCTGGCCCATAAACAGCCCGAAGGTACAGCTGCAGCATCAGGGCCCGGTGTGGACTCCAGCAGAGAAGCACCAGAGAAGGCCTGCGCAGCCTACTACAGAGGGAAAGGGACGTACCATCGGTCCCAGCAGCAAAGAGGGCCATTGCTGGATTCAGAGAAGCAGGGTCCTATCATAACAAAGAAAAGCACAGGAGTAGGCCTCATACTCAGCTGGCCAGAAAGATCACCCCAAGTACTTCCAGGCCGACCGGATCCCCATCACCACCTGTGACGGTCTCCCAGGACTGGACTGTTCCTAAAGTAAAAGAGGAAAAGGTAAAGAGACTGTTGTTTGTGCCTGGTTCTTTCATTGCCTGTCGGCCCTGCACCGTGTTAGCCACACAACACCATAGACTTTCACGAGCACTAACAGTGTTCCCGGGGTTCCGTTCCACCTGTGGGGAGCAGTACCACCATTGCTGCCATAACATCACCCCGGAGGCCTCACACAGCAGCGGCGGCTTAATAGCCGCAGACCACAGGTGGCGTCACGAAACATATACTTTAATTGCTCCCAAGTCACCAGCCCTATTACAACTGACACCCACCAGGGCCACGGAGTCGGGCCCCGCCACCACTGACGTCCCCCGGACTAGTCCGGCCCGGCACCGGGTGTCCCATAGCCCTGGGGTGGGCGAGTCAACTTTGGCGTCACGAACAGGATTTCGTGCCCGGTCCCACCGGGTACTGTGTGCCTGCAGAAACTGTGCTTAAAAGACTGTGTTACTGTTTGCAAACTGCCGCCGCCATTAGCCTCGCCGAGTGCAGGAAGAAAGGGGGCGTGCCTGACAAAGAGCGCGCCATCAGAGCAGAGCGCCGTTAAATGTAGTGGTTCAAGACGTAGCAGCGCCGGCCGATGTAATCCCAGTCGCCGTCGCCCCAGCCCCTGCGGTCGCGCCGGTAATGCCGATCACAATGCCGTACATCCCGGGAGCAGAATGGCTGCCGCAGTACTCCGGGGAGTCCCATACCCTGAGCGACT
Organism: Anomaloglossus baeobatrachus; assembly: GCF_048569485.1. Taxonomy (NCBI): domain Eukaryota; kingdom Metazoa; phylum Chordata; class Amphibia; order Anura; family Aromobatidae; genus Anomaloglossus; species Anomaloglossus baeobatrachus. The sequence goes on along the minus strand of NC_134357.1, from coordinate 66,251,900 downwards.
TCAGAGAAAGTCTGCACGGCTTGTTCACAGTGTATCCGCTGACTGAGAGCCAGAAGGTGGGCATATTAATGGGGCAGCTAGCCAGCGCGGCCCAGCGTGAAGTGAAGTCCTGGCCTGATACAGATAAAGGGATAGCAACCCAGATACTGGCCAAGTTAAAAAGTACTTTTGACACCCGCACCGCAGCAGAAATAAAGATGAGATTCTTTGGGTGCAAACAACGGGCCACATAAGGGACTATGCCTTAAACTTGCAGGAGGCCCTGAAAGCAGTTAAACAGGTGGACCCAGAGAGTGTACGTGAAGAAGACAAACTCCTAACTGAGCAGTTCATAGAGGGGCTCCTGTCAGACGCCCACAGGACCCAGCTGCGTATCATGGTCCTGCAGAACCCTGCTCTGGACTTTGCAAAGTTTAAGGACCAGGCCATCCGGGTACTGAGGGAATCTACACCGAGTGACCCAGTACCTCTCCGGCCTCTTGCTATCACGTACCCAGGGGTGGTGCCTGCAACACGAGCCGCTGCAGGGGCTGAGGCGCAGTCCCTGGATAAGGATCCCACTGCAGAGCTCAGACAGCAGGTCCAGGAGCTGACCAAGACTGTAGCTGCCCTTGCTAGGACCGTGCAGTCTCTACAAGTGACCCCATCGCCTGCAAGAATCGAGTTGGCCTCCAGCCCAGATGACGTCCCATGGATGCGACAGAGGAGGATTCCGCCGACCCGAGGAAAAGATACAGACCGGTATGATTCAACGGGACAACCGATCTGCCGCCGCTGCAGTCAGGCGGGCCATATTGCAAGACACTGTCCTTTAAATGGGCCGAACCTGGAGCCAGGAGCCAACCCCCAGGTGTAAGGAAGCCCGGCTCAACCCCCAGTCGCAGCAAGTATGTGGGAGGACACCCGGTCCTTCCTATTGTGCTGGATGGGATCCCGTTGAATGCCCTCCTGGATACGGGGTCCCAGGTAACAACCATCCCTTATAAACTGTACAAAAGATATTGGGCTGATTCAGACATTGACCATGGCCCCGATGATGATTTAACAATTGTGGCCAGTAATGGTCAGCCCTTACCTCAAATTGGGTATAAAGAAGTAACCATTAAAGTGGGGCGGGTAGAATTGCCATGTCAGGGAAGGATAATTGTAGATATTGATCGCAAAGAATCTGACCCACTGCTAACCATTGGTACAAATGTGATAGAAAATTGTATTGCCGAGGTGATAATTTTGTTGCAACAGGCGTCTGAAACTGCCAGCTCCGGGCAGCAGCGTGCCCTACAGCGGGAGATCAGAGCCCTGATGAGGAGGCAGCAGGTAGAGCTGGCTGGAGGAGAAATTGGCAGTGTGAGGGTAAGTGACCCCCTCCCCATTGCAATACCCCCAAGAAGTGAAATGTTGATATGGTGTCGGGCAGCAATAGGCCTCAAGGGTCAGGATTACCATGCCTTGGTAGAACCGGTGTATTCAGACAGTAGGCCTGGAGTCCTGATAGCCAGAGGGGTAGCAGACGTTCGCAAGGGGAGAGTGCCCGTCCGTGTCCTGAATTGTGGGGAGGAGGAAGCCAAATTGCCCCGGTACGCCACCGTAGCAAAACTGTACACGGTCAGCAACAATACCATCAAAGCAGTGGAACCCTTGATCCCGTCCGACCGGGCGGAAGACAATGGCTCCAAGGGGCAGCTGGAAGACTGGTGCCAAAAATTACATGTGGGCACCGACTCCACCCCCTCACACCAAAAGCATGGGGTTTACCGGGTGGTACAGGAGTACGAGCGGGTCTTCAGCAAACACCCCCTAGATTTTGGGCAGGTAAAAGGGGTTAAACATCAAATCCCCACGGGTGATCATCATCCCATTAAAGAGAGATACCGCCCTGTACCCCCAGCACAGTATCAGCGTGCCAAAGAAATGCTACGGGAAATGAAGGAGGCTGGGGTTATCAGAGATAGTTGTAGCCCCTGGGCAGCTCCACTAGTGCTCGTAAAGAAAAAAGATGGTACAATGAGAATGTGCGTAGATTACAGGCAAATTAACCGCATTACACATAAAGATGCTTATCCACTAGCCAGAATAGAGGAGTCACTAACAGCCTTAAAGTCAGCTAACTATTTCTCCACCTTGGATCTCACCAGTGGGTATTGGCAGGTTCCCGTGGCAGAGGCGGACAAGGAGAAGACTGCATTCACGACACCAATGGGCCTCTGCGAGTTCAACTGTATGCCATTCGGGCTCTGCAACTCCCCAGGGACATTCCAAAGGTTGATGGAGTGCTGCTTGGGCCACCACAACTTTGAAACCGTGCTGTTGTACCTGGATGACGTCATAGTCTACTCCAAGACTTATGAAGACCACCTGAGGCATTTAGCAGAAGTGTTTGAGTCCTTGTCGAAATATGGCCTGAAGATAAAGCCGTCCAAATGTCACCTCTTGAAGCCAAAGGTACAGTACCTGGGTCATGTGGTCAGCGCAGAAGGTGTGGCACCTCATCCGGAGAAAGTCACCGTAATCAAGGACTGGCCAAAACCCACCACGGTAAAGGAGGTGCGGCAGTTCCTTGGGCTGGTGGGCTACTACCGAAGGTTCATTGATGGTTTCACAAAGATAGCAGCGCCCCTTCAAGATCTCCTGGTGGGCCAGCCAAAGCAGGCTAAGAAGCAGAGCCCTCCATTTGAATGGAGCAGCCAACTGGACACATCCTTTGTCCGGCTGAAAAGGGCTCTCACGGGAGAAGAAATTCTGGCCTACCCTGACTACAGCCAGCCGTTTGTACTGTATACAGATGCCAGCAACGTGGGACTGGGAGCAGTTCTGTCCCAGGTGCAGGGAGGCAGAGAGAAGGTGATAGCTTACGCCAGTAGGAAGCTTCGGCCCACAGAAAGGAATCCAGAAAACTACAGTTCCTTCAAGCTGGAGTTCCTCGCTATTGTTTGGGCAGTGACTGAACGCTTCAAGCACTATCTGGCATCGGCCAAGTTCACCATCTTCACGGACAACAATCCGTTGACACATCTGGCAACAGCCAAGTTAGGTGCGTTGGAACAGCGATGGATGACCCGGCTGTCTAACTTTGACTTTACCATCAAGTACCGGGCTGGCAAGAAGAATAACAATGCTGATGCGCTGTCCAGAATGCCTCACTTACCCGAGTCTGGAGAAGACCTGGATGAACTCGAAGAGATAGAGTTACCGGCTTTCCATCACCAAGGTGTTTCCCAGTGTGAGCATGCTGTAGGAGTGAAGCGCTCGAGCCAGCATGAGGTCTCGGTCAACCCGTTACTCCACCATAATTGGGAAGAGACACAGAACGGTGACCCGGCCGTGCGATTGGTCAAAGAAAAGCTAGCACAAGCTGAGACCCACCTTGGCCCAGATGCTCCAGAAGAAGCCCAGCAGCTGTGGAAGGAGCGGGGACGACTGTTCACGTACCAAGGCAAGCTCTGCAAGAGATATGTCAACTGGCGAACTAATGAACTCGTCTGGCAGATAGTGGTCCCACAGAGGGATGCTCCAATGGTCCTAGCCGCTTACCATGATAACGCAGGACACTTCGGGTGGAAGAAGTTGGAGACCCTACTCCGCGATCGGTTCTACTGGGTGCACATGAGAAAGACAGTCGAGGAGTGGTGCCGAGACTGTGGTCCGTGTAACCTGAGGCGGAAAGATGATGCCAGCCAGAGGTCTCCCCTACAGCCAATTGTCACGAAGCAGCCCCTGGAGTTGGTGGCCCTGGACCACGTGAAGTTAACACCAAGCCGGTCAGGCTATGTGTATGCCCTCACCATTGTGGACCATTACTCTCGTTTCCTGGTAGTAGTGCCTGTGAAGGACCAGACAGCCAGAACAGCAGCTAGAGCATTTCAGGCATACTTTTGTCGACCTCACGGTTACCCTGAGAGGGTACTGACTGATCAAGGTCCTGCATTCGAGGCAGAAGTGTTCAAAGAGTTCTGTAAGATGTTTTGTTTTGTTTCTACAGTCCGGGAGTACTGAATTTAACTAAGGGGGACTGTGGCGCCCCAGGACCTGGTCGCCACAACAGCATTGCCCTTCCAAAGGGTTAATGCTGAGCCTGGAGGTAATGGGGAGGTCCATTGGCCAGCAAGTTTAACATCCACCGCAGTTCTCCCTCCGGCCAGCAGGGGGAGCTCTGAACCTGGAATTCCAGGGAGCCTTCCTCAAGTCTGACCTGAGGGAGGAAGTAGAGTTCAGTCTGTAGGGAGAAGTGATAGTGAGCAGACGCAGAGTGTGCTGTCCTGTGGATCTGGGGCCTAGAGCTAGAGCAGCTTGGCCCAGGGAAGCAGGAGTAGCAGAGAGGCAGCGAAGAGACTCGGACATCGGAGTCTGTGGCCACCAGGGCTTAAATTACTCCCTGGTAGCCGAATCCGAAGGGCAGGAGAGCTGCAAGCACCTGGCCCATAAACAGCCCGAAGGTACAGCTGCAGCATCAGGGCCCGGTGTGGACTCCAGCAGAGAAGCACCAGAGAAGGCCTGCGCAGCCTACTACAGAGGGAAAGGGACGTACCATCGGTCCCAGCAGCAAAGAGGGCCATTGCTGGATTCAGAGAAGCAGGGTCCTATCATAACAAAGAAAAGCACAGGAGTAGGCCTCATACTCAGCTGGCCAGAAAGATCACCCAAAGTACTTCCAGGCCGACCGGATCCCCATCACCACCTGTGACAGTCTCCCAGGACTGGACTGTTCCTAAAGTAAAAGAGGAAAAGGTAAAGAGACTGTTGTTTGTGCCTGGTTCTTTCATTGCCTGTCGGCCCTGCACCGTGTTAGCCACACAACACCATAGACTTTCACGAGCACTAACAGTGTTCCCGGGGTTCCGCTCCACCTGTGGGGAGCAGTACCACCATTGCTGCCATAACATCACCCCGGAGGCCTCACACAGCAGCGGCGGCTTAATAGCCGCAGACCACAGGTGGCGTCACGAAACATATACTTTAATTGCTCCCAAGTCACCAGCCCTATTACAACTGACACCCACCAGGGCCACGGAGTCGGGCCCCGCCACCACTGACGTCCCCCGGACTAGTCCGGCCCGGCACCAGGTGTCCCATAGCCCTGGGGTGGGCGAGTCAAAAGCAGGTGAAAACGCAAAGTGCGGACACAGCCTAACAGAAATAAACACTTAAACTAGATTCCTCTGTGTGTAATGACTCTATATAATATATGTGTTTCCATTTTTGTATTGAATTGCTGAAATAAATTAAGTTTTTGATGATATTCTAATTTATTGACATGCACCTGTATATAAAAATAATTGTTTCGGAAAACCAAAAAAAAAATGTTGTAGTGCCCTTTTGAGGCCTTTACATTTTCACTTACAATTCCCTCTGCTGTAGGGAAACAGAAAAAATAATCATAAAAAATATAAAAAAAATAAGACTTTAGTTATCACAAGAAAAAGAAGCAACAATTTTTTGCATAAATGAATGTTACATAAAACAGCTTCTAAAACTGTAAGAATGACAAAAAAAAAAAATAAAAAATGACTCCAGTCTTGAACTTATCAATACTCATACTGGTCTGTAGAATAAACTGATTTTTGTTGTTTTTTTTGTGTGTGTTTTTATTTTTATTGCATAGCAAACAGTCATAAAGAAAGCAAAATACAATGGTGAAATTTCCATTTATTTTCTCCCCCCTCAAATTATTAAAACATAGACAATATTATATATCCCGAAATTATGGTGTTGAAAAATACATTTACAACAAATAAAACAAAAAAAACAAACTTTGATAAATTTACATTATCAAAAAAAAAAGTTATGGCTTCTAAAATACGATTATGAAGACAAAAAGAAAGCGTAGCCTTTAAGGCGAACTTTTCCGGAACTTTAGAGGTACCACACTGTTATTTCTGGGTTGGAGCCGTAAAAATACAAGTTCAAATATACTTTCCTAGTTTCAAAAACAGATTTCAAATTTTCCTAAGAAAATTAAGTTTGAATTTCTATGTAAAAGGTGGAACATATACTGGCTGGCGCACCGAACAACATCTTTTTGGGGATTGTACTAGGTAGGGAGGATCGACGGACTGTCCGGAGAAACTATAAAGGGGGCTTTACACGGTAGCGATATCGGTAACGATATCGCTATCGTGCATACCCGCCCCCATCGTCTGTGCGACATGGGCATATCGCTGCCCGTCGCGCACAAAAACGTGCTCCCCCATCACACGGCTTACCTGCCCTGCGACGTCGCTATGGCCGGCGATCCACCTCCTTTCTAAGGGGGCTGGTCGCTCGGCGTCACAGCGACGTCACACGGCAGCTCTCCAATGGAAGTGGAGGGGCGGAGATGAGCGGGATGTAAACATCACGCCCACCTCCTTCCTTCCGCAATGCCGGTGGAGGCAGGTAAGGAGATGTTCCTCGCTCCTGCAGTGTCACACACAGCGATGTATGCTGCCGCAGGAACGAGGAACAACATCGCTAATGAGAGGTGAACGATTTTTGGTTTTAGGACGACCTCTCCGCGGCAAACGATTTTTGCCACTTTTGCAATTGTTTTAGGTTGCACATAAGTGTTGCACACTGCGATAACGTTAATGACGCCGGATGTGAGTCACGAACGTCGTGACCCCAACGATAAAAGATTAACGATATCGTAGCGTGTAAAGCCCCCTTAAGGCTATGTGCCCATGTTACTTGTTATGTGCTTCTTTTCTGCACACAAAAAAGCATGTATTGGCGGGAAAATAGTGCATTTTTTATTGCGTTTGCACGTTTTTTCACTTGCGTTTTTTTCCTGTTTTTTTTTGTGCAATCGCGGGGATTCAGACGCTTTACCCCAGCGATTACCACCGGGTCTCCAGCTGATGTTACAGCTGGGACTCGGCTCTCACTGCCAGTAACCCCCAAAATGCTGTGATTAATGCGATTGCAGCATTCAGGAGGCAGGGGGAGGGATTACTTATCTCTCCCTGGTGATCAGGTCCCTGTAATGCGATCACAGGGACTTGTTTGCTGCCATAGTTACCCTGGGTCACCATGATGACCCCGGGTTACTGAACTATGGAGAGCCTCACACACCATGCTGTAGGCAAAGTGCTGCATTATAATCCACTCGCAAGAAATAAAAGCCGAAACAATTGACATGCTGCTTCTCTTTTCAGCAACAAAATCTGCAAGGAAAAAAGAAGCAACATGTGCACAGCAAGTCACGATTCTCGTAGACTTTGCTGAGATGTGATTTTCCCTGCAGTATTGATTAAAATATGCAAGAAAAAACGCACAAAAGCCACGTGTGCGCATAGTCTAACTCTGTGCTCCACTATCTCCTGACCTCCTGCTTGCCAGGGGTCACGGCGCTCCTAATGATTGACAGGTCAGGCAGCGGCATGTCTGGGTGTCTGGCCCGAATCGTGCACTCTCCAATGCTGCTAGAAGATTCTGGAGGAGAGCAGATTCACTGATGCGGTCCCGCCAGCTTCAGAGCCTAGGAAACTATGGAAATCTTGAGACTGGAGAGGATTTTTAATAAGCGGTAAATTGCAAAGTTTCTTGTTTTTATAAGCACTTTGCAATTTTACCCTTGCAATAAATGAGAATACCCCTTTAATATAACAGGATAGCATACATAAAAAATGCTCCCTGACCAGTCTACCCTGACGCCACTCTATACTTCATATCTTAGATCCCCCGACTTGAGCGGCCTTACATTTTAGTAAGATCTGGTTACCGCCAGTCATATATGTTTTTTCTGGTTTAAATTGCTTTATTTTCACTTCCCGGAGACTGTTAATACACCTGCAGTGAAGTCAAGCATTCAGTTTTCCATCGTTGCTGTACTATTTAGGAATGAAGGACTGCGATTCATCGGAACGAGCAGGCTTGTGTGACATAAGAATGAACCCAATGAGTACGGAAAGTAAAACAAAGGGTGCTAAAATTGGAGTTAAATGTTGCAAGGAACATTGCTCCTTAATGAATTATAGGGAGATTTGTAGCAGTAGGACAGTCAGAGAGACGTCTATCAGCATGTGCAAGCAGAAGTGTCAAGTACGGGCTGCACTATATCCTTATTGCCCTCTCTGTGAACTGGACAGTTTCCTTTCACTTAGTTTATTTTCACTTGTAATCTGGCAGCTGGTTTCACCCTGTACACATTTGTTTTAAATAATCTGCTACTTGTTTTGGAATCCTTGCCAGCTGAGAAACCAAGGAGCCAACCGCCCGGTGCAGGACGGCCGTTGGCTATGTAAATGACGCTGCAATAAAGGTTTGTCTGGTCATGACTCGTTCCCCACAATGAGCGACCAGATAGACGGCAAGGGCTTCTTCCACTCTATATTAGTTCATTTCGAAATATGTGACCTCAAGACGCATATTCCAGACTACTAAACCCTCAGTGAGTACAGAAATTCTACCATCCATAACAATGGTTGTCGCAACATCATAAATGGTTAAAATTGCAAAGTTCCAATAACTTTGAAAGTTACCTCTTTTTTAAAACGCACTCCGTTCTTAAGACCTGAGGGATTTTTAATTCTGTTGTGTACTAATCATTTCCTAGATTATCGGCCACCTCTGCAGATTACCAGTTGTGACCGGTCTCCCAAATAAAGATCTAAGCACTTACAAACTCTTTTCTCTAGCGCTTAGAGCAAAGCTGGTTGGATGGATGAATCTGGTAAACATTAATCCCAAGACAACCCTCCGATCCTACAGAGGCTTGCAGCATTGAAGTGTCAAAGTTCAGGCCAGCAACACAACTATCAATCAATGAGGAGCGCATTACTCCCCTCCCAACAAACAGGAAGTCGGGAGACTGGGGAGAGGTGCGCTCCTGAAGTTCAAAAACCAAACAAATTTGGAAACATTTACCACTCCACATCGCAATTCCAGTAGGTTACAATTTGAAAAGGTTCAACAATTTTAAATTTGGGATGCGCCTTAGCCTATTCGGTTTGGGCTCGGCTACCCAAGCACTTTGCTCAAACATTGGCAATGTTCAGTAGCTGTTCGTTTGCAGAAAACCCACTCCCGAGCCCATCACAGCCATGTCAAGTATGTCCTGCTTTATTCCTTCTTTATATTCTTTCTTTTACAGCCCCCTACACCAATTTACAACACATAAGTTTGGCCTCCCATTGAATCCAATAGGGTTCGAAAAGGCTCGGCATTCGGTTCGGCAAACAGTTTGGTGAACATAGTGTTTGTTTGGCAAGGCTCAGGGAACCGAACCTTAGAAGGTTCGCTCATCTCTAGTTACAATGCAATAACACAAAAAAATCATTAGATGCGCTGTTGCAATGAAAGATCTCAATATTCTGTGGCAAATGTTTTGTAGCCCTAGCCATATTATTACCAAAATCATAATTTATAGAAATTTTTTGAAATCTCAGGCTCAAAAGCAACATACCAATCACCAGACTCCTTGCCAACTAGTCTGCCTTATTAACCTATCAATCACCAACTTTTTTTATTGCCCATCATCACTGGAGATCGCAGACAAAAAAGGGCCCCTGTGCAATAAGTCTATGGGAGCGTTTTTCAGTCCAAAAACTCATCAAGGTGAACAATTTCACCTGATTTGGAGGTAGACATGGGCCGCCTTATCTCTTGGGCCCCTGTGAGGCTGCACAGGTTACATCAATGATCTGTCTGCCCCTGGCCACCATCATGACGTGAGAGATGACAACCAATTAATGGAAAACTGAAATTAAAAAATGGTACCAGGAGCATAAAAACTACTTTACATAGCAAACATCACATTACTTAATGTCCATACTTGCCATCTAACAGGGTCCAAAAAAAAGAAGACCCACATAGAGTGTTCCCAAAAGTTTTGCCAATTTTTCCAGGTGCAATAGAAAATTTTTCATTGTCTGCATGTGCCACCGGGATGTAGTTCATTATTAGGCAAAGTTATGCCATTTTAATGCTCATTTAGAGGGGTGGAAATGGGGCCTTGGGAAGCCATAGGCGGATTGTGAATGGAGGTGGCCTGAACGCGGAATGTATTTCTCCAACCGCAATTTGCTCTCACCATTCACCTCAGACATGAATCCTATAAAATGTGCAAGTACAGTATATATTACTAATTTAATAGAGGGAGAACTGGGAAAGGACCCAAGTGAATAGAGGAAAAGAAATAATATCAGGGGGAGATCAAATTTAAAGAAACCTCCTTGGGTGAGGGGACATAGGAAACTACTATTGGCCCAAATTATTTAGGCATATGTCACCTAATGGACCAGGGAAGGTAGAGTATAACCAATAGTGAGAGGAGGAGGGTTATTATAGAGGAACAAATCAGTCAGGGGCACTGAAAGCTTTAATGTCCACTGAAGAAATTGCAGTAGGCAGCAAACATAAAGCAAATACGGTTTTCATACCTCTAGAAACCAATGACATGGATGGACTTTAGTAACAAATAGGAATATCAAATATGGGATTATTCAGTTTTGTAAGAAGAAAGCCTAGAACTTAGAGAGACCTGGTTGACTTTGAATTTATCGGTACTTGATTGATGACATGGGACGTTGATCCAGGGATTTTTTCCCAATTATCATATTTGGATTTGGGATTGAATTTCTTCCCAGAAAGCTCAGACAATTAATAGCAACTCATGGTTTATAGCAACTCATGGTTTATAGCAACTCATGGTTTAGATCCGTGCTCTTTTAGGGCACCATATTACCAATACGTACGACTAAAAGTATCCAAGGCAACAGGTATATTTCTCAATTAACTTCTTTATTGCTCACAACAGGCAAGGATTAAAAAATGCAACTTTTGAACCAGACAGCCTTTATCAACCCATAGCATTAAGGGGATGTTCTCAACTTTAAAAGTTAGGGGATAGCTTTCGGATCACTGGGGGTCCACTGTGCTTGACAATCTGTGATGTTTCCATTAAGAATGAATGTTTACCTCTGCTCCACTCTGGTTCTTGGGATTAGTGGGGGCCACTGCCGTTGGACCCCCAGTGATCGGAAAGCTATTACCTACCCTGTAGTTAGGGCATAACTTTTAAACTTTAAAACACCTTTTTAATTAAAAAAAAGTATTCTATGGCTTCATAAAGGCTGTCTGTGGCTGATACATAGAGGTTTTTTAATAATTATATGATGTGATCAATAATGAAGTATCACAATGACTATTGGATAGTGGTGAACTGGGGCTCCTAAGCTGTCCATCAAGCTAAGGGTCCCTAAGCTATCCCTAACCTCAGGGATACTCCTGATGGTGGAAATGCCTGAGTCCCCTTCCTGGCGCTGATCCTGATCAGTCCTGATCTGATTCTCCCTCCCCAGGAATGGACGGGATGGGGCAGGAGTGTGATAAAACCCATAGATAAAAGCAGACAAGGGAAAACCAAAACTCTGTTACACAGCATGCTTACACAAAGGTTAAGACAATAACAGATTCAAGAGGAAAAATAAGAGCAGGAAGGAAGCTACAAAACAACGGGGTAAACTCCACAAACGACAACTTTCACCGGTGAGAGAGACTAGGACACCACACCTCACAGACCAACATAGACATACTATAGCTGGCATGGGTGGAAGGATTCAACCTGCATAAATAGGAGAGGAGCAGATGTGATAGGCTTACCCACAACATGTGATCAAAAAAGTAAGCAGACTAGCAGAGATTAACTTTTGCTACCCTGCCCGAGTCTGCCTGTGTTGATCCCTAACACCAAAAAAACATTGAGTGGGGTGTCAGAATCTGCAATCTGAATAGAGACTGACGACGCCATGACAGTTGGTGAAGTTTGTGCAAAACTCTGTGTGACAAGAAGTTCATTCATGACTATATCTGGAGATTTGGATACTTTTGGTTGACAACTACTCATGGAGATTTTTTTTCTTCCTTGTGATCAACACAGTAGAGTTCTTCCTCACACTTAACAGGGTCATGCTCTTATTTACAGTAACTTAAATTACTATGGCTTTAAAAATTGTCATAGTATTTTGGATAGATTACAGCTTAATCCAAAGTACATCTTGAAATTTAATTTCAAATTTGCGTTTTATGGAAATATGAATATAGTGTCACATGGGCACCATCTGTAGTTTGGTATAACAGATGTGGCTTGGTCGGTATTTTTGAAAGATGATCAAATTTGTAAGCTGGAAGCTTCCATCTGCCAAACAAGGGTCTACCCTAAATTATTTATTTTAATTTTAAATCCCATAGGTATTATCGAACTCATATTTTTACCCAACCCATAGAATACAGTGAATCTCAAATGAAATGTGAAACAGTAAAACAGAGTTCATGATTTGGACACTAAGAACCCAGGGGAAGGGTGGTATTTTAAGCACCACCTGTTACAAATGATATGTTGAAAGATTTGTAGCACTAAAGCTTATATACCCCCGTGGCAACTTATGCAATACGGAGAAAGTCAGAAGTTCAGAGATACAGGTGAAAATCACATTACCATGACCTCTGAAGGATGGATAATTTTTCGGCTCAGATATTTGAAATCGGAATCTTCATCCTTATAAACAAACTTAGTCAAAGATAGACGAAAGTACAATTTATACAAATGGTTGATGTCAACATGTCTTCTCCAGACAATGGAACCATTTATTCAAAACTTATACTTCTTAACTAAAAGAGACGTATTCCTTATGGTATCCATAACACTTCGCAAAGAAAACAGGTTTCGACAATGTTGCACTAAAGTTCACACATACCTTTACACATATTTTAAGACTGTTTTATTATGTTATTGCCCTGTTATGTCAGTTGTTTTTCTTTCCTGCCCTACAATGTGCCCAAGGCTTGTTTAAGTGGACCAATAAAACATGTCCTGGAGTGTCTTATAGGGTTAGTATGTTGGCTCTTCGGTCAGGCTCTCAGAATCTTCCTACAGGAGGTCTTTGAGATGCACTTAACAACCTTGTACAACAAACATAAACCTGTCCATTCTAAGGACCAAAAATGGTCTACATCCAAATAGGGCAACCAAAACATAGAATAAAAGTAATCTATAAACTATAAGTAAACGTATATATACTGTATATATTATGAGTGAAAAGGTCAAAAGGGAGAACTGATGTTAGAAAGGCAGGTTCTCATTATTCTATATCAATCCATGGATCTCGTAAAAATGAAAATATGTTTTTTGAGACCAAAGTAGAAAATGTGTCATTTTCGTTAAATCAAACTAATTTATGCTAAAATACATTGAGAACTGAACAGAGTTCATAGAAAAGGACACATACAATACCGATACACCAAATATAGACAAGTCTCTCCAGCATTAAAGATGGTGGAAATATATTGAGTGTACATATACTTGGTGGTATATCAGGGGTGACTCAGAAGAGAAAGAGGTATCTAAAAGATTTGACCCTAATATTTACTTCTCATGAATGTGGTCTGGCAGTGGTAGACTCTCTTGGTGCACAACTTCTCAGGTTCCCAACCAGTGTCTTAAGACTCACATTTTATTCCCTTACCATACAAGAAAGAGATCCTTCCTTTCACTGGTTGCAATGTGACATCTGCACTGATAATATTGTATGACAAATTTTATTTATTTAATGATTATACTTGTTTTCCAGGTAATATGTCCTCCATTTTTTGTTGACTTCAGCTCCTGACCACCATTCAAAGTTAGATGTGTTCATTGTTAGAAAAGTTTAGATGCTTCTGATATACAATATATCCTTACTACTGATTAAGTCAGTAATATTATTATTATTATTGAGATACTAGTACAATAGTCAAATTGTGATGTCTAGATGACTGGCTCTGAGCATCTCAAGATCGGTAGACTGTGAGGCCTCGCGGGCAGGGACCTCTATTCTCCTGTACCAGTCTGTGCCTTGTATTGTTCATGATTATTGTACTTGTTTTTATTATGTATACCGTTTTCACATGGGAAGCGCCGTGGAATGGATGGTGCTATAATAATAACAAAAATACTTGCAGAGTTTCTGGGGTGTTCCCAATATGCAGTGACAAGTATTTACAAAACATGATGAAAAGAGCCAGAGAAGCTATACCGTCTGGTCCGATCACGTCTCTGTTGTGGCACAAATTGCTGAAACCTTAATGGTGGCTGTGATAGAATGGAGTCAAAATTCAATGTTTATAGTAGATAACTGAGTTTGGGGCTGTATCGCTAACTGGTCTTCGTTCCTATGGTGAACTCCACCAGCTACCAAAAGGAGTAGTGGGAGTATAAAAACAGGACCATGTAACAACGGAAGAAGTTACTATTCTCTGTGGAATCTTTTTATTTTTTCATTTCATATAGACGGCTGCTCGGGGAATCAAAAGAAGATCTGAGAATGGCATTAGGAAATAGGTGGTTGGCAGGGCTGCCGTCTGGCGGCAATATAGATTACTGCACTGGATCCACAAATGGATTTGCACAATCTGTAATATTCATTTGTGCTCCTTTTGATGTAATACTTATCTAACATTGTACAGGCCGAGTACAAGTACATTCATGGTATCAGTATACCCAAATGGCAGTTACATCTTTCAGGAGATTTATAACCGTGTTAGGGTGTTGACTTGGCTTCAATATTCCCCTGTGTTCAGCCTAATAAAAGCATCTGTAGGATGAGTAAGAAAAACTAGTCCGATCCATGGAGACTCCACCTCTCAGCCTATAAGACCAAATTGATGCCAGATACCATGGGACCCCTCCACAGTTCTTGTTGAATTAATGCCTGGATTGGCCAGAACTGATGACACAAGGGGACCTATACATTATTAGTCTGACATATTTAATGATACAGTCCTAAAAATGTCTTAGGATTTCACCCATAAGCTACATTTAATATATCGGACTGATATGGCTTTGTGTAGATTTGGTGATACGGTAGGAATGACTCCCTATTAGACCACAGGTGGATGGATTCATTGGGCTCCTTTAATACAGCTGAAACACAGCTTATAGTTCCTAACGATCCATGATATGTATTTCTTTTGGTTTGGTTTTCAGATTCCCCCCCCCCCAAAAAAAATGTACACATTAAGCTGATACCACTATATACTGGTTCATCTATGACACTTTAGAGAAATTTCTGCAAAGCTTTGTTCATACTTCATTTGTCTGGTAGAAGTTACTCTACTTGCCCTAAAGTTATACTTACACCAGGTGTTGGAGAATCTCATTCTTTCCATCAGAGTAACTTTTCTGGTGCCATAGTCTACTCCGACCTGTTCTTCTTCTTCTTCTTCTAATACATTGGTACTTGCTGCCTGGCTGGGGTGAAGGTTAGGTAAAAGGCAAGTGCCTTAGGTGGAACAGTGGCTATAACTCAATCTCTAAAATACGCAATTGTCTCTTATCTTTATTATATGTCGTAACAGAAAAGAAAATTGTATCTTAATACCACATATGTTGGTGCGTATACACTTGTATTTGCAATAAAAAAAAAAGTATGTTACCCCCCAAAATTAAAGAGAATTAACCACCAGGATTTTGCTGTATGAGGTAAAGGCAGTGCCATATTGGCATTAAGATGCTGAATCCAGGCATAGCTGTTATAGAAAAATCTGAGGCTTGGTTGATTAAATATGTTTAATTAAAGTTCCAGAAAAGCACTGCACTTTGATTGACTGATTCCTCATGCCTGAGGAAGAGACCTGAGCTGTCTCGAAAGCTTGCTTTATAACATCATATTTTATTTTATTTTAGTTAGCATTTAAAAGGTATCACAACTACAAAATTTTAATTTTGTTTCTCTCACTGAGAGCAATCAGTCATTGAGGTTGAACGCACATCACACTGAGCTCAGCGTTTGTTCATTGAGGTTGACAGGACATTACACTGAGCTCAGTGACTGGGTAGAGCAATGATGCACACTGTTGATGTGACATCAAAATACAGGCACCAGAGCAGTGATGGGCAGCCAGCATTGGACGTAGGAAGGTTGTGTACTAGCTGAGTTTGTTATTTTATGTATTTTGCACAGTTTGGGACCCATTTTCATAAACGTGGTCAACCCTTTTAAATTCAAGAGTCATGAGGCCTCCATGGAGGGGACTCTTATGATGTTCATCTAATGCTTAGGGGTGGGCACCTTCAGAAATAGACCCTAATGGAAAGTGTGTTCATCCACATGGTGCTGTGCACTGCGCTGGACTTTTGGGACACATTATTATGTCATTATCGTGCCCACCAGAGATCTTCTGGTACTCTGTTGGGCCAGTAAGACGTCTAAAGTGGCGGATGAGTGCAGCATATGTGATTCCCTGGACTAGCCAGGTAGTCACATACATACCAACATACACCCCCCCCACCCTAGACAGCTACAACAGTCAGACAGAAACCCTTGTTGCCTCACTCCAGGGTCTGATGTCTACACCAGGTGGGGCGGAGCCAGGCGGTTGGCCCCACCCACTGAGGAGTTCACAGGCCTGGAGCCGGGAAAAGGCAGTCAGATGAGTTCAGGAGGTGAAAGTGAGAGGAGTAAAACGTCTGCGTGTGCCTGGGTAGGAGCCCAGGCACTGACAGCAAGGTTGGCAGACGGTGGTGGCCGTCTGCAGGAGTTGGTGGAACTCTGCAAAGCCGTAAGGAGCGGGGCTGGGCGGTGGCCCACCGGTACCGAACCGGGGAGCGGAGTGGAGCTAAGCAGACAGGCAGGGCCATCGGACCCCGACCAGGCTTGGAGCCACCGTCAATAGTCAAATCCGAGTGTGACAGGAACCCCAGGGGTTCCCCAACAACCAAGTCCCGACAGAAGGCAACCGCTCACACCGTGAGGATATACAGCCACCGCCACAGGCTAGAGATCCAAGGGCCAGTGCCTGCAGGCAAAACGGGCTCCTACGGCACCTATATGCCGGGGAGCGGACTACTGGTGGGCAACCACAGGAGTCAGAACATTTCTAAAAGGTGCAGGGAAAGACAGCCACCATCAGCCGTCCGGGGAGAGCACAACAACAACACTGCAGCCGGCTGCGGGACCCGTCCATCCGGCCGTTTTGGTTTACCAGAAACTCTGTCAGTGATTGTCTGAGTGAGTACACCAGTGCCGTCCGGCACCGCGCCGCGCAGTCCCTGGACCCCAGCCATCCAGCCTCCCTGTTACACCACCGGGCCCCGGGATCACCAACCCCCCTACCCACGGAGGGGACAACATCCTGGCTGCTCCATACCATCTCTCCCGGGATCCCCGTTACCAGCAGCGGTGGTACCATCATCACCACGTCCCGTGGGTGGCGTCACGAACAATCTCCCCCAAATTAACCATCCCCTTTTCACTCACGGGTGAGGAGCGCTGCTCGAGTCCCCGGGTCCGGCCCACCGCTCGAGCCACCGAGCAGCAACAGCAGAAGCCCCGGACCCGAGCGTGGCGAGCGCGTCCCCTCCGCCCGCAACAACTTGGCGCTGCGAACAGGATAGAACCGATCTACCTACTGGTAGAAGTGCGCCTTGCAGTCCCTGCCGGCGGTGTCCGGCCGAAAAATTTGAAGCGCCGCAATCTTTGGCGCGAAGATTTCCCGCTCGAGCATCTTCCCCGAGCAGGGAAGGTGCGAAAAGAGAAGCCCCGCCCCCCAAAAGAGGAAGTGCTAAAGAGAACCAAGGGGGGACGGGAAAAAGATGTCTGCGCCCGACGGAGCCGTTGGAGGAGTGGCGGTCGCAGCCGCAGCAGCGCCCGTAGATGGAAACGGGGTAGCCCGTGCTCCGGCCGCAAGAGCGGGGGAGGCCGCGGGCCCAGCGGTCGCCCAGGTAATGCCGTTCTCCCTGCCCTATGTGCCCGGTGCTACCTGGCTGCCGCAGTACGATGGGAAGCCTGATGCTTTGCAGGTGTTCCGGAAAAAGATTAGCCCGGTCCTCGATTTATATCCCTTGACTGACAGGCAACGGGCAGCGGTAGTGCTAGGGCAGCTAACCGGCGCAGCTGAACAGGAGACGGAGACCTGGACTGACGCGGGCCGGGCCTCAGTGACTACCATTTTTGAGAAACTCCAAATTGCTTTTGAGACCCACACGGAAGCGCGGAATTGCGGATGCAGTTCTATCAGTGTCGACAGCGGCCTGCGGATAATATAAGAGACTATGCCCTGCGCCTGCAAACAGCCCTTCGTACGCTGAAGCGGGTGGACACTATTAATGATGCGGACAGCAATAAGATGCTAGTGGAACAATTCCTGCAAGGACTGGGGTCTGCGGAAGACCGCAAGCAGCTACGGCTGTGGGCCCTGGAACACCCCAATCAGTATTGAAGGAGCGGGCCATCAAGGCCCTGCAGGCCCCAACGCCAGACGTTCCTGAGGCGGCCCCATGGCCGGCTGAAACCGCTCCCATCACGGTGGCACCTCCTCTCCCAGCTCTCCTGGCCCCTGCAGCACCCGTCGGGATGATGGAGGAGCTAGCTTCCCAGGTCCGCCGCATGGATGGAGACCTAGCCAAGATCCTCGCCGCACTCCAGCTTCCAACGAGAGTCAAACCGCCAGGGAGGATACAGCTCGTCGACAGCCCGGAGGACGTCCCCTGGATGCAGCGGAGAAGGACCAATGACTCACGGCATGGGCCTCCTATTTGTTACAGGTGCAGCAAGCCTGGCCACTACTCTAGGCGGTGCCCGTTAAACGAGTAACCCCTGGGGCCAAGGGACAATCCTCAGGAGTAGACACCAATGGCCCCCCCGACTGGCGAGACCGGTACGTCAGAGCTCGCCCAATCATCCCCCTGGCAGTGGACGGCATCCCGCTCATGGCCCTCTTGGACACAGGATCACAGGTAACCACTATACCATATACACTGTATCAGCAGTATTGGGGTACTGACGAACTTGCCCCCTCTGATGATAGCCTGACCCTTGTCGCAGCCAATGGACTTCCTCTAACCCAAGTGGGATACAAACAAGTGACCCTGACCGTGGGACGTGCGGAGTTAAAGAACCAAGGGATGATTGTGGTGATGAATGAACCCAGTGACCATAACCCAAAAGTAATCCTAGGGACCAATGTGCTGGAGCATTGTATGAGTGAGGTGCTGAGTCTGTTGCAGCAGTTAGCCGCCACAGCAGGAGGAGGCCGACAGAGGGCTGTGCAGCGTGAGATCCGGGCCATCCTATATCGGCAACAAGTGAATTCAACTGGTGGAGAGATTGGTGGAGTAAGGGTGATGGATGCGGCCCCCTTGGTAGTGCCACCCCAAAGCGAGAAGATTTGGTGCAGGGCAGCAGTAGGCCCTAAGGGGCGCGACTACCCGGCGATGGTGGAACCCATGCCTTCTGAACACTTATCCACGGTGATGGCGGCCAGAGGGGTCGTTGACGTCAAAAAGGGGAGAGTGCCTGTAAGAGTGCTGAATTGTGGAGAGGAGGAAGTTATGCTTCCCCGCTACGCTACCCTTGCCAAGTTGCTTACCCTAGACCCTCACACCATTCATGAAGCCGCCCCTCCTACCTCAGTATCCCCTGCCGGTAACCATATACCCCCTGAACAGTTAGGGGAGTGGTGCCAGGAACTACACGTAGGCACTGAAACCACACCCACGCATCACAAAGAGGGGGTATACAGGGTAGTGCAACAGTATGAACAGGTTTTCAGCAAGCACCCATTAGATTTCGGGAGGATTAAAGGGGTTCAACACCATATACCTACAGGCATACATCCACCCATTAAAGAAAGATATAGGCCCATCCCGCCAGCACATTATCAATGCGCCAAAGACATGTTGAGGAACATGAAGGAGGCAGGGGTCATTCGGGATAGTTGTAGTCCCTGGGCAGCCCCACTGGTGCTGGTGAAGAAGAAGGACGGCACCATGAGAACGTGTGTGGATTACCAGAAGATCAACCAGATAATGCATAAAGATGCATATCCTCTCCCCCGTATCGAAGAGTCGCTAGCTGCACTGAGAACTGCTAACTTCTTCTCTACCCTTGACCTTACCAGCGGATACTGGCAGGTGGCGGTTGCACCAGAGGACCATGAGAAGACTGCATTCGCCGCTCCCATGGGACTCTGCGAGTTTAGCAGCATGCCGTTCGGGCTCTGCAATGCCCCTGGAACCTTCCAACGGCTCATGGAGTGTTTCCTGGGACATCTCAATTTCTAAACGGTCCTACTGTATCTAGATGATGTGATTGTATACTCCCAGACGTACGAGGCCCACCTGGAACATCTGGCTGAAGTGTTCGCGTCCCTAGCCAAGCATGGGATGAAACTGAAGCCCTCCAAGTGCCACCTACTGAAGCCTAGGGTACAGTACCTCGGACACATGGTGAGCGCAGAAGGTGTCGCCCCAGATCCCGAGAAGATCACTGCTATCCAGGACTGGCCGAGACCGACCACAGTGAGAGAGGTGAGACAGTTCCTGGGCCTGGTGGACTACTACCGTCGCTTCATCAAGGGGTACACGAAGATGGCCGCCCCCAAGCAAGACCTCCTCGTGGGACAGACCAAGGGTGGCAGGTCCCCTGGAACTCCGTTTGTGTGGGAGAAGAGGCATGAGGAGTCCTTTCATTAGCTGGAGATGGCCTTGACGGGAGAGGAGATCCTGGTGTACCCCGACTACAGCCTCCCGTTCGTCCTCTACACCGATGCCAGCAATGTGGGCTTGGGAGCAGTCCTGTCCCAGGTCCAGGATGGGCGAGAGAAGGTGATCGCCTATGCCAGCAGAAAACTCCGGCCCACGGAAAGGAACCCCGAAAATCACAGCTCCTTCAAGCATGAGTTCCTGGCCCTGGTGTGGGCAATCACCGAGAGGTTCCGACATTATCTCGCAGCGGCAAAATTCACGGCTTACACGGACAATAATTCGTTGACCCATCTGGACACGGCCAAACTGGGCGCTCTGGAACAGTGGTGGGTGGCCAGGCTGTCTAATTATGACTTCACTATCAAATACAGAGCCGGTCGCAGGAACACCAACGCGGATGCGTTGTCCCAGATGCCCCACCTGCCGGATGGGGGGTTGGAAGACGATGACCTCGAAGAAATTGAGCTGCCCGCGTTCCATCGGCCACTGGTCGAAAAATTACATGTCAAACAACAGCAGGCGAACCTGGACCCGCTACCCAGTCAGGGTTGGAGAGAAGCCCAAGACCAAGCGCCTGCCGTCCAATTGGTCAAGACCATGATTGAGCAAGGCTCCTCCGGAATGGATCCGGCAGCGCCCTCTGAGGCCCAGCGGTTGTGGAAAGAACGAGCCCGGCTGTACCTGCACGAGGGGAAGCTGTATCGGGGACTGATCAACCCGAAGAATCCCGAGAAGGTCCGTCAGCTGGTGGTTCCTCAGGCCAGCGTGCCCAAAGTCCTACGGGCAAATCACGATGGCGCCGGGCATTTCGGCTGGAAAAAGCTGGAGATGTTGCTGAGAGAGCGGCTCTATTGGAGTGGGATGCGAGGATCTGTGGAGGCCAGGTGCCGAGAGTGCGGCCCCTGTGCGCTGAAAAGGAAGGATGAAGTCAGCCAAAGAGCCCCTCTACAGCCAATCATCACCCGCCAACCGCTGGAGTTGGTTGCACTGGACCACGTTAAGCTCACACCCAGCCGGAATGGGTATACCTACAGTATGCCTTAACCATCGTGGACCACTACTCTAGATTCATGGTGGTTGTTCCCGTCA
Organism: Anomaloglossus baeobatrachus; assembly: GCF_048569485.1. Lineage (NCBI taxonomy): Eukaryota > Metazoa > Chordata > Amphibia > Anura > Aromobatidae > Anomaloglossus > Anomaloglossus baeobatrachus. The sequence goes on along the minus strand of NC_134357.1, from coordinate 66,230,374 downwards.
AGGATTTGACTGGCCGTACCGCAGATAGGGCCTTCCAGGCCTACTTCTGTCGACCGCACGGATACCCGGAGAGGGTGCTCACGGACCAGGGTTCAGCCTTTGAAGCAGAGGTGTTTCAAGAGTTCTGCCAATTCTACGTTTGTAAGAAGATCAGGACCACGCCAATATCATGCCCAAACTAATGGGATGTGCAAAAAGATGAACCATCTGGTCCTGGACCTCCTCAAGGTGATACCGTTGGAAGAGCGGAACCTGTGGCCAGAAAAACTGCCCGACCTGGTCGACATGTACAACAACATCCCCAGTAGTTATACCAAATGCATCCCGGCGTATCTGATGAGAGCCCGACCGGGCCAGCTGCCGGTGGACCTAGAAATGGGCTTGGAAGCTCCTGAGGCCCTCCCTTCGACTGCTGGCTGGGATACTCGGCGGCAAATCCAATACCGACAAGTCCAGCAGTATGTGGAGAAGAATCTCGGTCAGAGCCGAGAGAAACAAGCACAACGCTTCAATAAGCGAGCGTCAGCCGTCCCCTTTGAGCAGGGAGATGTCGTGCTGAAGTGGAAGAGAAGGACCCATAAGCTGGATGACCAGTGTGAAAGGACCCCGTATGTCATACAGCCCACTGAATGGGAGAATGAGAAGGCTTATCTGATCAGTCGCGACCAGGGGAGGACTGCCACTGTGGTTTCCAGGGACCACCTGAAGAAATATCCTCACCCCTTGAGAGTGACAACTGAAGTTCCGGTTCTTACGCCGAGCGAGGAAAAGGAGAAGAAGGTGATCCACACAGTGATGGGCGATTTCCCAGCAGACTGGCCTATGCAAAACGGTGCGGTGATTGTTCCGGTGATAATGTTCCCACAACACGTGGAAGAAATGGAGACGGAAACGCCCGCCAGTGAGCCGCTCGAACAAGCGCCCAGGGACGCACCTATACCCCCTCCCCTTGGGTCTCCACTCGCCATACCTGACATAAGGGAAGAGGAACTGACTGCCTCCTCTGTCCCCTTGCCCTCCACTAATGACATTGGGCCCAGAAGGTCCACACGCCCCAACCTAGGTCGACCCCCACTTAGGTACAGGGAAACTACCATCTAGGGGTGCCGTATGTTAATTGTGTAAATAGTTGAATGAATGACTACTAATCAAACCGAAGTTTCACCAGATTGCCGTCCGTTTAAGACAAGTTGTCCCCGGAGGGACCCTATGTGTTTTACCGTCCACATGAGAAACTGCTCATGGACATGGCCGAGAACTGGCAGGCCACCCACGAACTTGTAGGTTTGTAAATAGTTTTGTGGGCCATTTTCCGTTCAGTGCCGCCTCCGGAGAGGCAGATTGGAGGAAGGGCCCGCAGGAGAGCAGGCTGGGGCCCGGCCACCACCAGGACCGGTGGCCATCCTCCGGGGGTCAGGGGTCCCCCTGGACGTGGGGTCCCCTGAAGTGACAGCCGGGTGCGAGACACCGTACCCGTTCCCGCTCGGGTAACCTGGACAAGGACTGGGGTAAAGGGGTGCTGCCCTTTTCTTAGGGGCAGCACCAAGGTTTAGGTTATTTGGGTGAGAGAGCGGATGACCATGAACCCGTCCGTTTTAATAAAAATGTTTAATGTTTTGAAACGTCAAAGTATCGTACCTCTCGGAAGGGAAGATTTCTAAACATGCTTATTTTGAATGTTTTTACATGTTAATTTATTTTTTGCAGTTTGAAAAATAAAACCGGTGATGGACGGGCAGCCCGTGGACGGTTTGCATTTTACAAAGGGGGAGTGTGACGCCCTGGACTAGCCAGGTAGTCACATACATACCAACATACACACACCCCCACCCTAGACAGCTACAACAGTCAGACAGAAACCCTTGTTGCCTCCCTCAAGGGTCTGATGTCCACACCAGGTGGGGCAGAGCCAGGTGGTTGGCCCCACCCACTGAGGAGTTCACAGGCCTGGAGGCTGGGAAAAGGCAGTCAGATGAGTTCAGGAGGTGAAAGTGAGAGGAGTAAAACGTCTGCATGTGCCTGGGTAGGAGCCCAGGCACTGACAGCAAGGTTGGCTGACGGTGGTGGCCGTCTGCAGGAGTTGGTGGAACTCTGCAAAGCCATAAGGACCGGGGCTGGGCAGTGACCCACCGGTGGGTGGCGTCATGAACAATCTCCCCCAAACTAAACATTCCCTTTTCACTCACAGGTGAGGAGCGCTGCTCGAGTCCCCGGGTCCGGCCCACCGCTCGAGCCACCGAGCAGCAACAGCAGAAGCCCCGGACCCGAGCGTGGCGAACGCGTCCCCTCCGCCAGCGACACATACAACATAGAAGATTAGGAAAATGGACAGTATTAGTTGTCCCAGGAAAGATAAAACCCACAATCCTCTGGATTTTTCATTGTCCACTCGTCATTAGTGAAGACGGTCCCAGGAGTTTAGGTTTTTGTTTTTAACAAAAATATATTTGAGAAATCACATTAACCATGTTTAGGGATACCACCTGTAACTGCTATACAATAAAAGTGATCATCCAGCTGTATATAGTGGCTTTGAACTAATAAGATATGGGTCATAAAAAAGATGTATGATGTTATTACTGTAAAGTCAACACGTAGTTCATCAACTCGCTGTCACGCGGTATATATGGAATTTAGCATGTATCTACATATGTATGTCCTTTGGTATTACTTTTCCAGCAAATATCTTCACTTTGATACATGCAACATGTCTGCAAAGCTAAATTCTTGTTATTATTCATTTCTCTCTATGTACATAAAGTGCCAGGAGAACAGACAGGACACGGAAGGAAAGGAAGAAATGTACAAACACTATGGAAAGTCAGTTAATCACAACAGGGATTTTTTTTCCAGTGAAGTATATAAAAGGAGATGTGAAGAGTTCATACAAAGTACAACTGTCTAAAAATAATGATGCTAATATTGGGCCATTCAAAACTGTAGAAAATAACAAGTCTGCAGTGTGAATTGTTCCACTTAATAGGGTAGTTTTTGATCAGCCTTTCCATAAAATATATCATATATTTACAAGTCCCAGGGGACAGATAGCCTACCAGTTCATACACACAGCCAGATAACCTGCAGTCATTTATACTGATATAAAAAAGGAGTTAGATAACAGGGTTCCGAAAACAGTTGTCACACGGGGTTTATCTCAGAATTCACCGAGTCTGACATTATACTATAGGTCTCTTGTCATCAACCAAGCTGTGTTCTACTTAGTTCAGGATTTCAGGGGTTAAGTTCTGCTAGCCTGGTGTTTGTTTCTAGTCACATGTTGTGAGAGACCTATCACAGCTGCTCCCTGCCCTTTTTAAGACGGTAGATTTGATCCTCCCATGCCAATTCTAGCATGTTACAATACCAGTCCTTTTGCTGTGGTGTTCCAACGTCTGGAGATCTTTTGTGTGTTATTTGGTGTGTTGTGAAAATATTCTAGTTGTCTTTTTATTTCTTCCCTGTTCTTTTTTTCCCCTGAGCACATATTATCTATATTGGTGTGGGATTAATCACTCTTGTCATGGCCCTCCCCGGCGGTGGGGGAGAGGGGGGTATTAAAGCAGGGCTAAGTTGGTGGTTCACACCTCTTCACCATCAGAAGTACCTCTGGGATAAGGAACAGCTAGGGATCCCCTAGCCTGAGGGCCAGTCTAGGTAGGAGCCCTGGTCCCTGGTTATCCCCTTACTGGGCATGACAACAGTTCCATGTGTGCCTAAAGGCTGGAAGAGGTGCTGTTCATGTCAACAAGGTATAGGGACAAACAGCAATACCAGAAACAGCGCATAGACAAGACTTGTGCTTTTTTTGGGAAAAGTAATCCAGAAATCTTACTTAACACTATTAAATAATGTGTATGTTGTGCCGCCCTGTGCTTGGCGGCAGCCTAGCCGCTCGGATCCGGACCTTCAGTGGGTGGCTCGAGGGTCTCCGGACCCGGGGGTCCATGGTCACTCCAATTTAAAAGGGGTTGGCGGTTTGGGGGGACGTAGGTGTGCGGCCGGAGCCGTTTTTGAGTTTGCGATGCCACCCATGGGTTGTGGTAAAGGTGGACACCACCGCTGCAGTTACGGGGCACCCGGGGGAGATGTTGCGCAGCAAGTTGTTAAACCCTCCATGGGTAGGGATGGTGGCCCCGGGACCCGTTGGGAAGAGTTGGGCAGTGCAGGGAGATGGGCGGCCGGAGGGCACTGATGTACTCACGATTAGTAACACACAAGTCTCTGGTAAACCAAGGTGATGGTGGTCGGTGCCCGCAGCCGGCTGCAGTCTGGTCCCCCACCCGGTTGGTGGTCTCTGCCTTTCTCCTGCACTGTTTGTGGGATGGTGGACTACCTGCGCCTGCAGCATCAGAAGTCCGCTCCCCGGCTTGTGGTCGCCTAAGGAGCCCTTTGCCCGCAGACGCTGGCCCATGGGAGCTCTCTGCTGTGGTGATGGCTTTCTATCCCCCTCGTTGGGCTGTTGTCTTCAGTCGGGACTTTGGGTGGGACAGAAGCTATAGTCCTGGCCGCAATCAGTTAATTAGCTAGCCCCCAGTAGCTTCTGGACCTGGCTTCAGGGTCTGAGTACCCCCCTTTGTGCTCCGGTTTCCGAGTCGGTTCCCCGGGTCGGTACCGGCGGGCCACTACCCTGTCCCGGTCCACCACAGTTCCACCAAGCCGTCTTCCCAGCTCCTGCAAGCAGAGGCCTCCGTATGCCTTCTAGCCAAAGGTGCCCGGGCTCCAACCCTGGCACCTGTCAGTTTCTTGCAGACCTGACACACAGGCCTGCTTCCACTCTATTTCCCATCCAAAACTAATCTGACTACTTTTCCCGCCCCAGGCTATCCAAACTCCTCAGTCGGCATGTCCAACCGCCTTGCTCCGCCCCCTGGTGTGTCCATCAAGCACTGAGGGGGGGATTAGGGTTTTAGTGTTTGGCAGCTGTCCCCTTGTTAGGGGAGTGGTGTAATGCGGGGCCCTATCTGTGACTACCTGGCCCGGCCAGGGCGTCACACTCCCCCTTGGTTAACCACAGACCGTCCGCGGGCTGTCTGACCACCACCGTTTATTTTCTTTAAACTGGAAAAGATAAAAGAACATATTAACAGGTATAATAACATTTATACAATATTCAAGCATTTGTGTAGTTCTTCCCTTGCGGGAGGCTGGTTACTTAAACATTGCAAACACTTTTATTAACCGGGAACGGGATGGGACTGGGTCCTTTCCATTTTTGCCCACCCAAGCAAACCAAGCCCTGATGCTGCCTCTAAGAACAGGTCAGCACCCCTTTTCCCCAGTCCAGGAAATGGGTTCGGGTCCGGGTGTTGCCCACACGGACCGGGTAATAAGTTCCTTAACCGGCAGTCTCTCAGAGGCCCCACGTCCAGGGGACCCCTGACCCGGAGGGTTGTCACCGGTCTGCATGGTGATGGGACCTCGGCCTACAATATCCCGCAGGCTCTTCCTCCAACCAGCCTCTCTGGAGACTGTAGGACATGAAAAGGGTGGTCAGGGACTATTTACAAGGCCCAAAAGTTTTTGGGTGGCCTGCTAGTTCTCTGCCATGTCTTTATGTATTAAATGGGGGCAAAAGCAAACGGGACGGTCAACAAAGTCCAAACGGGGACGGGGCAGGATGGTAGCCGGAAACCGCTACCTCACTTTCTTCATCTTTAAACAGCAATCTCGTGGCACAGCTGCCGTTGCTGCCGCTCCCAGTACGGAGCGTCGGCTGCCTGCTCCGGGTCAACCTGTGTGGGGGACGGACCCAGCCGGAGTCTCTCCGTGCCGGCTACGACCGGTACCTTCAGTAATGAGGGACCCCGCTGTGATGTGGCCTGCTCTGCCGCTTGGCAGCTACATCCCAGCCGTGCCTCAGCCGAGGCCGGGTGTCTGGGAGCGGTCAACGTGACTTGCAGTGCTGGCTTCTGGTCAAGGATCGCCTCCGTTGCGGCTGGGCAGACTGCCGGAGCCGTTGTCATCTCTGTTGCGGCCATGCTCGGGGCCGGATGGGATGTCGTCGGTGGTGCTGGAGCGATGGTGATGGTAAGGCCTGAGGGCCCAGTAGCTGGGTCCTCCCCCGTAGGTGGTACGGGCTCCGCTGCCACGGACTGAGGCAGCGGGTTGGTCGGCACGGTTGCTGCAGACATGGGCGACGAGGGAGACGGTTTGGTGGACGGGAGCAGGCCAGGTCCCTCACCCGAGACGGCCGATTCCTGGGGAACATAGGGGCGTGGATCACTGCTTACCCGCTCCTCCAAGATCATCTCCACTTTGCGAGCCTGGACAGCTGCAGCCAGGCCCTTCATCTCCGACGCCCACTTCGCCAGCATGAAGTGGGCTTGGGCCTGCGTACTCTGACACATCCTGCCACGTTGGTATCCAGGAATGGATTGCCGCAGAGTCCTGGCGTCCCCGCACTTCACAGCGTTAGTTACATGCCACTGATCTTCACCCGCTTCTCCCCCTTGGTCTTTTCGCGGCACTCCTCTCTCCAGCCGGTAAGTTTCGTTTTGCGACTTCCGGCTTTGCTGTACGGCCGTGTTCCCAGGGGGCGGGGCTTCAGCTTTCGCGCTCTTTTCGCGGGGAAGAAGACTCTGGCGGGAATCTTCGCGCCAAAAGATTGCGGCAAGATGGCGGATTCTGAAAATTCCACAACGGATCACCACTGACTTCACTTCAAGGCGCACTTCACTAGGTAAGTGAATGGGTAAGTATCCTGTTCGTGACGCCAGGAAATCGGTGTGTGCCGCCCCGTGGTCGGCGGCAGCTGAGCCGCTCGGATCCGGACCTTCAGTGGGTGGCTCGAGGGTCTCTGGACCCGGGGGTCCACGGTCACTCCGATTTAAAAGAGGTTGGCGGTTTGGCGGGACGTAGGTGTGCGGCCGGAGCCGTGTTTGAGTTCGTGACACCACCCACGGGTTGTGGAGAAGGTGGACACCACCGCTGCAGTTACGGGGCACTCGGGTGAGATGTTGTGCAGCAAGGTGTTAACCCCTCCGTGGGTAGGGATGGTGGCCCCCAGGACCCGTTGGGAAGAGTTGGGCGGTGCAGGGAAATGGGCACTGATGTACTTACGATTAGTAACACACAAGTCTCTGGTAAACCAAGGTGATGGTGGTCGGTGCCCGCAGCCAGCTGCAGTCTGGTCCCCCACCCGGTTGGTGGTCTCTGCCTTTCTCCTGCACCGTTTGGGTGATGGTGGACTACCTGCGCCTGCAGCATCAGGAGTTCGCTCCCCGGCATGTGGTCGCCTAAGGAGCCCTTTGCCCGCAGACGCTGGCCGGTGGGATCTCTCTGCCGTGGCGGTGGCTTTCTATCCCCCTCGTTGGGCTGTTGTCTTCAGTCGGGACTTTGGGTGGGACAGAACCTATAGTCCTGGCCGCAATCAGTTAATTAGCTAGCCCCCAGTAGCTTCTGGACCTAGCTTCAGGGTCTGAGTACCCCCCTTTGTACTCCAGTTTCCGAGTCGGTTCCCCGGGTCGGTACCGGCGGGCCACTACCCTGTCCCAGTCCACCACAGTTCCACCGAGCCGTCTTCCTGGCTCCTGCAGGCAGAGGCCTCCGTATGTCTCCTAGCCACAGGTGCCCGGGCTCCAACCCTGGCACCTGTCAGTTTCTTGCAGACCTGACACACAGGCCTGCTTCCACTCTACTTCACCTCCAAAACTAATCTGACTACTTTTCCCGCCCCAGGCTATCCAAACTCCTTGGTGGGCATGTCCAACTGCCTGGCTCCGCCCCCTGGTGTGTCCATCAAGCACTGAGGGGGGGGGACTAGGGTTTTAGTGTTTGGCAGCTGTCACCTTGTTAGGAGACTGGTGTAATGCGGGGCCCTATCTGTGACTACCTGGCCCGGCCAGGGCATCACATATGTTACCTGGTTTCCTATGACACCACGACACATGAAAAAGGACCCTGACTGATTAAGGCTATGTGCACACAGTGCATTTTTGATGCGTTTTGGGCGGAAGTTTTGTCACAAGCCTGCATATCTGTCCTTATAAAAATAGGAGAGACTCCAGCTATCATATAGCTCTGTGTAGTAGGACTAGGCGTGCTCGTGATCCATCAGGAGGCCAGGATGTAGTCAATCGTGATTAGAAGAAAGGCTGGATCCAACCTTTCTTCTAATCACAATTATCTGTCCTCATGCCAGCAAAGATAGAAAGAAAGGCGTGCACACTAATTGGGGATGAGGTGCTAGTGATGGGGAAGGTCCCACACAAGTATATATAGAGTTACACTGCACACTCAAATATCAATAAATAATGATTTTATTCAGAATCAAAAAAGCCAAGCAAATGAATTGAACTCATTGAGGCAAAAAAGTAATCTCTGACGTTTCGGCCAATGGCCTTATTCACAGAGTTAGCTGCCCCCGGTGGTTCAGAGTTCCAAAGGAAATAGCTGTGGCTATAGGTTTGAGTGGAAAAATTAGATAATAGAGTCCTGTATGCCCGTGGCATGTAGTCTGAGCCTATGTGGACGCCGGCACTCCCGTGCCTTGGCTGTGTGTGAGCCTTCTACTACTTGTGCAGCTAATCAGTTCTCCATTAGAGCTCTCTTCATCATATATGTGGCTCTAACCACACCATGCTACTGTCCCACGCACTTCGCAGCACCCCCTTCCTAAAGCTGGTGTCACACACAGCGACAACGACAACGACGTCGCTGCTACGTCACCATTTTCTGTGACGTTGCAGCGACGTCCCATCGCTGTCGCTGTGTGTGACATCCAGCAACGACCTGGCCCCTGCTGTGAGGTCGCCGGTCGTTGCTGAATGTCCAGCTTCATTTTTTGGTCGTCACTCTCCCGCTGTGACACACACATCGCTGTGTGTGACAGCGAGAGAGCGACGAAATGAAGCGAGCAGGAGCCGGCACTGGCAGCTGCGGTAAGCTGTAACCAGTGTAAACATCGGGTAACCAAGGGAAGACCTTTCCCTGGTTACCCGATATTTACCTTCGTTACCAGCCTCCGCTCTTGCTGCCAGTGCCAGCTCCTGCTCTGTGCACATGTGGCTGCAGTACGCATCGGGTAATTAACCCGATGTATACTGTAGCAAGGAGAGCAAGGAGCCAGCGCTAAGCAGTGCGCGTGGCTCCCTGCTCTCTGCACTGTGACATGTAGCTGCAGCACACATCGGGTTAATTAACCCGATGTGTACTGTACCTAGGAGAGCAAGGAGCCAGCGCTAAGCGCGGCTCCCTGCTCTCTGCACATGTAGCACAGCGACTTTATGATCGCTGCTTCTGCTGTGTTTGACAGCTAAGCAGCGATCATAACAGCGACTTACAAGGTCGCTGTTACGTCACCGAAAATGGTGACGTAACAGCGACGTCGTTGTCGCTGTCGCTTAGTGTGAACCCAGCTTTAGTCTCCTACCGAGATCCTCTCTCTCTCAAGTAGTTTAGGCTAAACAATCATTGGCATCTTGCTAAAATATAAATCTTGTCTTAGGCCTTAGGCGGGCTTTGCACGTTGCGACATCGCAAGCCGATGCTGCGATGTCGCATGCGATAGTCCCCGCCCCCGTCGCAGGTTCTTGTGAAAGCTGGCGTAGCGAAAATTATCACTACGCCGGCTTCACATGCACTCACCTGCCCTGCGACCGTCACTCTGGCCGGCGACCCGCCTCCTTATTAAGGGGGCGGGTCGTGTGGCGTCACACGGCAGGCGGCCAATAGGAGTGGAGGGGCGGAGATAAGCAGGATGAAAACATCCCGCCCACCTCCTTCCTTCCACATAACCTACGGAAGCCGCGGTGATGCCGGTAGGAGATGTTCCTCGCTCCTACAGCGATGTGTGCTGCCGCAGGAGCGAGGAACAACATCGGACCGTCGCGTCAGCATAATTATGGATTATGCCGACGCTGCACCGATGATACGATTACGACGCTTTTGTGCTTGTTAATCGTATCATCTAGGCTTTACACACTGCGATGTCGCATGCGATGCCGGATGTGCGTCACTTTCAATTTGACCCCACCGACATCGCACCTACGATGTCGTAGTGTGCAAAGCCCGCCTTAAGGTATCGTCACACTAAGCAACGCTCCAGCGATCCCACCAGCAACCTGACCTGGCAGAGATCGCTGGAGCGTCGCTACACGGGTTGCTGGTGAGCGGTCAAACAGGCAGATCTCACCAGCAACCAGTGACCAACCCCCAGCCAGCAGCGACGCGTGGAAGCGATGCTGCGCTTGGTAACTAAGGTAAATATCGGGTAACCAACCCGATATTTACCTTTGTTACCAGCGCACACCGCTTAGTGTGGCGCCCTGGACAAGCCAGGACGTCACAGGTACTGCAACAACACACCCCACACCCCGGTTAGGAACACCGAAGTCAAACACAAACCCTTGTTGCCTCCCTCCAGGGGTTGATGTCCACACCATGTGGGGCGGAGCCAGGTGGTTGGCTCCTCCCACCGAGGAGTTCACAGTCCTGGAGGCGGGAAAGAAGGTCAGATAGAGATAGTGACGAGGAGTGGAGAGTGAGAGTCAGGGGAAGTGGTAGTGGAGGAACCGACTGGCCGTGTCCGGGTACGTGGCCCGGGCACCTGACAGCAAGGTTGGCAGATGGTGGTGACCGTCTGCAGGAGAGGCAGATTGACGTACAACCGTAAGGACCGGGGACGGGCGGTGGCCCGCCGGTACCGGATCGGGGAGCGAAGAGAAGCCAGCACCATCCGGCAGGGCCTACGGACCCCGACAAGGCTAGGAGTCGCCGTTAAACCGGTCAAATCCGTTAGCGACGGGAACCTCCGGGGTTTCCCAGCAATAAAGAACCGACTGAAGGCAACCGTCCAAACCGTGAGGGAGAGAAAGCTACCGCCAGAGCTAGAGCTCCCAGGGCCAGAGCCTGCGGGCAAAAAGGGCAACCTTAGCCAACCTACCGCTAGGGAGCGGGTTACCGGTGGGAAGCCATCGGGGCCGAGAACATAATACCGGTGCAGGGAGAGACAGTTACCGCCAACCTATCGGGAGTGACCGTCGCAGCCGTCTGTGGGACTCGTCCATCCAGCCGCTTGTTTTACCAGAGACTCTGTGTGTGTTACTGGCTGAGTAAGTACCACCGTGCGGTCTGGCACTGCGCTGCCCCGCGACCCTGCACCTGGCCAGGCCCCGCAATCCACCAAACAGATAACTCCGGGCCCCGGGACTACCAAAATCCCCCTACCCACGGAGGGGAGAGAAACATCTCAGCTGTTCCCTGCCATCGCTCCCGGGATCCCCCTACAGAGCAGCGGTGGTGCCCCAACCTCACCACACACCGTGGGTGGCGTCACAAACCTACATCCCAAACCCCAACAAACCACCCCTTTCACTCACGGGCGAGGAGCGCCGTTCGAGTCCCCGGATCCGGCCCACCGCTCGAGCCACCGAGCAGCAGCAGCAGCAGCGCCGGACCCGAGCGTGTTGAGCGCAGCGCCCCGCTGCCCCCGACACTTAGCGCTGGCTCCCTGCACTCCTAGCCACAGTACACATCGGGTTAATTACCTGATGTGTAGTCTGGCTATGTGTGCAGGGAGCCGGTACTGACAGCATGAGAGCAGCGGACACTGGTAATGAAGGTAAATATCGGGTAACCAAGGAAAGGGCTTCTTGGTTACCCGATATTTACATTGGTTACCAGCGTCCGCAGAAGCCGGCTCCCTGCTCACTGCACATTCAGTTGTTGCTCTCTCGCTGTCACACACAGCGATGTGTGCTTCACAGCGGGAGAGCAACAACTAAAACATGGTCCAGGACATTCAGCAACAACCGGTGACCTCACAGCAGGGGCCAGGCTGTTGCTGGATGTCACACATAGTAACATCGCTAGCAACATCGCTGTTGCGTCACAAAAGTCGTGCCTCAGCAGCGATGTTGCTTAGTGAGACATAGCCTTTATTGACATTACCTTGTTTGAACACATACATGAAAATATGGTATCTGTGTCATCAGTATTTCGGATCAGCGTGTCATCAGTATTTATCACAGACAGAAAAATAAAGTACAAAGCTCCTCGTATCCTCTGTAATGGTAAATTCGGACACTAAACTGACTGTTTACTAATGCCCGCCGTGTGCTGTATGTGATTTTCACAGTCCCATAGACTTGTATTGGCACTTTTCATCCATGATACCGGAAAAAACGGACATGTCTTTTGAGTTTTGCACAAACACATGGTGAGTGTAAAAACATGGACAAGTGAATAGCAACATAAAATATATTGGGTGCGAGCATATCCATGAAAAAATGGATACAACACATGTGTGTAGAGGGGAGCGGGGCGTTAGTTGTGGACGAGGTCAGCGTCTTGTGCGCTCTGGTATGCTACATGAAAGCAAGGATCCTGGCTGTGTGTGTGCTTGCACTAAGGAGGCGATTCGCCTTTGCACGCCGCATGTTGCTGTTGACTGTAGGTGGCCAGGATCAAATGATCACCCACGGGTGATTTTCCGTTTTTCAGGGGGGGGGGGTTCCCTCTCCTTCTTCCAAGAGCCGTGACTTTTATATTTTTCCATCAATCTTGCCATATGAGGGCTTATTTTTTGCGGGACAAGTTGTACCTTTGAATAAAACCATTAGCTTTACCATATAGTGTACTTGAGAACGGCAAAAAATTCCAACTGCGAAAAAATTGCAAAAAAAGTGCGACTGCCTGATTGGTTTTGGGATATTTTATTCACAGTGTTCATTATATGGTAAAACTGATGGGTTGGTGTGATGCCTCAGGTCGGTACAAGTTCGTAGACGCCAAAAATGTATAGGTTTAATTTTATCTAAGGGGTTAAAAAATTCACAAGTTTGTCCAAAAAAAAGGCACAATTTTTGCGCTATTTTCCGCAATCCATAGCATTTTCATTTTTCAGGATATATGGCTTACTGTTTGTCTCAAGCTGGTGTTTTTAACAGTACCATTTTTGCGCAGATGCTATGTTTTGATTACCTGTTATCAGATCTTGCTCAAAATATGTGGTCACCAAAAAACGTAATGAAATTTTGGCATTTGGATTTTTTTTTGCCGCTACACCATTTACAGATTAATTGATTTTATATTTTGATAGATCGGGAATTTCTGAATGCGACAATACTAAATATGTGTATATTTTTTATTTTTTTAACCATTTAAATTTCAATGGGACGAATGTGGGTGATTTGAACTTTTAGGGTTTTTTATTTTTTTTTTTTAAATGTTTTTAACTTTATTTTTATTTTACTAGTCCCCCTACGGGACTATAAGGATCAGCAGTCTGACCGCTCATTCTTTTCTGTAGATAAGAGCAGCATAGCTCAGATCTGCAGAAAAGCTACTCTTCACTCACACCCGACGCTCTGCCAGCTGTGAGACGAACAGACTCATTTTAGCTACAGGAGTCATCACATGACCCTGTGCTACTATGACAACCATCGGATCCACGTGATCACATCACGTGACTTCCAATGGCGCCGGGTAAGTGAATGTTTACCGTGGCCGGCATGTACAGTGCGCTATGACATTTTCACAGCGCGTTGTAAGGGGTTAACAGGCACAAGTGGGTAGTGAATCCACTCGTGCCCGATAGCCGTGTGGCGCCCCTGAGGCTTCTGTCGCCACAGAGACATTGCACCTCAGCCAGAGGTGTGATGTCCCATCCCAGGTAAGGACAAGGGTACATACCGGTTCACAGGCAAATCTGCACAAACACTCATTGCTAGGCACATACAGGGACCAGAGATAGTGGCAGCTACCCCCATGCTGTAGTCAGGGGGGCCGTAAGACCCATCTCTCCTTCCATGGGTTAGGGGCCTGGCAACAAGGAAAGTGGGAGGAGCCAACTAGAAAGTGAGAGTAGAAACAGGAAGTTCAAGTTCAGTCAAAGGAGGTAGTCTGCGTGAGGCAGAGGAGGAGAGTGGTAGTCGGGAGAGAGTGAGCTGAGACAGGGAAGAGAGAAGGTTCCTGGTGGAGATCCTGGGGCCTAGCTAGGCCCAGGTGACACCACAGACACAGAAGAGAGGATCCCAGGGCCACGGAAGGGCATATTTGCTCGTGGCCTGTTCCACAGGAAGATCGGATGGAGGGATCTGGCTGCATTCGGGGACGGTCCCCAGACAGAGGGAAGAAAGACAATTCCTCAAGTAACACCGAAGGCCCCGAGTGGTTGCAAACGCCCAGGGCCACAACCTGCCGTAGATCCCCTGGGAAGATGGCAAGATTCCAGTCAAGCGAGCCCCCTTGACCAGATTCTATGGTAGAGGCCAAGACAAGTTCATCTATCAAAGTCAAGGCTGTGAAGTCAGTCAAGGAAAGAGACCTAAAAGTGGTGCACCGGTATTAACCCTAAGAATTACCTGGGGTCGGCGGAGGCACCGGATGGCGGATTCCAGCACTCCAACGGCAACCAGTCTGCTGCAGCCCTGGCAACAGTGAGTAAAAGACCTTGAACTGCAACCTATGCTGTCACTTCCATTATTCCGCACTACACCGCATCATTCCCAAAACACCATAGACTCTTACGAGCACCAACAGTTGCCCCGGGGTATCGCTCCACCTGTGGGGAGCAGAACCACCATAGCTGCCATTACATCAGCCCCGGAGACCCCATCCAGCAGCGGCGGCTCTATAGCTGCAATCCACAGGTGGAGTCACGGATATATATTTCCAAAAACTTTATTATTGATCATCAACCCCACAGCCGCCATATTAATTGACCCCGCCAGGGTCACGGAGTCGGGTCCCGCCACCGCTGACTACCCTGGACTAGTCCGGTCTGACACCGGGTCACCCAAAGCCCTGGGGTGGGCGAGTCAGCCGCACATGTCAGCTGTTCAAATCAGCTGACATGTGCAGAGATTGCTGCTGGCTGCCCGCGGCAGCCGACAGGAATTAATCTGACACGATCCATGATGTACCCAGTCATGTGTTGTGAAGAGGTTAACATGATCATCAAGACAGACCACCAGTTTTTATAAACATGATTTTACTGGATAGTACTTTGATAACAACTTTGTACATTAGATAGCAGGCACCTGTCTTATCGTAGATTTTATTAGCACAGAGCATCTTGAGACAAACTCTATTTACTTCCTCCACTTCACCTGTTCCAACCTCCACTAGTCCTGTCTGCTCCACCCAATTTTACTGGTACGTCACCACCGGAGTCCGCTGCATCGACTTCTACTCCGACCGCCAGGTGATGCCGTGTTCCTGCCGTGGGTACTGCTGGTGATGGGAGAGGAGTCGATGCCAGCGGTGCCGGTGGGCGCAGGCTCCGCTCATCCACTGGGCTGGGTTTCCTGGGGGTCTGCAGTGCCACTGGCTGACTGTGGGTGGCGTGTGTCTCCCAGCTGAAGTACCATCATTCAGCTACAGCCTATGGGAAGACACCACACCCTTTTTAATGCCCCTCCTGTCTGCTGACCTCTGCCAGAGATAGTTCTGAAAATTCTGGTTCTTGTTCCGTCCTGTTCTGTGATTTCGTGTGCTGATTACCACTTGTTTCCTGACTACGTCTCCTGCCTGCTGTTTTTGTACCTCGCTGCCCGATTCGGTTTTGACCTCTGCTTGTTTCTGATTACATCCTTGCCTGCCGATTCTGTCCCTGTTCCGCAATTCCTGGTTTGACCCTGCCTGACTACTACTCTCTGGGCTGCATCCTTCCACAGGTAGTGATCACCTTGGTCCCTGTGTAATTCCAAATCCCTGTATAGGGGTTAAAGGGTTTCAGGGTTCTAGGGGTCCTGCTTGGTGAGTGGCTTCCCTCTAGCCTGTCCATTACAGCCCATCTGAGTCTGTGGATCCAGGCAGGCGTTACATTTACTCTGTCCCTTCATCCTTAAGTCACTCCTCTAACCTGTCTCCACCAGATAATTCTGCCTCTCGGTTTCCACTCACTTGGATTCTCGTTATATTCTCTCTCTCTCTCCCTGTAGAGTCAACCACATTATGTGTCTTGCATACTAACCAGACCTTAGGTCTGTTTCTGGCACACACTGAGTCCTATTTTACGTACCAACAGGAATTTGTCCTCTGTCCCGGCACTCAAGCCTCTTCCACTATGGGCTAGTCCCAAACCTTAACTGTTTCTTAACATACTCCCTTCCTATTTCTTAGCAGAACACAGCTTCCTCACAGTACAGTGCAAAACATTACAATGCATCACAACACAATTTAAATTACACAATAACGCCGGACATAATACACATTACACTTTACATAATGACACTATTCATGTCTTAAAGGGGGAACGGTCCATCTCCTTACATGTGTAACACTGAGATCTGAATGGGGCCCTATAAAAACAACCACTTTTCAACTACCGGTATATGCCAGCATACTGGATTGGTGATAGACAAAGTGTGGTCTTTCAAATGGTATTTATTGATTTTCAAATGTAGGGTAGGGTATGAACTAGGAACGTATTGGGATACAGAAGGAAAAGTTAGGGATGGTGATTACGTGGGGTAAACGTGGGGGGGGGGGAATAAATAAACAATGCAATTTACATGGAAAGATTAGAGCTTTTTCCTTTTGTTAACAGTTTGTTAATCTGAGTGAGTATTTTTACAATTATTATATGTACACCATATATAAAGTGTGGTCTTGGACAAAATGAAAAGTGAGGCACCAAAATATTGTACCATCACAAAGCAACCTTTAGGCTGTATTTACACTGCTTATTTTAGGTAGTTACATGAGCGCTAAGCGACTTTATAAAAGCTGATTATTGATTGAGTCTTGGACTGTTTACATAAGCAGCGGAACAAGCGCCTTTGCTATATACACAGCCTATGCTATATATGCAGTTCTATGCTACATATACACAATTTATGGCATAAACACACAATCTATACTATATATACACAGTCTATACCAGGGCTGGGAAAATTATGGGCCACATGCGGTTTTTCTGCTATCCTTGTCTGGCTGTTCTGCTGTCCCTGTGCGTCCGGGGGACAGCACAAACAGACCGGAATCAAATATATTCTCCAGTAGGGCTGGCCATACTAGAGCAACTCTGAATCTCCTGAGGGCGCTGTAGGGCAGTGCTGGAAGTACCAAGGGAGCAGTCATGGGTGGCATTAAACGTCCAGAGGGAGCAGTGAGTGGCAACACTAAATGTCCAAAAGGAATGGTGTTGGGCGGCTTTAAGTGTCCAGAGGGAACGGTGCAGAGAAGCGCTAGAAGGACTGAGGGAGCAGTGAGAGGCAGTGCTGAATATAGAGAGGAAATTGTGTGGGGCAGTGCTGGAAGTACAGAGGGAGCAGTGAGAGGCAGCGCTGAATGTAGAGAGGAAATTGTGTGGGCAGTGCTGGAAGTACTGAGGGAGCAGTGAGAGGCAGCGCTGAATGTAGAGAGGAAATTGTGTGGGCAGTGCTGGAAGCACTGAGGGAGCAGTGAGAGGCAGTGCTGAATATAGAGAGGAAATTGTGTGGGCAGTGCTGGAAGCACTGAGGGAACAGTGAGAGGCAGTGCTGAATGTCCAGAGGAAATTGTGTGGGGCAGTGCTGGAAGTACTGAGGGAGCAGTGAGAGGCAGTGCTGAATGTCCAGAGGAAATTGTGTGGGGCAGTGCTGGAAGTACTGAGGGAGCAGTGAGAGGCAGTGCTGAATGTCCAGAGGAAATTGTGTGGGGCAGTGCTGGAAGTACTGAGGGAGCAGTGAGAGGCAGTGCTGAATGTCCAGAGGAAATTGTGTGGGCAGTGCTGGAAGCACTGAGGGAACAGTGAGAGGCAGTGCTGAATGTCCAGAGGAAATTGTGTGGGGCAGTGCTGGAAGTACTGAGGGAGCAGTGAGAGGCAGTGCTGAATGTCCAGAGGAAATTGTGTGGGGCAGTGCTGGAAGTACTGAGGGAGCAGTGAGAGGCAGTGCTGAATGTCCAGAGGAAATTGTGTGGGGCAGTGCTGGAAGTACTGAGGGAGCAGTGAGAGGCAGTGCTGAATATAGAGAGGAAATTGTGTGGGCAGTGCTGGAAGTACTGAGGGAACAGTGAGAGGCAGTGCTGAATGTCCAGAGAAAATTGTGCAGAGCAGCGCTGGAAGTACTGAGAGTGCAGTGAGGGGTGGTGCTGAATGTCCAGAGGAAATTGTGCAGGGCATAGCTGGAAGTACTGAGAGTGCAGTGAGGGGTGGTGCTGAACCTTCAGAGGCCAGTTCTGGGGCAGTGGTGGAGTCTTTGTACACCTGAGCTTGTGATATGATTTCCTCAATACACATAACGCTATGGGTTATAGATAATTTGGTGACAAAATAATGTATAATTGGTGGAGAAAGATTGAACTTGATGGACCTATGTCTTTTTTCAACTTATGTAACTATGTAAAAAGCCATTTCAAAATAGTACATGGGATAAATATATTTTCTCCCTCTCCAAAGTATGATTGTGAAAGAGAATAAGCCCCATTTTGTGCCAGAATCACACTTTAGACCTAGTGAAAAAATTATTGGGCCTCATACACATGGGACATGTGCATCCATGCATGTGGTATGTATAGAAAACTTATACTCATTCCACAAGGATGGATTTACAGATCCCATGTGCATGAGTAACAATTATTTATTATAAATTTAATAATGCTCTTGCATATTACTGTAATTAACAGAGAGCAGTAGAGATGGGTTTCAAAGCCGCACCAATGACCAACAGATCATGAAAGCTTGAGATTAATTAATGTTGCTTTATTTCATGCACAGGTCTGCGCGTTTCAGGAGACTCAGCTCCCTTCCTCAGGACAAACTGGCAAAGAACATCAAATCTCAGAGAGATTTGACGTTCTTTGCCAGTTTATCGAGATTTAATGTTCTTTGCCAGTTTGTCGAGATTTGATGTCCTTTGCCAGTTTGTCCTGAGGAAGCGAGCTGAGTCTCCTGAAATGCGCAGACCTGTGCATGAAATAAAGCAACATTAATCTTAAGCTTTCATGATCTGTTGGTCATTGGCGCAGCTTTGAAACCCATCTCTACTGCTCTCTGTTATCTGCCTTGTCGGGACCGCTGCCGTGGCTTGGAGTTACATGCTGTTATAGGAGTTGTGACTTTCACAACCCCTTTTGGTGAGTAGTACTGCTCATTTCCTCACCCCGTATATATTGGGGTAAGACCCTATTGCGCTTCATTTTCCACAGTTTCTCTTATATTACTGTAATTACAATGAGTACTCGCCTATTGCAGCAATACCGTTACAGAAGTATTGGCAACACTCTGCCTTGAGAGTGACATGACGTTGTGTCCTGTGACTGCTGCAGCCAATCAATTAATCAATCGATCAAAATTATACAGCAAGTGAAATAAGTATTGAACATATAACCAATTTTCTAAGTTAGTAAGTAAGTTTCTAAGAAAGAAAACCATACATGTCCATAAATTGACTTATTTGTAACAATGAGAAATGACATAGGGAAACAATAGTGAACACATACAGAAAGAGGTGCAAAAAGCCATGGAAAGTCATGACACCAGCAAAAATCTATCAGTAATTAGAAAGCAATCCTGCCACTTAGTGAAAAATAATATTAGCGGGTTCAACTGATGGCCTTTAAAAAGGTGTCTCATTACCAAGGTGCCACACAAGAAACATCTCATGATGAGTAAAACCAGTGAGCTGTCTCAAGACAGTCACCACGTTATTGTTGCAAAACATACTGATGGCATTGGTTACAGAAGAATTTCTAACCTACAGAAAGTTCCAGTGAGCAATGTTGTGGCCATAATTCGGTGGTGGAAAGAACATCTTTTCACCATAAATCGGCCACCACTAGGTTCCCCTCACAAGATTTCAGACAGGACAGGTCTCACAGGACCACCTGTGGAGAGCTACAGGAAGACCTGGAATCAGCAAGTACAATTGTTTCACAGAAAACAATAAGTAATGCACTGACCTTCTACATCTTGTATGCACGCTCGCCATGCAATACTCCATTGTTGAAGAAAAAGCATGTTCAAGCGTGTTTAAATCTTGTGCAACAACATTTAAACAAGCCTGTGAAACACTGGACTGATATAATCTGGTATGATGAGACCATTTTTGAAGGCCAAAAGGCACTGCATATCACCCCAAAACCACAATGCTAACAGTGAAGTTTGGAGGTGGGAACATCATGCTATGGTGCTGTTTTTCAGCATATGGCACTGGCAAACTTCATAGCAAGGAAAGATGAATGAACAATTGTATCAAGACATTCTTGATAAAAATCTGATGCTATCTACCAGGATGATGAAGATAAAATGAGGGTGGACATTTCAGTAAGACAATTATCCCAAACACACAGCCAATGAGACTCTCAATTGGTTTGAGAGAAACAAAATAAAGCTGCTAGAATGGCCGAGCCGATCACCAGACCTGAATCCAACAGAACATTTATGGAAGGAACTAAAGCTCTGAGTTCATAGAAGGAGCCTACGGGACCTTCAGGTTGTGAAGAGTGTTTGTGTGGAAGAATGGGCCAAAATCACATCTGAGAAATGCATGCAACTAGTTTCTCCAAACAGGAGGTGTCTCTTGAAACTGAGATCACCAATAAAGGTTTTTATGCTAAGTATTAAGTACATTTCAGAAAGTATATTCAATACTTTTTTGCTGTGTCATTTTTTATTATTAAACATACAGTATCTTAATTTATGGACATTTATTTCTTTGTCTGTGTGGACTGGATCGATTCTAACCGACATCATGGTTTGGGGTGAGCTGAACCGCAGAGTGAAGACAAAAGGGCCAACAAGTGCTAAGCATCTCTGGGAACTCCTTCAAGACTGTTGGAAACCATTTCCGGTGACTACCTCTTGAAGCTCATCAAGAGAATGCCAAGAGTGTACAAAGCAGTAATCAAAGCAAAAGGTGGCTACTTTGAAGAACCTAGAATATAAGACATATTTTCAGTTGTTTCACCCTTTTTTTTTTTAAGTATTTCATTCCACATGTTTTAATTCATAGTTTTGATGCCTTCAATGGTTCTATATATATAAAAAAGGTGCACGACACTTCATAATGTTGATGCATTTGTAGACTGTCCTAAAGTCAAAAAAGAAATTCTACTCCAACTATGAACAGCCATAGATTTGCGAGCAAATGTGCTTCATTTTCTGGCTTTAGGCTCAATAAATCCGGTCCAAAAGTTGTTGACCGTCCATGCCCTTTCTGGTAAACCATGCACTTTTTAGATGATACGTTTCATTTCACTTAAGAGTGTAAAACGAAGAAGAAAATAATGCCTACTTCAAGAGCAGATGCTTAAACAAGAAAGAAAACATCAGCAATATCCCCGTATTATAAAAATTAATCTCCTCACACATCCAGCGCTGACACTTGTGCCATTTTATTTTCTCTCTACTGCTCTCCGTTGTAATAGTCTCTTGCTTGTTCCACAATTATAAAACAGTTATGGAGCTGGAGGAAGGCAATCTGGATATTATATCTGATGTGTAGGTGATGGGAGAAGAAATAGTATGGGTTATAGAAAGTTCAACGAGACAGACAGGGCAATGCTGACTCTGGGAAATAACTATGCATTTTAGTCAAAGAATACTATAAAAAATATTGGACGGGTTTCAAATGGCGAGAATGTGTAAAAGGGACAGATTTTTTCGGCTTAGATTCCTGTGTAAACTCTCTCATGCAGTTTACACAAGAGTTGAAGACTTTGGCAGATAGTTTGCATAGGAAGTTAAGCCTACGAAATCCACCCCTTTTACATATTTTTAAAATGTGATACCTACTCACAATCTGTCTTTGTCACATGTAGAGAAAAATATAATTAACTGTATGTTAATCTGGAAAATGCCTTCTGCTTCAAAGGAGTGAAAACTTCCCATGTTAAAAGTCAGTGATAACAGAACTGCGAACAGTCAGATTTCCCCATTAACTTAGAACAGGGATGGAGTCAAAAAGAAGAAGAAATCAGAAGGGTTTAGTTAACGTAAAATGCCTTTTACAATATATATTATATAGGAACAGCAGCTAATGAGTGTGATAAGTCTCAACAGTGTCCAGTGCGTCCCATTTTTATGGACCTAATTGTTCAGAGCCATAGCTGGGCTCCTCCTCAAAAGTTTAGTTTCCTGTAAGGGGGGGGGGTATGACAGAACCTTTTTGGAGCAACATTTATCCGTTTTGTTCTCACAGGAAAGTACACAGTCTTTTTTGGTAACAACCATTTACAGTGGAACTGTCACGCATGGACTTGGAGAATGTCCTGCATGCCAGTGAGACACACAACAACAAGGAATTCACCAACAACAAAGAAGGGGTACATCCGGGAGACTTAAACAATGGAGGGCCCTAATGCTAGGGAGAGGAATGATGGACACCACCTGCACTCACCTGCAACTGCACCCTGCACTGCTAGCCAGTAAATATACAGGTTCGGCACCTGTCGCCGAACAGGATACCTGAAGCCCTGAGAGACCCTGCAGTAAACCTTGGCTAGTGAGCTGGCAGGTAAGGATCACTAGTCCCACCACTGCACTAATACAACATGAAGAAGAAGGTACGACAGACAGGGGAAACAACAAAAGGATAAAGCCCAGCGTCACGGCTGCAGTTAGATACCAGGACTGCAGCCTACACCGCTTCACTGCAACAAGGGCTCAGCAGCTCCTTCCACCTTGGGGCCTAGCTACAGAATGGATTCAAAATAACTGGCGCCCTCGACTGGGAGATGTGAAGGGAGTGGTCACCAACCGGAAACACCCAAGGCCTGGAGTCAGAAGCTGCTGAAAACCAAAATTGACATTAACCTTTTCAGCACCAAAGGAAGGGGAATAAGTTTAAAGTGAGGAGTCTTTGATGGTAAAGATTGACTCTGGCCTAGGTCCTGTCACAAGTCACTAGTAACAGAGAGACGGCCATGACAGAAGCAATATGCATGGTGGTTTCAGTCACTCTTAGAGGCATAGCATGCTTTAAAGATTACCAGACCATCAACTTATTCCGTGGGGTCCTATTCTAGGTTTTGTTATAGAGTCAGCTGGTTCCTTCTTACTTTTGTGACTAGTCTAATAGAAAAGTAGACATTTTATTTACAAACCTAATATGATTATTTTACTAAAATCAATGAGATGCAGGAAAACATGCGCATTTGATAATCGGCATTATTTTATCCTGACATTTTATGACTCGGGGGGATTATATAGTTTCAAAAGTAAAACAGCAAAATTGCTGTTGAAAGCTCTGGATTCACTGAAACGCGTCCAGATTGACAAATAAAGGAATCAAGATAAAAAGGGATTTCCTTAATTTTACCTAAATAGCATAATATCTCGTACTTCTACATGTTATAGACATTAGTGTTTCCTGCTCCCCTCAAAAATGCATCTTCATCTGGCCATACACATGCAATAGCTCTCTTTTTTGCCAGACTTCACCATAATCATGCAGACTTGCTTATATTTGCATGAATGTATATTATAACTTAGAGATAAAAGTAGATCACTGGCTGACCCATCAGCTCTGTCTTTGGGGGACAATTGGGAGCCCCCTATTCACATTCATGCCAAAATTATATAGGTATATGCCCAACTTACATTATACCGTTGAAACCAGAAGTTTACATACACTATCTTCCCTCCGCTCTCTAGAAAGACACATCTGCAGGTTTTTCTCACTATCTGACATGAAATCAGAATAAACCTTTCCCATTGAAGGTCAATTAGGAACCAAAATTATTTATATTTGCCAAATGCCAGAATAATGAGAGAGAGAATTTTTAAGGCATTTTTAATACTTTTTGCAAAGTCAAAAGTTTACATAAACTTAGGGGTACTTTGCACACTGCGACATCGCTTCTGTGATATCGTTGGGGTCAAATTGAAAGTGACGCACATCCGGCGCCGGTAACGACGTCGCAATGTGTAAAGCCTAGATGCGCCGATAAACGATTGCAAAAGCGTCGAAAATCGATGATCTGTGTAGCGTCGGTCATTTTCATAATGTCGCACCAATAGGAGGTACGATGTTGTTCCTCATTCCTGCAGCAGCATACATCGCTGTGTGTGAAGCCGCAGGAGCGAGGAACATCTTCTTACCTGCCTCCACCGGCTATGCGGAAGGAAGGAGGTGGGCGGGATGTTTACGTCCCGCTCGTCTCCGCCCCTCCGCTTCTATTGGCCGCCTGCCGTGCGACGTCACTGTAACGCCCCACGACCCACCCCCTTAGGAAGGAGGCGGGTCGCCGGCCAGAGCGACGTCGCAGGGCAGGTAAGTGCGTGTGAAGCTGCCGTAGCGATAATGTTCGCTGCTGATACTGCAGTGCGGGCAGCCGTGGGGCTGGAGTGGGACACAGACTGCACGGGCACCCGACGGAGTTCACACCACACGGAAGTGCTTCCGTGCGGTTTCTAGGGATTGAGTGTGATCTGTGTGTGTTTACTCTTTGCTTGGCTTCCTCTTCCTGTCATAATGACATCACTTCCCTGCAAAATGCAGGGACAATATGTCCCGAAAAACGTGAAATAACGTGGGAATAACGCAGGAAAACGCAATGAAACGAACAGAATTTGTGTTCTTCGTTTTTGAGAGGATTTCTAACGCATCGGTAGAAGGAAAAGTTGTCTTAGGCTATGTGCGCACTGGGAAATGGAATTTTCTTGAGAAAATTCCGCATCCTCTCAAAGATTACCGCACCCGCGGTAAAAAACCGCGGGGAAACCGCACCCGAAAACCGCATGCGGTTTGCTGCGGTTTTACCGCGGTATTATTCGCGGTATTGCCGCGTGCGGGTTGGGATGTGCTTTATTGCATTCAATGCAATAAAGCACATTGAAGAAAAAAAAAAAAAAAAAAAGTCATTTAATTCTGAGATAGTAGATAGACAGAAGAATAGATAGAGGGATAGATAGATAGACAGACAGATAGAGGGATAGATAGAGGACAGATCGCTGCATTTCCCACGGTCGGCAGTGAGTTCACATTACCGGCCGTGGGAAATGACCGGTAATTACCTCTGCTGTCTGCTGCTTTCATTCAGCGCTGTGTCTGTGACAGTCGCGGCTGGATGGAAGCAGCGCAGGACCTGTGGATTACGCCGGAGCGGTGGATTACGCCGGAGCTTTGTTTCGGGGGGGTTAATAAAATGGTGAACAAGGCTTGTTTGTTTTATTTAAAACAAAGGATTTTTCTGTGTGTGTGTTTTATTCACTTTACTTACGGGTTGATCATGTCAGCTGTCACATAGACGCTGCCATGATCAAGCCTGGAGTTAATGGCGGTGGTCCCCCACCACCATTAACCCCTTGTATTACCTTGCTGCCACTGCTACACGGTGGCAAGAAGAGCCGAGGACACTCCGGTAGTGCCGCATAATGCATGCGACAGTGCCGGGGCAGCTGCGGCTGATATTCTCAGCTGCGGGAGGGAGAGTGAGGCGGGGGACATTATCCCTGCCCCTCTCCCTCCCCAGCCTGAGAATACCGGGCCGCCGCTGTGTGCTTACCTCGGCTGGAAGGTAAATATGCAGCGGAGCCCACGATCTTTGTTTTCTATATTTCCGTTTTCTTTCTATGTGTGTTCTATGTGTCTGTGTCTGTGTTCTATGTGTCTGTGATGTCTGTGTGTGTGATCTGTGTGTGTGTTTACTGTCTGCACGGCTTCCTGTTCCTGTAATGACATCACTTCCCTGCAAAACCGCAGACAGGTGATGTACATTACCGGAGGTAAACCGCGAAATACCGCAGGGAATAACGCAGCAAAACGCAGTGAACCGCACAGAATTTGCTGCCTGCGTTATTCCCTGCGGGATTTCATGATTAACAGTGGAGTCAATGGAGTGAAATCCCGCAGCGATGTGCGGAAAAGAAGTGGCATGCACTTGTTTTTGCTGCGGGATTCCCGCAGCAAAACATGCAGCTGTCAAATTCCGCCCAGTGCGCACAGGATTTTTTTTCTCCATAGGATTTGCTGGTGATTCACTGCAGAGATGTTATGAACATTTTCTGCAGCGAAACATGCAGCAAATCCGCGGAAAATCCGCGGCAAAATCCGGTAAGTGCGCACATAGCCTTAGAGGTGAAGCACAACTCAGCCTAAAATAAGGAGACAGTGATTAGATCTAATATGAAAAGACTCTACTGTGCACCACACATGGTTACCACAATTTAAAGGGCGACAGTGTTCCAGCAGGATGACGGGCCCAAGCAAAAGTTGAGATTGGTGAAGAAATGGTTAATTGACAATGAAGTAGAGGTGCTGGATTATCCCCATAGTCTCCAGACCTCATATCAATGGAACACTTGTGGGTAGAGTTGAAGAAAAAGCTGTATACATACCCAAGTGAGCCGACCAATATGCACCAACATTGGGAACGTGTAGAAGAGACCTGCGAGCAGGCTTTGGTCAAGACATGCTTGAATCTGTTCAAGAGCATGCCCGAAAGGGTTCAGGAAGTGTTGAAAGCCAAAGGGGATTTACAAAATACTAATAAAATAATATACATTTAAAGATTTTTAGAAGCAAAACAGTAACAATGCAGTGACATGACAAGAATCTGAATAACTAATCATATGCTAAATAGTTGCAAGTCAAATTTATGTATGAGATAGCCAAGATGATTGTCTATAAAATGAAGGTAATCTCAAACTCAAAGCTGTAGTGGATGGTAAGATATGGAGGCTAAATGTCAAAAGTTCAAAACATGGTTACCCTTTTGCTTGCCAGTCTATATACCAGGATGGGGGATATATTTACCAGGGTAGGGGACATATATACCAGGATGGGCCCAGGGTAGGGAACATATATATCAGGATGGGGGACATATGTACCAAGATTGGGAACACATTTACCAAGAAGGGATCCAAGATAGGGGACATTAGTACAGGATGAAGGACATTACTACATAATGAAGAGTGGTAATGCATATGCATTTATGGGATTTAGAACGCTACAAGGGTCCATACATCTGACCAACATGTGGGAGGGCCCAGGTCCAACTTTTGCATCGGGGCCCTTCAGACTCTATTACCGCCATTGCATATGAAACCTTAAAGTACTGTATGTCCTTGTACCTTTTCTTTTAGTATTTTCAGTGTTTTGCACCTTAACACCCTTCCCATTTTTTGCTTCTCTGAATCTTTTTGGGAACTGATATTGCTACATCCTTTAAATGACACAATGCCGCTTTCTATAACTTGTCTTTCTTAACTTGTTACCCAAATCTTCTCCCATGTATTTCCCCATATTACCTAAATCATTAGCTTTTTAGTCCCCAAAAAGTTAATAACGATGCTACTCTGGTGTACAAAAATTCATGTAGCCCCATGATAAAACTTCAAATTGGGCCTCTACACTCCATGTTGATGGACACAAAGTATGTCAGCAGATTCAAGTGACATCACTGTACATAAGCAGAAACACTAACCCACCAAGAAGCACAGCATCTCTCACCAGCTGAACCTATAGACCAGAGGTCACAAACACACAGCCCACAGGCCGCATGTGGCCCCTGAGGCAGCTTGTTGCGGCCCGCAGACCCCGTGACGATCGCGGCCCTATGCCGGGGATCGGCTCCAGCATGACTTTACTGCAATTGAATCCATTTGCGGCTCCGCGCAGAGGAGCTGTCTGCTGTATTCCAATGGTTGCTGCCCGCCAATCAGATGCTAGCACCTAATTCACACATATAGGTGTTCCAGTCAGTCTTTTTTCTGAATAGCATGCAGTTTTTTCTGACTGAGAACCAAGAACCCCGCCCTATTACCAGACTCTATTCATGATCCTATATAGCCAGGAGCCTGTCTGCCCATACTTGCAGATTTTTAAAAGCACATAAAGAGGCATTAAGGTTAGGTTCCCGAAAAATTAGAGAATTTTCGGGCACATTTGCATTGATCAATACATTTGCTAAACATCTCTACTATTTTCAAATATTCATTAGCAGTTTTTGCAATACCATTTTCATGTATTTAATTTTTTCCAGATAGCTAAATGTATTTTTCATTGCTCATACTACAGGGCACAATACCACAAGGATGGGCACAATACTACTGGGCACAATACCACAAGGATGGGCACAATACTACTGGGCACAATACCACAAGGATGGGCACAATACTACTGGGCACAATACCACAAGGATGGGCACAATACTACTGGGCACAATACCACGAGGATGAGCACAATACTACTGGGCACAATACTACAAGGATGGGCACAATACTACAAGGAATGGCACAATACTACAGGGCACAATACCACAAGGATGGGCACAATACTACTGGGCACAATACCACAAGGATGATCACAATACTACTGGGCACAATACTACAAGGATGGGCACAATACTACTGGGCACAATACTACAAGGATGGGCACAATACCACAAGGATGTGCACAATACTACTGGGCACAATACTACAAGGATGTGCACAATACTACTGGGCACAATACCACAAGGATGGGCACAATACTACTGGGCACAATACCACAAGGTTGAGCACAATACTACTGGGCACAATACTACAAGGATGGGCACAATACTACTGGGCACAATACTACAAGGATGGGCACAATACTACAAGGATGAGCACAATACTACAAGGATGGGCACAATACTACAGGGCACAATACCACAAGGATGGGCACAATACTACAGGGCACAATACCACAAGGATGAGCACAATACTACTGGTCACAATACTACAAGGATGGGCACAATACTACAGGGCACAATACTACTGGACACAATACTACAAGGATGGGCACAATACTACAGGGCACAATACTACTGGACACAATACTACAAGGATGTGCACAATACTACTTGGCACAATACCAGAAGGATGAGCACAGTACTACAGGGCACAATACTACAGGGCACAATACCACAAGGATGAGCACAATACTACTTGGCACAATACCACAAGGATGAGCACAGTAATACAGGGCACAATACCACAAGGATGAGCACAATACTACTGGGCACAATACCACAAGGATGAGCACAATACTACAGGGCACAATACTACAGGGCACAAGGATAGGCACAATACTGCAGGATGGGAACAATACCACAAGGATAAGCACCTTATTACAGGGCACACGGATGGGGGACATTACTGCAGCATGGGGGACATTACTACCGTACAAGATGTTGGTTAAGATTACTATATGATGCTGCTAATTGTAAAACAATATTACAAGAAGGTGATAAAATGTAAAAAAAATAAATTCAAAATAAAAGCATCAATTTTTATTTTTTTTCCATTAAAAATGCTTTTTATATATATATATATATATATATATATATATATATATACTTAACAAAAAAGTGCAAGTTTGTTATAATAAACAAGCAAACAATGTTTAAAAAAAAAGGGACCAGAGATGTATAGAAAAAAACATGAATTAATTAAAAATGTCACTTTGTCCTGTAAATAATGCGGCCCCTCTCAATTTCTTTTTTTATATGCGGCCCATACACTCAGCTGAGTTTGAGACCCCTGTTGTAGACGTTCCTAACAGCAAGGGATTCTAGGGCTCTGGAGTTCAGGCCCCTGACGCTCCTCTCTGCAATGACATTTGTATGATCTGTCTCCGTTGGATGCTATTGAATGTTCAATGTGGTGTTAAATGTATTTAATAAATCCAAGCAGCCAACATCAAGTGAATTACACTGACTTATTCATCACATCAACATAATTTACTGGTAGTGAATTCCTGAACTTAGATCTTAAAGGGGTTTTTCCATGAGTTAATTTCAATAACTAGAACTTGGAATAACAATTTCCACAACTGGATTTGTTCCTGTGCTGAGATAAAGTTAGATATGTGCCCCTGCTGTGTAATGGCCGTGTCTGACTGTACAGGGTCATGGTCTAATCATACCACATCTCTCGGGCTCTGGAGGACAAAAAAAAAAAATAGTATACAGATAGCACAGCATGGGATCACAGCTGATTCTTTTTGTGAGGTAAAACATTTCCCTGCCTGGTTTTTTTTTAAATGTTTTAACTCACCCACTACGCAGTAGATGTGGTATGCATGGCAAGCCTTAACCATGTGCGACCTGTGCGATCCAGACTGCAGTGGGGGGCGACAGCGAGTCAGGTGAAAGTTAGTCTGCACTGATTACT
The DNA here is from genome assembly GCF_048569485.1 of Anomaloglossus baeobatrachus. Lineage (NCBI taxonomy): Eukaryota > Metazoa > Chordata > Amphibia > Anura > Aromobatidae > Anomaloglossus > Anomaloglossus baeobatrachus. The sequence continues at coordinate 66,200,367 of NC_134357.1, read as the reverse complement.
GCTGTGATCCATGTCTCTCTGTCCTATGATTTCCCTCGCTGTGAGGAGAGGAGTCGGGCGGCCCTGCAGAGAGGTGGATAAGCTATGTACATTGCATCCTCCTCTGGGAGGTTAGAGTGTGTGTACATATCTGTGTATGAGTATATCTTTCCATGAGTATGAGTGTGTGTGTCTGGATTTAAGGTAGCATGTAATGGGCAGAAGATGTCCTAAGTGCAAACAACAGTCATTAACTGCCTTAACTCTCAGCAATATTCAGCACCAAGGATTAAGTATATAGTACCCCTCCAGCACGTAACAGCTGTATATAAAAACTAACACCCTGTGGCATTGGCCTTGACCGGTTTTGGAACCGGAGGACAATTAACCCCTGAAATGCCACTGTCAATGGCGACAGCGACATCTAAGTGGTTAAAATACAGCTAAAACACCACACTTAACACCATTGCCCCCACCCATAATCGTAATTGCAGGTGCTGCTAGTTGTCATTGCACCCCAATGCCATCTGATGACCCGAGAGTATGGGGCCTGTTAGACCCAGCTATAACCTGGTTCTAACAGGCTGTGTCAATGAGGAATTGACAGGTTGCATGCATTGTAGTAACGAGTACTGCAGTGCATGAGATCAACGATCAAAGTGTCCCACAGCTAAGTGCAAAAGTAAAGAAAAGTACGGTAAATAAAACATGAAAAAAGTAAAACAACACAAAAAAGTGTACAAAAGTCATAAAAACCCGCTTCACCACTAAAAAGGCAACCTGTGTGTTAAAAGAAAAAAAAAAAGCAAAACGTATATTTAATTGGTATCACCACATCCGGAAAGACGTGAACTATACAACTGTTATTTATTTCATACGGCGAATATCTTCAAAAAAACACACCAAAAATGTTTCTTCATACATCACACACAAAAAAATGTAATAAAAAGTCATATGTAAAAAAATTGTATAAATGAAAATTCAAATCATTTGTAAAAAAAAAAAACAACAAGCCTTGATATGGCTTATTTGGCAAAAAAAAAGATACAGGTCTCAGAATATGGCAATGCAAAAAAATTTAAAAAATAAATTTTGTAAAATATTGTTTTTATTGTGTAAAAGTAGCAAAGCAGAAACAACTATATAAATCTGGTATAGCTATAATTGTACTGACCTGAAAAATAAATCAGTGTTATTACTTTTACCACACGGTGAACTGCACAGAAAAAACATTCTAAAAAACAATAACTAAATTGCTGATTTTGGTTCACTCTGAATTTGAAAAATCTGAATGAAAGTGATAATAAAATGTTATATATGCAAAAATGGTTAAAAAGTGCTCTCAAGCTCGTAGCGCAAAAATATAAGCCCTTATACAGCTCTGTTTGCCAAAAATGAAAAAATATCGGAATAAGACTCCGTTCACATTTATGCTGTGATTTCAGCCAAGCGCATATATCGGGGTTAAAATAATACAAAAGATAGGTCAGGGTCTGACCATTATGGCTATGTGCACAGGAAGTTAGAATATAAAAAAAGCCCATTTTTAATACAAATTGTGATATAGAAACGAAATTGCCAAATGTTACCCATTACTGACATATGACGTACATTTACGTCTTATGGTGGCTCCCTGACTTTGATGTGGTCTCGCAAGCTGAGCCCGCATCTTTCCTGGAAGATTATGGCTGTTCAGCCATCATCTGCCTCGAACAGCACCGCAACACGTTGGCAGGGAGATGCTGTTAAAAGAAAGGCAAATTAGGCTAAGTTCACATTTCAGTTGTTTTGCATCAGTCACATGCGTTGCTTGACGCATGTGACTGATGCGTTGTACAACGGATGACAACGGATGACAAAGAAAAGAATTTCATTGTCGGACTCCGTTGTGTGCGGGGGGCGGAGTTCGGGGGGACGGAGCTGAGGACTTCAGTGCCACGGTCTGCATGGCTGGGGACAGGTGAGTGAGTGTGTGTATGTGTGTATGTGTGTGTGAGTGTGTGTGTGTCTACATGCGTGTGTACATGCGGAGTGCGGGAGGGGGCGGAGCGCGAGGGGGTGGAGCCAAGCGGGGCCGTGGAGCTGAGGACGTCAGTGCCACGGGGACTGCAGGGCTGGGGACAAGTGAGTGTGTGTGTGTGTACACATGTGGAGTGCGGGAGGGGGCGGAGCCGAGTGGTGAAGTGTCGGCCTCCTTGCACACTGTATCCAGGGTAAATATCGGGTAACTAAAAGCAAAGCACTTTTTGCTTGGTTACCCGATATTTATCTTGGTTACCAGCGTACACCGCTTAGCGCGGGCTCCCTGCACCCGTAACCACTGTAAATATCGGGTAACTAACCAAAGTGCATTGCTTGGTTACCCGATGTTTATCCTGGTTACGGGGGCAGGGAGCCAGAGAGCGCATGCGCAGCAAAATCCTACGGATCGCGCTGCTCAAAAAACGTTACAGGTTGCGTTGCTCCCGCCCGACGGTCAGTTAGAAAACAACTGACCGCGACGCAGCGGATGCAACGCAGCATCATCAGTCGCAATCCGTCACTAATAGAAGCCTATGGGGAAAAACAGGATTCCTGCAAAATATTTTGCAGGATACCGTAATTCCTCTAGGCCACGGATTGTGACTGATGCAAAACAACGGAAGTGTGAACTTAGCCTTAGTCTTTGCCAAAGAAACATCTAAAGAAGCCGCCAAGCTCTGGTAAAGCATTTTTTTGCACAGGTGAAACTAAGATCAACCTGTACCAGAATGATGAGAAGAAGAAAGTATGGATAAAGCTTAGAACGACTCATGATCCAAAGCACACCACATCCTGAGTAACACACGTTGAAGGCAGTGTAGTGTCCAGGCATGCATGGCTTCCAATGGCATGGGATCACTAGTGTTTACTAATGATGTGACTAAAGACAGAAGCAGCCAGATGAATTCTGAAGTGTCATGTAGAGCTGTTGAAGGGACTTCATCCCCCTCTTCTTCACCAGCCACAGGTCGTCATGGCGATTATCTGATTGGCCTGGAAGCTTAAGGTATTTATGACTTTGGGTGATGGTAGAAGAAAAGCCAAAAGCTGCAGAGAAAGACAATTCTTTGTAATATTGGCGGGAAAACTCCCAAAGCAGGTTTTGAAGTGCGACTTTAATGCTAGAAAGATGAAAAACACATTGCCAGAATCCCTGCGTCGTGCGGAACCCAGCGCACCGTCTCACCTGACGAGGAGATCGACGGAATCACGACAAATTAGTATTGGCCAGTAAAATTGTGCTAGAGGCGTTGTGTTTGGTATCAATGTAACTGTAAAATCGAGATATTAAATATGACGCTAATATCTTTCACCTGTGTGACCCAGGGGCAAAGATATGGAAAACCCTAGAATTATGGAACTTTGTGACCATCTCAAGCCCAGCCCACAAGTGACTGTAAAATGATGTCACAGGCAAGGGGGGCTAGCAAGAGCATAAGAGACAGTTCCTGTCTTGGGGGCTCAGTCAGCACGAGGAGGGCATCATGAAGGGTGATGCTGGCCGATTCTAACATCTCTTGGAGTTCCCTCCTACTCCCTAAGCAGACGTCACTTCTATGGCACAAGCTTAGTAAGTTTCACGTTTATACCTTTTATTTTATGTAACTGTTATGCCGTAATGTGTATTGTTCCCTTTTGTAAATTCCTGTATATTCTTTAAACACTGCCTATTTTCGGATTAAATATATAAAAATTTAAGAGTTTCTTTCCTTATGCTTTATATACGAATCCAAAACCCCGAAGGGCCTTATGCTATCTGAAACGGGTTCCCAGCTACCTGTAGAAAGTCTGGGTGGTGGCAGCGTAATTGTTATTGCATAGAATTATTGGAGTGCTATCATTAAGGGTACCGAGGTATATAAATATTCCATTAGCAGGAATCAGAGATATACATTTACCCTTGCTGTGAGACCTCCAATATTTGGCATTATCAGCTCAGCAGCCTCATCTTATGCATTGTCCTGCAGTACCAAAAGTGGCCTGCAGACAAGGGGGGCGCTAGAGAGTAGTCGTGTGTAACAAATCAGTGAACAGCTGCGGATTTCTGAGGGACTTCCCCGGCTGTTCGTGACATGAAGTGTTCAGGGTGATACGTTCTACTCAGATTAAACTAAATGAAGCAAGGTTGATTGAAGGGTGTTTGACAGTAAAGGAATAGGCCAAACCTGGGCCGCACGGTCCCTGCACTCCATTGACACGCCACACTAGAGTTCACTTTGAAAATCCTTTTCTGTTTGTGGCACCCCTGAATACCTCAGGGTACCACAGGGTACTGCATCCTTATCCAGGGTGCAGGGCCTACCCTCCATGGTTCCAGGTATCCAAGCAGCCAATGTCACTCCCATATTACTACAAAACCCAATCACCTCACAGCAGTCACTGCCAGACACAACAGGGGGGTGGACAAACTGGAGATGGGCCGGCCACTGGGAGACTGAGCAGACTGTGAGAGGGAGAGAGAGAAGTGAAGTAGGCTCCAAAGAGAGAGGAGCTGGGAGACTGAGCTCCTGGGGAGCTAGGGACACTGGTTGGGTCGCAAGGGTGATCCAGGTCCAGAGGAGTCTGGGACCGGTAGCAGAGACATTGGACAAGGGTGTGACAGACATAGTCTTGGAGGACTGTCGGCATCAGAAAGCCCAAAAGAACTGACCGGTACCGAGCACGACGAGGTACAGGACCCTAGGTCAGGAACCGATTCAACGTCCTGGCAATTCACCTGTAAGGGAGAGGACCTCCACGGACTTCCCTATGAGCTCAGAGGTTGAGGGCATCAGCACAATGAGGGGGATAGGGGTGTATCCAGACACAGTAACCCATTAAAATCTTGCGTGCCAGCCCTCAAAAGCATAGCTACACTACAAATAGTGAGCAGGGGCCCGAATAGCTTCAAGCCATGGGGTCCACCAATGGACCACAATTTGTGCACGGAGGCAGGCTCCGGATCACTAAGTGACATCGGTGGGACTGGGTACTTGGACGGACTCCCGGCAGCTGGAGCTATACACAGAGACTTTGGTTTACCTGCAGTGTGTGTGTCTCCTTTCTAAACCTCATCCAGCACCACGACTACCCACAGTGAGTACCCTGGTCCCCTGCACCCTGTCCTCCCAAAGCAACAACACCCTGAGTTTGGGGCCTTCCCTACCTGCGGAGAGACTGACACCTTGCTGCCCAACACCATCTGCCCAGGTACTCCTTCCAGCAGCGGCGGTACTCCCATTACCGCAACCCGCAGGTGTCGTCACAAACTAATCCCCTCTAAATACCCCCTTTCACGGATCAAAGTGTCCGCCAAGCCGGGTCCAGGCCCCTCGAGCCACCACAATCCCGGATCCGAGCAGCCCGACCAACACCGGGGCGGTACATGTTTACTTTTATTCTTCACACCTTTATGATAGACATGGCCTTCCTTTCTTTTTTTGTGGGGTACTACTCTTCTGTTGTGAATGTTAGTTATGTTTTGGCTGCTGGGAGGCTCCCTCTGGTGGCCAGGAATGGTTTGGACTTGGACCAGGTGTGTTGTGCAGTGGGTGTTTCCTTTGCTAACTCTCTGCTTATTTAAGTTCTGGTCTGATTGCAGGCTGTTGCCGGATGTCAGTTGTTCTTTGTATCTCCAGCCTGCTTAATCCTGCTTTACACCACATCTACTCCAGATAAGTGCTTGCTCTTTATTTATTGTCTGGTTTTTTTTGCTTATCTGGGTTTGTCATTTGTTGTGGTTGGTTTCAGTTTATTTCCTTGCAGGGATTTTCCGCCTCAGTGGATTGTTGAGGAACTCCCTGCAGTTCTGTGTGGAGTATAGCTCCTTTGGGTCCATGTGTTTGTGGCTTGTTGAATTTGTTATAATTCTTGTTTTCTGTTCATTGGTATGACAAGGGCACCTGGTATAGGACGGAGTTCAGATCGAGCGATCTGAGGGCCTTTTTGTACTATCAGGAAGTTAGTATTTCGCAGGGTTTTTCTCTGGTCACCATCAGTCCCCTTTCCTGTCCTTTCCTATTTTAATCAGCGGGGGCCTCACCTTTTGCTAATCCTGTCATCTACCTGTGTATTGTGTTTTTCCTATATCACCGCAGTCTTTGAATGTGGGGGGCTTGCTATTCTTGTCTATTTTCTGAGGCAGATAGTTATTCATCTTTCCTACCTTTAGGATAGTTAGTTCTCCGGCTGCGTTCACGGTGCACAGGATGTTAGTTCACCCCTCGGCTACTTTTAGTTGTGATGGTTAGTAAGGGGATGGCGGCCAGATTAGTTACCAATGCTCTTGTCACCTTTTGCCAATGATTTGTGGTGGTCTTCCATGGTTCCGGATCATAACACTCTTCATTCTGTCCCCCGCTATTTCGGACCTAGTTCTCAATACTCTAGGGTCTGCAACTCCTTCCCCCTAATACCGCACACTTTCATCTGCTTCTGGTCTCTGGGCACTCTCTAAGCCCATCAGGGTGAGCTGTGGGCTACAAACATCCAGCGGTCACTTCGGGGTTCTCTGACTGGCCCTAGCACTGAGGCCACGTCTTCTCACTTTGAGCCCAATTCTCGACTGACTTCCTCTGGCACTCCCTCCCCCAACCATACACCCTGTCATCTGTCACTCCTCCCTTTAACTACTTTATCCCTATCTTATCTAACATCTCTTCTAAAACTCACTCTACCATCGCTAACCGGACCACCAGATGGCAGCAATTGGTAACCTAATAAACAGTCCTAACTCTGCTACATCCGGACCCTATCCTTCTTTAAAACACTTAAATATCAACACTTTTATAATATTTGTAATATTCAACAGTAAATGGTACATATATAAGACATAGCATCATGGGGCACCACCCACGTATTACAAAGGTACAGGGGGAGAATGACCCAAAGCATACTGCAAAGGCAACTCAGAAGTTAAGTAAAAGCAGTGGAACATCAACAGATCTCAAACCCATCGAGCTGCATTTCAGGTGCTTAAGACAAGACTGTAGACAGAAAGACCCACAAACAAGTAACAACTGCAGTCATCTGCAGTAAAGTCCTTACAACTCATCACAAAGGAGGAAACCAAATATTTGGTGATGTCCATGGTTTCCAGACATCAGGTAGTCATTGCCTGTACAAGATTTTCTACAATGTATTAAAAATGAACATTTTAATTATTTTGTCCAATTTCTTTTGAACCCCCTCAAATGAGGAGGCTTCGTAAAAAAAAATGGTTGCGATTCCTAAACACTTCACAGAATATTTTTGTTTAACCCCTTTAGTTAAACCTGAAAGTCTCCACTTCAATTGCATCTCAGTTTTAAATAAAACATAGTGTCCTTCAGATCTGAAATCACAAAGAGTCGGTCAGTGTCCAAATATTTCTGGACCTGTGTATGACTACTATTTTATATTCTCAACCATATGAGCAATTGTTAATCATATATTTATTGGTCTTTTTGTCAAAAACCTTGGATTATCTGGGTCATCATTCATGAAAGGACGGAATCAGACTGGAGGATTGTCTGGTGGGCAACAGTTCAAGCACAAGTTCAAGTGGACTTAGTTGGTGTCTCATTCAAAGCGTTGAAGTCACAGATATCTGCCTCTCAAGTTCTGACCTGGAATCTAGATAAATGAGGTTAAAGACCAGGAAATCCCATGAGTGAAACATTCTAGAATGTGTTTGCCAATATGAGAACTTACGGGAGGGAATTTTCCTGTTGTCATTACTGAAGTCTATGGATGCAGAATAAGCAAATCGTAATGGGTGTCATAAGATACACCTTATATAAGAGACTTCTGGTTACTAGTTTAGATTCTGGTTAGGAAAACATATAGGTTACATCCACACGAGGTGTAATTTCCAAGAGCTGCTTATGACAGCAGAATATTATGTTATCTTTATAAATTACCCCTAAATGTACCTCATTGTAAAACAAAGTCTTGGCAGGATTCTCCACCTTTCTCCATTTCACCATAAGTGATTGCAGGATAAGGATATTATAATTGGAGGAGTCTATTTTTGAAATGTATCTTAAAGGGTTATTCCAAAATGTTAATCTATACAAGCAGTAAGCAGGTGGTACTAATTTGTTAAAGGGGAAGTACTGCTTCCCTCGATATTTTGACTCTTAAATTCAATACTCTTCCCTACTGGGAGCGCAGTGTCTGGTACATCGCCAGTTCAGCCAACAAAAATGTTCTGCTGAGGGTGAGGAGAGGATTTCAGGAAGAAGGACATATAAGTAGCTCTACATTTTATAGATGCAAAGTTTGGAGTTTTTTTACCATTCACCAGAGGGTTGTACAGTATGTGATGATGACATTACTCAATATTTTTTGTATTGTCCATGCATATACAGTGTAGGAAGTCGAAAGCAAAGAGCGCTCTTGCTCCTCATGACTTCTAATTATTTTCCATCAGTTGGGCACATAACAATGATGCACGATCTATTTCTCCAAGTAAACATAACAGCTGTAGAATTTATTCCAACTGTCATCTGGACAAAAACTGAATATTTCTACAATTTTTTGTTTTAAAAAAGTTATTAAAGTTTAGGTTTCGAGATGGACAAAGATATTGATTTTGAGACCATGTAGAAGAATGAAATTTGAATGTATGTTGGGGTAAAAAAAGAAAAATAGAAAAAAGTAACTTGTAATATTTAATAACTGTAGTGGGTTTGGATTTCTGTTTGTGAGATGTTCCTACAGAAACAGTTTAAAAATGAAAGACGCCAAAATTGTCATAGCCATTCAGGACTCCCTTGGAGCTGACTTGGGCAAGTCTCCAAAGTATAATACATGTAAGTTCAAAAGTATAATTAAATGGATCCAAAATTTAATTCATCTTTTTCCAATTTTCAAAGCTTTGTGCATTATAAAAAAAAACTGTCACAGGTGGGCTAGTCTAGCGGGGAGACCTGAACTGGCTCTAAGACTGGGATCCCTGTGCTGACCCTCATCCTAGAGGTACACGTTAAGGGTGGTGAGGTCTGGGCCCCAGCTGGTCCCTGCCTCCTATTCACGCCCTGACATAACCCCCTGCACCCCTCCCCTCAACCCCGGGGTGGACAGGAGGCACCAAGATAACCCCGCTCCCAAAAAGACATGGACAGGGGAAGAACTGAAACTCGCTCACTCTGAAGACAATAAAGACACAGGGGGAAATAAAACATAAGGTAGGAAGTAACGCACACCAAGGGACACTTCCACACCACACTAGCAACACATTGCAGGTCACCAAAGAGGATTGCAAAGGGCACTAGATATTCACGAGAGCACGAACAAATTCTATCTTGGGCGATCTTCTAACAAACTCCCCTGCCTTAAATAGGGAAATACTAGCTGTGAATGGTAATCAGCAACCTGGTTCTCAGAAGAGTCACACACTGCTCAGAGAAGGATTAACTCGCACACGGCTGGGAGCAGTGGATACAACTCAGCCAATGCCCGGCAGAGCTGAGCATTAAAGAGAAACCAGGTTACCTGTTGGACTCTGCAATCTGAACAGGGTCCAATGCCATTGCTGTAATCCGTGAGTGCGGATCCAGACAGCGCATGACAAAAACTCTTAAAATCTCTAAGGGGGAAACTATTATATGCCATAGAGAAAAACGAGGTGACATCAAATTTCAATGTTATTAGTTGATTAGAATTATTTGTAAACTGTTACGCCATGCTCAAAAGTGGACATATGTTCTGACTAGTTGACCTACATAGCGTTCTGAATGAGCTGAGACCCCCAACAATCGGTAAAACGAAGGAACAGAATTACTCTTCTCCAATCTTGAAGACAGACTACAGAGACCTTCTATTGAGCTTGGCTTCAGGCTCGAAGAAGGTTAGCGCTACTACTCCTTCTTTTCAGATTTTGGTTATGGTCTGAGCCGTTGGACATGTTCCATTAAAAACATCTGACATTTCTCTGTACACTAGAATAACCAGTGCTGTATGATTTTAGTGATTTCGCTTTATCAAGCATGATTGCTTGAAAATTTTCAACTATTAAGGCCACTTTACATGCAACCACATCGCTAACGAGATGTCGTTGGGGTCAAGGAATTCGTGACGCACATCCGGCCTTGTTAGCGACGTCGTTGCGTATGAAACGCAGGAACGACCGTTAACGATCACAAATACTCACCATATCGTTGATCGTTGACACGTCGTTCTAATCTCAAATATCGTTGTTGCTGCAGGTACGATGTTGTTCGTCATTCCTGCGGCAGCACACATCGCTATGTGTGACACTGCAGGAACGAGGAACAACATCGTACCTGCAGCCACCGCCAATGAGGAAGGAAGGAGGTGGGTGGGATGTTACGGCCGCTCATCTCCACCCCTCCGCTTCTATTGGGCGGCCGCTTAGTGATGCCGCTGTGACGCCGCACGAACCGCCCCCTCAAAAAGGAGGGGGTTCACCGGCCACAGCGACGTCGCTAGGCAGGTAAGTATGTGTGACGGGTGTTAGCAATGTTGTGCGCCACGGGCAGCGATTTTCCGGTGACGCACAACCGATGGGGGCGGGTGCTTTCACCAGCGACATCGCTAGCGATGTCGCTGTGTGTAAAGTGGCCTTTACTTATCTTCTTATTTCTGATAAAATTGTTAACTTCCTGCCAAAGTTGGAAATGGCATTTGACCGATAATTTAACTGGTCTACAATTTGTCTAATTACAACTGTCATGCCGATGAGGTGATGACAGCTGAATGCAAGGGGTTAGAACAGTCTGACCCATGATGAGCAACTATCCCGATGGGACAAACCTTTCAACCAACCAATCAGAATCAAAGATTGTCTTCTATGGTCCTACCAAAATTTCTTCGGACACCATAGTTCATTTTGATGTTTTTATATCCTTCTATTTGGATATTCTTGTCCATACCTTTTTGGTCATAGGTAACTTTTATTTTTAGGTACTTGCACACTTGATGGCCAAATTAACAAAAATCAAATTATAAAAAAAGTTACAAAAATATAAAAAAAAGACTAAAAAAACTCACATTTTTACAATCACAGAGGTCTCATTACAGCATGAACATTGGGTCTAGAACCTACTACGAGCGGATTGTACTTTTCCACACGTCAGAAGAACCAAAACAGTACAACAATGGGATTTGTGCACTTATTGCATTAGCCGCATAAGCATAAAACAACAGCAGATGTTTGTTTTCATTCCTGCAAATTTGGGGATCAGTACACGCTTGTATAACCTGGTCAAGAGTCTGTATCACAAGATGACAAGTATTCTAACTAAACAAATACATAAAGTCATGACCCATTTGTTTTCATATTCTGGTTGTTCCAGACAGGGAGAAATCCCCCTCTACAGAAACCATAAGGCATACAAGACTTCACAATTTATTAAGTAGATTAGTTTCGTTTAGTTTGTGCACTAATGATTAGTTGCTGAATATGTGTTTGTGTCAATGCCAGGGTAAGAGAATGGGGAGTATTTCCGTGAATTCTGCCTATTTGGCCATGCAGTCTTCTGTTCTGCTCCAGTCTGGAGCTCCCGAATACTGACAGGTTTTTAGCTGCACGCCATGCAAGAAAAATTTACAATATTACGCTTTTTATTCTCTTTTTTTGCTGGCTTTAATCTTATATTTTCTCAGATGCCTGCTGTGAGATGACAAAGTTCATGGTTCAAGTGAACTTTTGAACCCAGGGGAGTATTTGACACAGCAAAACAACCTAAATGGATGAAACACAAAGTTTTCATAGCTTAAAGCTCGCTTTTGGGCTTTTGTCTATGCCAATTGGTAGCAAAGTTCTTTATTGATGTTGTAAAACCTACCGGTTTAATAACAGGCAGATGGGAATGGAGGGGCGAGCGGGGCTCAAACACCTTAGAATTTCTCAAATAGTGTTGATGTGCTAGTTCATTGAACTCTACCTGACCCCACCATGGAGGCTTCCCCGGGACAAGTTGTTACAGCATCTGTGACAAGACTCAAGCTTCCTATCTCGTTTCAAATGCTCAAGGGCTGGGAGGTCAAAGATAGGGACCTCTCCTACAATGCACACTTGTTCATACGGCCTCATCTGCGACAAGGTTCTGCATCATCCTGCCGATTACGATGCTTTGCAATATAAAATATATTCACTGCTTTTGTATAAATTATGAAATAATAGTAATTGTAAAAATCATGAAAAGCAACGCTAAAGGCGGCGTTACGCGCTATGATTTATCTGACGATATGTCGGTGGCGTCACGGATTCCGTGACGCACATCCAGCATCGTTAGCGACGTCGTTGCGTGTGTGACACCTACGAGCGGCTCCGAACGATCGCAAATAGGTTGAAAATCATTGATCGTTGACACGTCGTTCACTTTCAAAATATTGTTCATTGTTTGGAACGCAGCAGACATATTGGTACGTTTGACACCCTGCAAACAACGAACAACATCCACACGGCCACCTTGGTCAAACAATATATCGCTGAACGATTTTGCGTCGCTTGTGCGATCGTTACGTGTGACCGCTAATAAACGACCTATGAGCGATCTTGGCAAATCGTAATTAAGATATGGGCATGTCACATCGCTAATGAGATTGTCAGATAAATCGTAACGTGTAAAGCGGCCTTAAAACTCATCAATTAGCCCCAAAAATATTTGAAAATCATTAAAGGGAACCTGTCACCAGATTTGTCCCCTATGAGCTGTGGCCACCACCAGTGAGCTCTTATATATCGCATTCTAGAATCCTGTATATAAGAGCCCAGGCCGCTCTGTATAACGTAAAAAACACCTTTATTATAATCACCTGCGGGGCATTTTGGTCCAATGAGCCTCGCTGCTCTCAGTCGGAGCCTCCTCTCTTCCTTCCATCACCATTCGCCTTCCCTGCTCCATGTGGATGACTCGTCCTACGTCACCCACCTAGAGGCTTCTATTCCGCTTCTACGCATGCTCACTTCTCTCTGCCCTGGTGAGGGAAGATCAAAGTATTGTAGTGTGCAGGTGTAGGGAAAAGTCAAAGAATGCCCACACATGCGCACTACAATACTTTGATCTGTCCTCAGCAGGAAAGAGAAGAGTGCACCTGCACAGGAGAACTATGGAGGCCTCTATGTGGATGATGTAGGACGTGTCATCCACACGGAGCTATGAAGGAGGACGACGATAAAAAGAAGAGAGGAGGCACCAGACTGAGACCTGCGATGCCCATCGGACCCGACTGCCCTGCTGGTGAGTATAATAAAAAATGTTTTTCACATTATACAGAGCGGCCTGGACACTTACATACAGCATTCTAGAATGGTGTATATAAGGGCTTACTGGTGGTGGCTGCAGCTTATAAGGGCGAAATTTGGTGACAGGTTCCCTTTAAGTGTATTTTAGAGGCGGAAAATTTAAGGTTTTCCAAGAGGAATCCAATTTAGGAAGCCCTTCTTTTTTCCTTTTCTTTAAAGGTGTTGTCTGACGAACAAAGCAAATGTTAATCAATAGATCTTGGAATAGTAACAAGTTTCACAAATTGAAATGACATTTACACTTTAAATATTAGTGAAAGCAATGTTTATGGGATCTAATACAATGTACGGCCAAGGCTGACTCCTGGTCTATGTGCCCCCAAAAAACCACAATAACCAAATTCAATATATTGCATCCTTTGTAAACGTAATAATCTTTTTATCAATATATACAAATTCATTATTTGCAAAGTATTAACGGGAATCTCATAACGGACGATTCACAGCCAGCATTTATCAGACACTGGCTCTATGATTTCAACCATGTAGGTTTCACTCTGAAATGTTGCGAGTGGGCGGAATCTGCTCTCAAGTGTGTGATGCCCCCTAACCTTCTGGGATACGAGAGAATGAAGTTTGGGATCACAGTGTGGAGCCATTTTGTTGGGGACTGCAAATTGATACTAATAAGTTGAAAGTGTCACCGAGGATGTCTGGAATAGTGCTCCACTATATAATGTGCCCCATATTACTGTGCTGCCATATTACTGTAGCCCATATTACTGTGCTGCTATATTACTGTAACCCATATTACTGTGCTGCTATATTACTGTAACCCATATTACTGTGCTGCTATATTACTGTAACCCATATTACTGTGCTCCCATATTACTGTAGCCCATATTACTGTGCTGCTATATTACTGTAACCCATATTACTGTGCTGCTATATTACTGTAACCCATATTACTGTGCTCCCATATTACTGTAGCCCATATTACTGTGCTGCCATATTACTATAACCAATATTACTGTGCTGCCATATTACTGTAACCCATATTACTGTGCTGCCATATTACTGTAGCCCATATTACTGTGCTCCCATATTACTGTAACCCATATTACTGTGCTCCCATATTACTGTAACCCATATTACTGTGCTCCCATATTACTGTGCTCCCATATTACTGTAACCCATATTACTGTGCTCCTATATTACTGTAACCCATATTACTGTGCTCCCATATTACTGTGCTCCCATATTACTGTAACCCATATTACTGTGCTCCTATATTACTGTAACCCATATTACTGTGCTGCCATATTACTGTAGCCCATATTACTGTGCTCCCATATTACTGTAACCCATATTACTGTGCTCCCATATTACTGTAACCCATATTACTGTGCTCCCATATTACTGTAACCCATATTACTGTACTCCCATATTACTGTAACCCATATTACTGTAACCCATATTACTGTGCTCCCATATTACTGTAACCCATATTACTGTGCTCCCATATTACTGTAGCCCATATTACTGTAGCCCATATTACTGTGCTCCCATATTACTGTGCTCCCATATTACTGTAACCCATATTACTGCCCTGCCATATTACTGTAGCCCATATTACTGTGCTCCCATATTACTGTAGCCCATATTACTGTGCTCCCATATTACTGTAGCCCATATTACTGTGCTCCCATATTACTGTGCTCCCATATTACTGTAACCCATATTACTGTAGCCCATATTACTGTGCTCCCATATTACTGTGCTCCCATATTACTGTAACCCATATTACTTTGCTCCCATATTACTGTGCTCCCATATTACTGTAACCCATATTACTGTGCTGCCATATTACTGTAACCCATATTACTGTGCTCCCATATTACTGTAACCCATATTACTGTGCTCCCATATTACTGTAGCCCATATTACTGTGCTCCCATATTACTGTGCTGCCATATTACTGTGCTGCCATATTACTGTGCTGCCATATTACTGTAACCCATATTACTGTGCTCCCATATTACTGTAACCCATATTACTGTGCTCCCATATTACTGTAACCCATATTACTGTGCTCCCATATTACTGTAACCCATATTACTGTGCTCCCATATTACTGTGCTCCCATATTACTGTAACCCATATTACTGTGCTCCCATATTACTGTAGCCCATATTACTGTGCTCCCATATTACTGTGCTCCCATATTACTGTAGCCCATATTACTTTGCTCCCATATTACTGTGCTCCCATATTACTGTAACCCATATTACTGTGCTGCCATATTACTGTAGCCCATATTACTGTGCTCCCATATTACTGTAACCCATATTACTGTGCTCCCATATTACTGTAGCCCATATTACTTTGCTCCCATATTACTGTGCTCCCATATTACTGTAACCCATATTACTGTAGCCCATATTACTGTGCTCCCATATTATTGTAGCCCATATTACTGTGCTCCCATATTACTGTGCTCCCATATTACTGTAACCCATATTACTGTAGCCCATATTACTGTGCTCCCATATTATTGTAGCCCATATTACTGTGCTCCCATATTACTGTGCTCCCATATTACTGTAACCCATATTACTTTGCTCCCATATTACTGTGCTCCCATATTACTGTAACCCATATTACTGTGCTGCCATATTACTGTAACCCATATTACTGTGCTCCCATATTACTGTGCTCCCATATTACTGTAGCCCATATTACTGTGCTCCCATATTACTGTAGCCCATATTACTGTGCTCCCATATTACTGTAACCCATATTACTGTGCTGCCATATTACTGTAACCCATATTACTGTGCTGCCATATTACTGTAACCCATATTACTGTGCTCCCATATTACTGTAACCCATATTACTGTGCTCCCATATTACTGTAGCCCATATTACTGTGCTCCCATATTATTGTAGCCCATATTACTGTGCTCCCATATTACTGTGCTCCCATATTACTGTAGCCCATATTACTTTGCTCCCATATTACTGTGCTCCCATATTACTGTAACCCATATTACTGTGCTGCCATATTACTGTAGCCCATATTACTGTGCTCCCATATTACTGTGCTCCCATATTACTGTAACCCATATTACTGTAGCCCATATTACTGTGCTCCCATATTACTGTATCCCATATTACTTTGCTCCCATATTACTGTGCTGCCATATTACTGTAACCCATATTACTGTGCTGCCATATTACTGTAGCCCATATTACTGTGCTCCCATATTACTGTGCTCCCATATTACTGTAACCCATATTACTGTAGCCCATATTACTGTGCTCCCATATTACTGTAACCCATATTACTGCCCTGCCATATTACTGTAGCCCATATTACTGTGCTGCCATATTACTGTAGCCCATATTACTGTGCCCCCATATCACTGTAGCCCATATTACTGTGCTCCCATATTACTGTGCTCCCATATTACTGTGCTGCCATATTACTGTAACCCATATTACTGTGCTGCCATATTACTGTAGCCCATATTACTGTGCTGCCATATTACTGTGCCACCATAATACTGTGCCCCATATTACTGTGCCCTCATATTACTGTGGCCCCATATACTGTGCCACTATATTACTGTGCCCCATAATACTGTGCCGCATATTATTGTGCCCCCATATTACTGTGCCCCCATATTACTGTGCCCCTATATTACTGTGCCACCACAATACTGGACCCCTATATTACTGTGGCCCTATATTACTGTGCCACCATTTACTGTGCCCCATAATACTGTGCCCCATATTATTGTCCCAACATATTTCTGTGCCCAATAATACTGTGCTACCTCCCATCCCAGCAGCTTCTCCTGTCAATGCTCTGGTTGCACTGAGCCCAGAGAGGTGACAGCATGAACTGCCGGTAGCAGAGATCCGAGGTGAGTACATGTGGCGAGTAGCGGTGATCGCAGCCTGACATCTATAATATAATACCAGGGTCAGGCTGCAGATCACTGCTCACCGCCATGGTCCGAGGGAAAGTGGAGCACACAGTATATTCTGTGGACTTCACATAGATGGCTCTGATCTCCTCCCAGAGCTGCTATCTGGACAGCCAAGGGGGGGTGTCTAGGTCACTGCAGGAAGCAGCTACAGTGCACAGGAGATAGGGTCAGACGCCAACTATTAGCCTCTATGCACAGGGGCTGCCGTATTTGCGGTGTATAACTGTCATTACACACTGCAAATGCAAGATGGCAGCCCCCAG
The DNA here is from genome assembly GCF_048569485.1 of Anomaloglossus baeobatrachus. Taxonomy (NCBI): domain Eukaryota; kingdom Metazoa; phylum Chordata; class Amphibia; order Anura; family Aromobatidae; genus Anomaloglossus; species Anomaloglossus baeobatrachus. Next base: position 66,182,935 of record NC_134357.1, on the reverse strand, counting down.
TGTTTGAGTAAAAATAGAATTAAGTAAAAACTAAATAAACAATGAATTTAATTTTGTATTAAAAATAATTCATTCCATACTCAGTAATTATTAATACAAAATTACAATCGCGGCATCTTCCCTTTTAAATAGGACCTGCCTGACAAAGTAAAGAAGACCAAAAGATCCTCAAAAGCTAGACATCATGCCGCGATCCAAAGAAATTTAGGAATAAATGAGAAACAAAGTAATTGAGATCTAAATCTGAAAAAGGTTATAAAGCCACTTCTAAAGCTTTCCAGAAAAGATGAAACACGGTCTGATGGAGCGCTATGGAGGCCACGGGGAACGGTCTGATGGAGCGCTATGGAGGCCACGGGGAACGGTCTGATGGAGCGATATGGAGGCCACGGGGAACGGTCTGATGCAGCACTATGGAGGCCACGGGGATGGTCTGATAAAGCGCTATGGAGGCCACGTGGAACGGTCTGATGGAGTGTGTCGCCCGGGGACCAGGGGGTACTCAGATCCGGGCCACGAAGTCACTTCTGTGGGTATCACGGTGGTGTGACCCGGTCTTTGATCCCAGGCTCCACAGTAAAAGGGATTTGTTAAGGGAGATTGTCCGTGACGCCACCCACGGTTGTGGTGATTATATGGACACCACCGCTGCTCTGTATGGGGATCCCGGGAGCGGTGACAGGGAGCAGCAAAGTTGTTGATTCTCCCCTCTGTGGGTAGGGGGGAGTTGTCCCGGGGCTCGGTGATGGGGTAAGCAGGGAGCAGGGCGCAGTGCTGCGGTGCGGTGCCTGAGGGCACGGGCGTACTCACAAGTATTCCACGCAGAGTCACTGGTAAACTAGGAATTGCCGGTGTCCGCAGCCTTCGGTACGGGGGTGTTAGTGTCCCACACACGGTGCAGCAGCTCCTGTTCTTTCCCTGCAGCCAGGTGCCTTTCTCTCCACTCTCTTCCTCCTTCTCCTCAGCCAGGAACGGGGAATACACTCCCCTGCAGTGATCCGGGTCACCCAGGTACCGGGGGCCACTACCCTGCCCGGCTACCTCTGGCCCCTTCCTCACTCACAGCCTGTCCCGGCCCTCTCGGAGCACGCTTCACCATCAGCCTGGGAGCTACAACTCCCGACTCCTCTTCTGTCTGCCTCTCCAAACACTTTGCTCCAGCCCCTCCCCTCTGCTCTGCTTTTCTCTTACCCTGGGGGATGTGGTTTGTCCTGCTGCATCGGTGTGGGATCAGGTTACCAAGGAGGATTAACTCTTTCTGTGACAACCTGGCTTTGCCAGGGCGTCACACACCCCCTTGGTAAAACACGGCCCGTCCTCGGGCCGTCTGGCCACCAACATTTATTAAAACTGGAAAAATCAACATATTACAATCATACATCTTCCCACATCGGGAGGTACGTTTTCTAAAACTTTAAACCATTCTGCCACCCCACACCTGCGGAGCAGATGGCCTCCTCCTGAACTTGAGGGCGTTCAACAGGGGTGACAGTCCATAAAACAGTCCACGTTTTAACTTGTGGGTAGCCGTCCATGCTCCACTACCACTGCCGCTGCCGCCACTCCCAGTACGGGGCACGGGTTCCATGCTCTGCCTCCTGCTCAGAAGCCAGGCCCACTTGGATGCCCTCGGCGCCGGCTACAACCGGCCTCGCTAACTGCCGAGGGCTCCATCTCTCACTGGCCTGCTCCTCCTCTCTGCAGGTGCACTCCGGCTGCTCCACAGCCGTGACGGGGTACCTGGGAGCGGCTGGCGCCACATCTGGGGCAGACTTCCAATCGGGTGCCACCTCCGTTGCAGCCGGGCGGACTGCCGGAGCCGACGTCATCACCGTGGCGGCTGGGCGGACTGCCGGAGCCGGGTAAGATGTCATCGGGGTTGCGGCTACTGCTTGTCCAGGAACGGAATTAGGCAAAGTCCTGGCGTCCCTGCCTTTACAGTCCTGGTCACATGAACTGCGGTTCCTTTTTCCTGCTCCCCCCTTGGTACTCAGGAGCAGTCCTTCTAGCAACTTTTAAAGTTTTCCTTTCGCTTCCGGTCCTCCGGAGCTTCACTTCCGCCCGCGTTCCCAGGGGGCGGAGCCTCTTTTTCGCGCCCACCGCTTGGGGAAGAAGGCACTGGGCAGGAGATTTTCGCGCCCAAAATGGCGGCAAAGATGGCGACTTTCAAAATTTTTGCAGCGGATCACCGCTGACAGTTCAGAATAAGGCGCACTTCCTCCAGGTAACTGGATGGGTTCGATCCTGTTCATGACGCCAAATGTGTCGCCCGGGGACCAGGGGGTACTCAGATCCGGGCCACGAGGTCACTTCTGTGGGTATCACGGTGGTGTGACCCGATCTGTGATCCCAGGCTCCACAGTAAAAGGGGATTTGTTAAGGGAGATTGTCCGTGACGCCACCCACGGTTGTGGTGATTATATGGACACCACCGCTGCTCTGTATGGGGATCCTGGGAGCGGTGACAGGGAGCAGCAAAGTTGTTGGTTCTCCCCTCCGTGGGTAGGGGGGAGTTGTCCCGGGGCCCGGTGATGGGGTAAGCAGGGAGCAGGGCGCAGTGCTGCGGTGCGGTGCCTGAGGGCACGGGCGTACTCACAAGTATTCCACACAGAGTCACTGGTAAACTAGGAATTGCCGGTGTCCGCAGCCTTCGGTACGGGGGTGTTAGTGTCCCACACACGGTGCAGCAGCTCCTGTTCTTTCCCTGCAGCCAGGTGCCTTTCTCTCCACTCTCTTCCTCCTTCTCCTCAGCCGGGAACGGGGAATACACTCCCCTGCAGTGATCCGGGTCACCCAGGTACCGGGGGCCACTACCCTGCCCGGCTACCTTTGGCCCCTTCCTCACTCACAGCCTGTCCCGGCCCTCTCGGAGCACGCTTCACCATCAGCCTGGGAGCTACAACTCCCGACTCCTCTTCTGTCTGCCTCTCCAAACACTCTGCTCCAGCCCCTCCCCTCTGCTCTGCTTTTCTCTTACCCTGGGGGATGTGGTTTGTCCTGCTGCATAGGTGTGGGATCAGGTTACCAAGGAGGATTAACTCTTTCTGTGACAACCTGGCTTTGCCAGGGCGTCACAGGAGCGCTATGGAGGCCACGTGGATGGTCTGATGGAGTGCTATGGAGGCCACGGGGATGGTCTGATGGAGCGCTATGGAGGCCACGGGGATGGTCTGATGGAGCGCTATGGAGGCCACGGGGATGGTCTGATGGAGCGCTATGGAGGCCACGTGCCACTTCTAAAGCTTTGACACTCCAGAGAACCACAGTGAGAGCCATTATCCACAGATTGTGAAAACATGACACAGTGGTGCATCTTCCCAGGAGTGGCCGGCTGAGCAAAATTACCCCAAGAGTGCAGCGACAACTCATCAAAGAGGTCACAAAAGACCCCACAACAACATGCAAAGAACTGCAGGCCTTACTTGTCTCAGTTAAGGTCAGGTTCATGATTCCACCATAAGGAAGAGAGTGGTCAAAAATGGAATTTTTTTAGTTCTGCAATGTATGGCTCATTTTCTAGGTTACCAGCCACCTCTGCAGACTTTCATCAGTGTCTGGTTGTCTAAGCAAGGAGCACAGAACTTGGAAGCTCTTTGCTATAGAGCTTGCAAGCGCTGCTCTGAAGCTAACAAAGATCAGTGCCCCTGTGCTGCCCAGGTGTATGAAAACAAACTGTGGAGCAAAGCGCAAGATAGGGTTTTACACAGTAAGGTAACAGTTAATAAGAGTAGTTACACTCAACTTTTCGGGTTGTGCCAGTCACAACCCCTAAATGCACGTATAGAAATGGCGACAGCCGCAGCCCCGAGTGGAAGCGTAATAATGTGTAGAAGAAGAAAATCGGGTTTATGACCAAGAAAGCCAATGTTAATTATTCCATCCCTATATTCTTTGTACAGGTCAACGCGTTTCAGAGATCGCTGCCTCCTTCATCAGGACATCATGGCCGGTATTGTAACAGTTCACTATCCCGCCATGATTTGAATTTAAAATGTTGACATTTTGGCGGGCGGTTGTCTGATGTGGCTCCATACATGTATATATAGAAGCTCGTCTTCTGCTGACGTCATACTGTTCTTTGATGTCCTGATGCAGGGAGACAGCGATCTCTGAAACGCGTTGACCTGTACAAAGAATAAACAGATGGAATAATTAACATCGGCTTCCTTGGTCATAGCGTGGCATAAACCTGATTTTCTTTCCTACACATTATTATGCTCCCCAGATGTATGCAAAAAGTATTCAAATTGTCTCTCCAGGACAGGAGACAAACTCTAGTGCAGCGCCACCTATTGGAAGTAGCGATCCTAAAAGTCAAATGTGGATTTTTAACAATCCTTTGCATATGGCCTAGGATATATAAGCCAGATCAGAATCCCAATTTGCAGACACGGTGTTTCGGGGTGCTTGCCCCTCGTCAGTGCAAAGTATGGGGTGTCTGATCTGGCTCATGAGAAGCTTTGTGGGGACCACGGGGGAACACTATTCTCCTTAAGGAGAAGTATGAAAAAAAAGTATGAAATTCAGCATTATATTTGAAGGAAAAAAACTTTCATATGTAAAGGACCCATCTAAAATCTGCTGCTCGGGGTTTTTGCAGCCAACCTGTACCTTGCTCTGCACTGACTAGTCACTGTTAGGCTATGTTCACATGTTGTGTTTTTGCTGCGGTTTTTCTGCAGCCAACACCTGATCTCTTCTCAGTAACAAAAGCTGCTTCCAAAAAGATTTTGCTCCGTTTTTGCTCCTTTTTTTGTTGCGTGTTTTGGCTGCGTTTTTGGTGTGTCATTTGTTTATAGTACATAACTTATTCACCACAAAAGCAGAAAAAAACACAGCAGTTGCATTTTTACACTTTCTTAATGGTGAAAAACGCTAAAAGAATTGACACGCTGCTTCTTTCAAAAACTCAGCAGTTTTCCATTTCAGTGAGGAAAAAAAAGCAAGTGTGTATGCGTATAAGATTTCTGAAATCTCATAGCCTTTGCTGGTACTGTAAATAGCAGCTTTTACTTTACATAAAACTTATGAAAAAAAGCTCCAAAAAATGCATCAAAACTGCAACGTGGGAACATAGCCTTAAAGGGAATCTATTAGCAGGTTTGCACTGAGAGCAGCATGATATAGGCAGAGACCCTGAATCCAATGATATATCACTTAGATTACTGGCTGCAGCGATTCTAATGCAATCAGAGTTTTTAGATTTAGCCACGTAGCAGAGCTCAGAAAGCTGGCCCGCCCCCCACCAGGCTCTGTATGTACAATATCTAGAGACAGTGAAGTGCCAATCACAGCAGTTATGGACTAGCTGACCTCTAGTTGACCTAGTCCAGCAATGATAATCTCCTGAAACTAAAACAAACATAGCAGGTAAAAAACGACATGCAGTGTGATAACAGACGCATTGCAGACATCTGTGTGTTAACCCCTGCAACATGCTGTCTTCGGATTACATTTGAAGAACCTGCTGACAGATTCCATTTAAGTTGTATTGTTTTGTATACATCTTTATTCCGATCAGAACTTTTTTGTGTGTGTGCTATATGACTGTCTCTAGCAGTTGGGGGATTAAAAGTGAACTATGTGTTGTTTTAATATTGCCTTCACTAAATTAAAGGGGTTGTCCAGGTCTTTGATATTGATGTTTTCCTTCACATTGCTGTTTTTAGCTTCAGAGGTGATGTGAGCACCACAGCTTTGTTCAATGTGTAGTGTTGTTCTCAAGAACTGTAGCTCAGCTTTATATTCAGTTCAGTAGGAACTGAGCTGCAGTTCTTGACAATATCCACTACACAGTGAAAGGAGCTGTGCTGCGCTGCGCAGACTCTGCCACTGGGGCTGAGAACAGCTGATCAGTGGAGGTGTTGGGTGTAGGACCAACTAGATTTTGATAAGCTATCCTCACTGTCAAAAATCTGGACTACACCTTTTGCATGTTTTCGTTATGTTTGCTAGTTTTGATAATCCGTCTGAATACAATCAATGAAAACCGAAACAGACTATAACCGAAGTAATTATTTCCATAGGAATCAATGTAAATCCAATAAATTCGTTTTAGACACTCTAAAATAAAAACAAAAAACACATTTTATAGAGAATAAAGATAGTGTCTAATACTAAAAACAATAAGAAATGAATATAAAATGAATATAAAAGGAATATTAAATGAATATAAAACATTAATGTAAAGAATAAATATATTTAATCTTAAATTTCTTACATATATTTTGAAACTGACAAGAGGGGTGACACTCACATAATGCCACACAGAGCAGGAGAATGTATGGATCACCCTTTGTCGTTGCAAATATAGCAGTGTAGTCACGCGGGCATGCCGACAAAAACTAACGAAAACCAAGGCAATCAACGAAAACCAAGGCATATTTTTAGTGGAAAAAATCAACAAAATCCGAAACCAACGATAACCGAGATCAACAAAAACCGAGGCACCACTGTGTATATATATATATATATATATATATATATATATATATATATATATACACACAGTATATACACAAACACACACATATATATGTGAGGGCCGGGGAGGACTGGTAGGCCCAGGAGGTGGATCCACTGGACCGAGCACCCCACCTGGAGGGCAGGGTACACGGTAGCTGGAGCACTAGCGTGGCAGGAACGGGAAGAACCAGGTCACCAGGGTCATGGAGTCCCTACTTTAAGGCAGTAATACAGGAAACAGGAACAAAAGGACCTGAGCACCTAGCTCACAAGACAAAGCAAAGAAACACAAGCGATGATCAGACCCCGCCCACATGGAAAGGCCAGTCTTATATACCCAGCACAGCCCCAGGTCATTTCTTGTTGCAGCAGTTCTGGGCCCATAAGACCAGGTGAGTGGGCGCGGCCCGGTCCTATACAGAGGCATCAGTCAGAGTCAGACTCCTGAGACCTGGAACAGGACTCAGGGGAGCAAGAGCGGGAGCGGCAGGCGTGACCGGTGGACGTATGGACCAGTGAGCAAGGAGCGGTGATGCGATGGTGAGACTGGATCAGTGAGCACGGAGCGGTGCAATGTAGGTGCGACCAGATCAGTGGGTACGGAGCGGTGCCTGGATGGTGAAACCGGCTCAGTAGGTAAGGAGCGCTGCTGGGACACCGGGAGCGTGACAGTACCCCCCCTTGAAGCCCCCCTCTCCGCGGCCGGGACATGAAGGCGCGCCGAAGAGCGGCAGCAACGTACTTCCGGGACAACCAGGACCGGGCCTCAGGACCGCAATTCACCCAATCGACCAGGAAGGACTGCTTACCCCGGACCGTTTTCATGGCCACTATGTCCCATACCCATGTCAGCGGCAAGGGAGGCAACGGAAAGGGAAGGACAGTCAGAAGCAGGACTGGAATCGTGGACGACCGGATCGAGCGTCTCGGACCGGGTACAGGGCAGTGTCTCATCCTCAGCAGCCGGTGGACTCAAAGTCTCAACTCCAGAAGGCGGTGGAATCAAAGTCTCAGATGCCTGGGGCGGTGGAATGTCGCTGGATAGCGTTGTCTCTTCTTCAGGATCCTGCAGCTTGACTCAGTCAAGTGCCAGGGGCTGAGGAACAGGCTGCAAGCAGGGTTTGTGGCATAAGGGACTCCAGCAGATAATCGCGCCAGAGTGCCAACTAATAACAGGGCCATGGAGTTTCAGCCAGGGCAGGCCCAACAGGAGCTCAGGAGCCATCCTCGGGATCACATAGAAGGCGATGGTCTCTGTATGCGAAGTGCCAATCTGGAGGTTCACGGGTTCGGTGGTAAACCGGAAAGGCTCGTAGAGCGGTTTGCCGTCTACGGAGGCGAACCAGAGGGGCTTCTTCAGCGGAGTGACGGGGACCTGGTATGTGTCTACCATGGCCTGGTGGATAAAGTTGCCTGCTGCCCCAGAATCGATGTGGGCCTCTGCCGAAAACCGGGTCCCCTCTGTCGTCACCTGAACCGTCTGTTTAACTGGGACTGAAGGGATTCCGGTGGCAAGGGTGGCGGTTCCCACCATCCCTTGGACCTGGGGTCTACCAGGTTTCTCAGGGCATGTTCGAAGCATATGTGACCCATCTCCACAATAGAAGCACAGGCCCCGGGCGAGCCGTTCTGCACGGCGTTGTTTAGCTTGGGTCAGACGGTCCACTTGCATGGGTTCTGGTGACGATTCGCGGAAAGGCAGGGACGAGGGTGTGGTAGGTTTCTGTGGGGGCAAGACGTGGCGAGGTGGTCGCTTCTCCCGGACTACCTCCTTGGCACGCTCCAGAAAACGGAGGTCAATCCGGGTGGCCAGGGAAATCAAAGCGTCCAAGGTGCGTGGAACGTCACGGCCGGCGAGTTCGTCTTTAATACAACCAGAGAGATCCTCCCAAAAGGCCGCCGTTAAGGCCTCATTCTTCCAGCCCAGCTCCGAAGCGAGCGTGCTGAACTGTATGGCATACTAGCTGACTGTTTGGGTCCCTTGGCGTAGCCGGAGGAGCGTAGAGGTCACTGCGATAGTTTGGCCGGGTTCGTTGAAGTTGCCCCGGAAGGCTCGTAGGAACTCCTGGATATCGGTGGTCATCGGGTCCTCGTTCTCCCACAGGGGGTTAATCCAGGCCAGGGCTTCACCTTCCAGGTGTGACATCAGGAACGCCACCTTGGCCTGGTCTGAGGCGAACAAGTGCGGGAGCAACTGGAAGTGCAAGGAGCACTGGTTCAGGAAGCCTCGGCAGGACTTGGGATCCCCTGCGTAGCGAGGCGGAGCAGCAAGGCGAGGTTGCGAGGCCGTGGAAACAACTGGTTCGGACCTGGAGACTGGTTGCTGCGGTCTGCAGCGCATATAACCGGTGGTCCACGGACGTCATGAACTTCAGGATCCGGTTCAGGGTTTCGCACTGTTGCGCCAGCTCCTGGCGCAGCTCAGCCAGCTCTGATTTCTGTGCTTCAGCAGAATCCATGGCCTGATCATACTGTGAGGGCTGGGGAGGACTGGTAGGCCCAGGAGGTGGATCCACTGGACCGAGCACCCCACCTGGAGAGCAGGGTACACGGTAGCTGGAGCACTAGCATGGCAGGAACGGGAAGAACCAGGTCACCAGGGTCATGGAGTCCCATAGGACAGTAGAGGAACAGGTGCAGGTATCAGGAAGCAAAGACAGGACCAGGTCACTAGGGTCACAGCGTACTTTAAGGCAGTAATACAGGAAACAGGAACAAAAGGACCTGAGCACCTAGCTCACAAGACAAAGTGCGACGCCCTGGGCAAGCCAGGGGTCACAGGTCATAACACCGCCACACCCTACAACCCAGTTAGGAACACCAAGGCTAACCTAAAATCCTTGTTGCCTTCCTCCAGGGGCTGATGTCCACACCAGGGGGTGGGCCAGGCGGTTGGCTCCGCCCACCGAGGAGTTCACAGCCCTGGAGGCGGGAGAACCAGGCAGTTCAAGCCAGGGGAGTGAAGTAGGAGGAAGTGGTAGAGGAGCTTGAGAGAGGAGTTAAAGTGGAAGACTAAGTGAGAGTAGCGACAGAAAAAGGAACAGTTAAGGCCGGTTTCACACATCCGGCTTTTCGCCGGTTTACCGGATCCGGCGCTCTCCCGTACAGACAATACAGTACAGTGACAGCGCTGTAACTTCCGGGTCACATGCGCTGGTCACATGACAGCATGTGACCGGCGCTTGTTGCGCTGTCACTGTACTGTAGTCACTGTATGGGAGAGCGCCGGATCCGGCAAACCGGCGAAAAGCCGGATGTGTGAAACCGGCCTAAGCAAGCCTGAAGTTGGTCCGGGTGTGTGCCCCGGACTGAGACAGCAAGGTCAGCAGACGGCGGTGACTGTCTGCAGGGGAGACTGCTTGGAGGTTGCTGGAAGGACCGCGGACGGGTGGTGGCTCGGCGGTACCGGAGCGGTATACGAAGAGCAGTCAGCACCATTGGCAGGGGCCTTTCGGATCCCGGCAAGGCTAGGAGTCGCTGTGAATTTGCCAAATCCGTTAGTGAAGGGGACCTCTGGGTCTCCCAACAACCAAGTCCCGATTGAAGGCAACAGTCCAACCGTTGGAGAGAGACACCGCCACCGCCAGGGCACCAGTTTCTCAGGGCCAGCGCCTGCGGGCAAAGTAGGGCTCCTCCGGCCCATATTCAAGCCAAGGAGCGGGTTACCGGTGGGAACCCATCGCAACCATCATCATCTTAGGTGCAGGAAAAGGGACCGTCACCGTCAACTACTGGGGAAAAGCAAGTGCAGCCGTCCGTGGGAACCGTCTTTCCAGCCGTGTGTTTTACCGAGAACTGTGTCATCATCTCAGGCTGAGTGAGTACCACAGTGCTGCAAGGCACAGCGCTGCCCCCGCGTCCCTGCACCCCACCAAGCCCTGCACCAGCCCCGCCATCCCTCATCACCCACCTCATCACTGGGCCCCGGGACAACAACCCCCTACCCACGGAGGGGAGAACCAACAATTTTGCTGCTCCCTGTCATCAGTCCCCGGGATCCCCATACAGAGCAGCGGTGGTGGCAACAAATCACCACAACCATGGGTGGCGTCACGGTGGCGTCACGCTCGAGCCACCGAGCAGCAGCAGCAGGCCGCAGCAACGGCAGCCGGACCCGAGCAGTGGGAGAGCGCGGCGTCCCCTCCTCCGCCTGCGACAAAAGCAAAGAAAAACAAGCGATGATCAGGCCCCGCCCACATGGAAAGGCCAGTCTTATATACCCAGCACAGCCCCAGGTCATTTCTTGTTGCAGTAGTGCTGGGCCCATAAGACCAGGTGAGTGGGCGCGGCCCGGTCCTATACAGAGGCATCAGTCAGAGTCAGACTCCTGAGACCTGGAGCAGGACTCATGGGAGCAAGAGCGGGAGCGGCAGGCGTGACCGGTGGATGCATGGACTGGACCAGTGAGCAAGGAGCGGTGGTGCGATGGCGAGACTGGATCAGTGAGCACGTAGCGGTGCAATGCAGGTGCGACCGGATCAGTGGGTACGGAGTGGTGCCTGGATGGTGAAACCAGCTCAGTAGGTAAGGAGCGCTGCTGGGACACCGGGAGCGTGACTATATATATATATCTATATATATAATTGCCTTATTCTGTCTGTCTGTCTATCTGTCTGTCTATCTGTCTGTCTGTCATGCTCCAAAATTGTGTCCTTACGGTGACACAAAGCTGATTGGCCGCTGGGCTCGCCATGGCCCCGCCCCCCCACACCGATTGGCCGCTCGCCCAGGCTGCGCCCCCACACGGATTGGCCAGCCGCTCGCCCAGGCTCCGCCCCCCCCACAGATTGGCCTCTCGCCCCGGCACCCTGCAGGCATTGGCAATTCGGCCACGCCACGCCCCGCCCCCCTCACGCAATGCACGCTAGCTCTGGCCCCGCCCCCTCCCTCCCCCCACGCATTCCCCGAACTGACACGGCTGTCACGGAGGTGAGTACTGTACTCCCCCCCCTCCCCCCCGCGCATTCCCCGAACTGACACGGCTGTCACGGAGGTGAGTACTGTACTCCCCCCCCCACCCCCCCCCCCCCCGGCCCCCGCTCGCACGGGAGTGGTGTGGATACGTTGGTAACCATGCTCGCATGGTTACAAGCGCATCAAGGTCCTGCTGCGGTGGAAGATCCACACGCACACACATGACAGCACACACACAAACATACACACACATCAGATCACACTCACTCTCACACACACACCTCACACACACCTCACACACACCTCACATCGCATCCACATACTCACAGCATCCGGCGATATCGCTTGCTTCTCGGCCTCGATACTGTGCTGTTGTGACCTTCCAGGACCTGACGGAGGATCACATGGCCAGAGGCATGTGGTATCTCCGGATGTTGTGAGTGTGAGCGCGTATGTGCGATATCGTCAGTGTCTGTGTGTGTGAGTGTATGCGATCGGGTGTGTGTGAGTGTATGCGATCGGGTGTGTGTGAGTGGATGCGATCGGGTGTGTGTGAGTGGATGCGATCGGGTGTGTGTGAGTGGATGCGATCGGGTGTGTGTGAGTGGATGCGATCGGGTGTGTGAGTGTCGGCAGAGGAGCACGGCGTGCTGGAGGAGGCTGGGAGCAGAGAGGCTGATCATGGGGAAGGCTGGGAGGGGGAGGCTGATGCTGGGGGAGACTGGGAGGGGAAGGCTGATGCTGAAGGAGGCTGGGAGGGGGAGGCTGGGAGGAAGGAGGCTGGGAGGAGAGAGGCTGATCCTGGGGAAGGCTGGGAAGGGGAGGCTGATGCTGAGGGAGGCTGGAAGGAGAGAGGCTGATGCTGGGGGAGGCTGGAAGGAGAGAGGCTGAGGCTGGGAGGAGAGAGGCTGATGCTGGGGAAGGCTGATGCTGAGGGAGGCTGGGAGGGGAAAGCTGATGCTGGGGAAGGCTGGGAGGACGGAGGCTGGGAGGAGAGAGGCTGATCCTGGGGAAGGCTGGGAGAGGGAGGCTGATGCTGGGGGAGGCTGGAAGGAGAGAGGCTGATGCTGGGGGAGGCTGGAAGAAGAGAGGCTGATGCTGGGGGAGGCTGATGCTGGGGAAGGCTGGGAGGAGAGAGGCTGATGCTGGGGACAGAGAGGAGAGGCTGATGCTGGGAGGAGAGAGGCTGATGCTGGGATGAGAGAGGCTGATGCTGGGAGGAGAGAGGCTGATGCTGGGGGAGGCTGGGAGGGGGAGGCTGATGCTGGGGGAGGCTGGGACGAGGGAGGCTGATGCTGGTGGAGGCTGATGCTTGGGGAGGCTGATGCTGGGGGAGGCTGGAAGGAGAGAGGCTAATGCTGGTGGAGGCTGGAAGGAGAGAGGCTAATGCTGGTGGAGGCTGATGCTGGGGGAGACTGGGAGCGGAAGGCTGATGCTGAGGGAGGCTGGGAGGGGAAGGCTGGGAGGAAGGAGGCTGGGAGGAGAGAGGCTGATCCTGGGGAAGGCTGGGAAGGGGAGGCTGATGCTGAGGGAGGCTGGAAGGAGAGAGGCTGATGCTGGGGGAGGCTGGAAGGAGAGAGGCTAATGCTGGTGGAGGCTGATGCTTGGGGAGGCTGATGCTGGGGGAGACTGGGAGGGGAAGGCTGATGCTGAGGGAGGCTGGGAGGGGGAGGCTGGGAGGAAGGAGGCTGGGAGGAGAGAGGCTGATCCTGGGGAAGGCTGGGAACGGGAGGCTGATGCTGAGGGAGGCTGGAAGGAGAGAGGCTGATGCTGGGGGAGGCTGGAAGGAGAGAGGCTGATGCTGGTGGAGGCTGATGCTTGGGGAGGCTGATGCTGGGGGAGACTGGGAGCGGAAGGCTGATGCTGAGGGAGGCTGGGAGGGGGAGGCTGGGAGGAAGGAGGCTGGGAGGAGAGAGGCTGATCCTGGGGAAGGCTGGGAAGGGGAGGCTGATGCTGAGGGAGGCTGGAAGGAGAGAGGCTGATGCTGGGGGAGGCTGGAAGGAGAGAGGCTGAGGCTGGGAGGAGAGAGGCTGATGCTGGGGAAGGCTGATGCTGAGGGAGGCTGGGAGGGGAAAGCTGATGCTGGGGAAGGCTGGGAGGACGGAGGCTGGGAGGAGAGAGGCTGATCCTGGGGAAGGCTGGGAGAGGGAGGCTGATGCTGGAGGAGGCTGGAAGGAGAGAGGCTGATGCTGGCGGAGGCTGATGCTGGGGGAGGCTGGAAGGAGAGAGGCTGATGCTGGTGGAGGCTGATGCTTGGGGAGGCTGGGAGAGGGAGGCTGATGCTGAGGGAGGCTGGGAGGAGGGAGGCTGGGAGAGGTAGGCTGAGAGAAGAGAGGCTGATGCACACACACACACACGCGCGCGCACTGCATAACACACCACACACACACACACACTGGGAACCACAAACAACTGCCCTACACAGACACCCACACACACAGACAACGCTGCACACACACAACACCCAACACACAAACACCGCGGCACACACAAATATACGCACATACCGCACAACACACACATTGCACAAAACATACCTCCCCCCAAAACACACCACACACACACAAACCGCGCAACACACACACAACGCTACAGACACACAGCGCTCCACAAACAACGCAACACACGCAACACACATACAACACCGCTCTCACCCCCCGTCACACCCAGACAACACCCAGAACATGTACAGCGCCTACACAAACACTTGGTAACTACACACAACAACATCTCTATATATATATATATATATATATATATATATATAACAAAAATCATACATGAACTACACAATCCGTAAATTCTAGAATACCCGATGCGTAGAATCGGGCCACCTTCTAGTATATATATAATTGCCTTATTCTGTCTGTCTGTCTGTCTGTCATGCTCCAAAATTGTGTCCTTACGGTGACACAAAGCTGATGGCCCCGCCCCCCACACGGATTGGCCTTTCGCCCCGGCTCTCTGCAGGCCCCGCCCCCCTCATGCAATGCACGCTCGCTCTGGCCCAACTGACACGGAGCTCCGACTCCCAGGTGAGTACACACACACACATCAGGTCACACTCACTCTCACACACACCTCACACATCACATCCACACACTCACAACATCCTGGGATATCGCTTGCTTCTACACCGGCTCCGTCACGATCCCAGCAGCGCCAGACATAACCTTGCGATGCTGGGATCCTGACGGAGCCCGTGAACGCTGGTAACCATTATACACATCGGGTAACTAAGGTCCCTTGGTTACCCGATGTGTATCATAGTTACCAGTGTACACCGGCTCCGTCACGATCCCAGCAGCGCCAGACATAACCTTGCGATGCTGGGATCTTGACGGAGCCCGTGAACGCTGGTAACCATTATACACATCGGGTAACTAAGGTCCCTTAGTTACCCGATGTGTATCATAGTTACCAGCGTACACCGGCTCCCGGTACACATGTGCAGGGAGCCGGCATTATACTCCTCTCCCCCCAGGACTACTCTTCCTATTACAGTCCTCCTATTATACTCCTCTCTGAGTATAATAGGAGAACTATTATAGCATGGGGGATGTAGCACGATGGGGGGTGCGCAGCATGGGGGATGAAGCACAATGGGGTGCGCAGCATGGGGGATGTAGCACGATGGGGAGTGCGCAGCATGGGGGATGTAGCACGATGGGGAGTGCGCAGCATGGGGGATGTAGCACGATGGCGGGTGCGCAGCATGGGGGATGTAGCACGATGGGGAGTGTGCAGCATGGGGGATGTAGTATGATGGGGGATGTAGCACGATGGGGGATGTAGCACGATGGGGGTGCGCAGCATGGGGGATGTAGCACGATGGGGAGTGCGCAGCATGGGGGATGTAGCACGATGGGGAGTGCGCAGCATGGGGGATGTAGCACGATGGGGAGTGCGCAGCATGGCGGATGGAGCACGATGGGGGGTGCGCAGCATGGGGGATGTAGCACGATGGGGGTGCGCAGCATGGGGGATGGAGCATGATGGGGAGTGCGCAGCATGGAGGATGGAGCACGATGGGGAGTGCGCAGCATGGAGGATGGAGCACGATGGGGAGTGCGCAGCATGGGGGATGGAGCACGATGGGGGGTGCGCAGCATGGGGGATGGAGCACGATGGGGAATGCGCAGCATAGGGGATGGGGCACGATGGGGGGTGCGCAGCATGGGGGATGGAGCACGATGGGGGTGCACACCTCCCCCCAACACACAAACACCGCGGCATACATAAATATACGCACATACCGCACAACACACACATTGCACAAAACATACCTCCCCCAAAACACACCACACCCACATAAACCGCGCAACACACACACACACAACGCAACAGACACACAGCGCTCCACAAACAACGCAACACACATACAACACCGCTCTCACCCCCCGCCACACCCAGACAACACCCAGAACATGTACAGCGCCCTACAGAAACACTTGGTAACTACACACAACAACATCTATATATATATACATATATATATATATATAACAAAAATCATACATGAACTACACAATACGTAAATTCTAGAATACCCGATGCGTAGAATCGGGCCACCTTCTAGTATATATATATATATATATATATATATATATATATATATATATATATACACAGGATATACACTATACACACACACACATGTATATATACTCTAAATATTTAATAGTGCCGCCTCCTTCTTTAATCATTGGATGACCAGTTCTTTACCTTGACAATTTGTTCAATTTCTAAAGTAAATGTCAAAGTTGTAAATGTATTCCCCCTGTGTCATCTGCGGCCGATATTTAATATGATACCTGTTCTTTTCATCACTAACCCGTAAGGCATAATTAATAATAATCATTCAAATAATAAACAGTAACTAAGAGTCCTAGTTCAAAGTCACCATTCATGTTATAGTGGTATGTTACACGCTGGGGGATAAAAAAAGATCAATTAAATATGTGATCATGATAATTATCCAGAAAATATGCCAGACGAGAAGACATGCCCTAGGGATTCCATGTAACAGCAATATTGGTGGGATCTGTCCTAATAACGTGAACTCTCTGAATAATGATCATGAGGTTATTTGCTGTTACATTTCTGAGACGCTCCTCTGATATCTCATATAGGGAACGTGCTTGGATATGTTCATTCCTCTCCCTGAGTGCAGGCAGACTATTTGTAATTATTATTTCAAACTGGATTGGTTTTATTAAAGAGATAAACTTAATTCACCCAAAGCTTTCACCACCCATGAGCTTCTACCACTATGTGTCCAATATGCTACCTTAAAAATCATTTAAATTCAGTGATACAACACCCATGATTCTGGATTAGGTGGCATAAATTCATATTTAGACCTCATTTATACATCAGGTTTGGTGTTTTTGACATATGATAAAAAAAGAACCGTTTTTCACAGGTTACATATGTGGAAAAAACAGACATCTGAATGAGAATTTATCAACATCTTCATCTGTAAAATATGGATGCTTACGTTAAGACCCCAATCCGGCTCCATAAACACTCAAAATGAGACAGACATGCTTATTTTTAGGGAAGGATGGCCAAATCCTGCTTTTTTCTGTTCAGGATATGTCTGAATTTTCAAGGACCTTATTAAAAAAACTTGAGACAGTTCAGGTAAATTCAGATTGTTAGTAACTATGGTCTCTTATATGGACTATTTGGGCCCCCCCAGGCCCAGTGCTGCAGCCTCTAAATTTGCACTTCTGTCTGGTTCTGCTCCTGTATTATTTGGACGTATTAAATTGGGGTAACATGTTTCCCTGAAAATAAGACAGTGTCTTATATTACTTTTGTCCACAAATGATGCACTAGGGCTTATTTTTGGGGGATGTCTTATATTTGGTATTGGTGGCAGTGATTGAGTTGAACTTTTATTAAAAAGAATAGGTCTAAGGGGAAAACTTTTCTCCTTGTGGAGACAAACCAATCTGGCTGCCAGTGAGGAGACTCATAGCTGCAATGCTCCTTTGGGAAATATGCAAACTGTCTCTTCAGGGATGAAGGAGACTACCTCTAGTGTCACTTTTAACTTTTAGGATTGCTACTTCCAATAGGTGGCACTAGAGTTCATCTCCTTCCTCCCTGAAGAAACAATTTGAAAAAGAATATTCACCCCTTCCTCAGCCCATAATCCAGCCCACCCCTCTGCCAACATCAGTGATTGGAATTTTTGTTAATGAAAAAATGAATATTCACCCCCTTCCCCGCCCATTATCCCGCCCACCCACTAGTTGACATGAGACTATAAACTTGATGGCTTACAGCAACGTACACCAATAAAAGTTATATATCCTGAAGGGGCTGCTCAAGTATAAATATCCGCAACTAGGGCTTATTTTTGGAGTAGGGCTTATATTTTAAGCATACTCCAAAAAGGCCAAAAATCCTGCTAGGGCTTATTTTTGGGGAAACACAACATTATATATATACTGTAGCTATGTTTTTTTGTAGCTTTTGATTATTATTTAGGCAGGGCATTGCATTGTAAATTTTGCACATTATGCAATATCTGTTTTTTTTTTTCTTTTAATTAAATGGGATGCTCCTCATTCTTCACACAATATTTTGACCATGAGAGCTGGATTAGAAATCAAATAGTCAACCTATAAAGCTAGAGGCCTATGAATATTTCCATTGAATTGTGACCTAGGTTGAATGTTTATTATTTTGGCACAAGTGACTTCCCAAGTGTTGACAATTATTCTCCCACCAACAAGTAAAAAAATCAGATCAACTTTTCCCCAGACATCCGCCTTCGATTGGCGTCTGTGACACTTATTTACATCACAAAAAAGGCGCCGACAGTGTAAAGAAAATTGTCTAATCGGTCTTTTGAGCCATTTAAAATTTCTAGTCTATAATTTATTTCCTGCTCCAGAGCTGACAATTAGATTTCAACTATATTAAGTAAATGCATGCACAGGCATATCCAATTTCTAGGAAAATCAAATAATATAATATTTTAGATATTATGGTACAAATCTAGTTTAATAAACCTATGGAAAGGATAGTACCAGTGGAAATCACACACAAGATTCAGGATGGTGCCTTGTCCATAATACAAGAAAGACACATTCACATTAAAGTGCAGCAATCCCCAGGATTTTTCCTATATAACTTAAAGCCAGTGCTATACTGGCACTGTCATGCTGATTCTATACATATCTTTAGTTGTCAGGTAGAATGTATACTTTTTGAAACACAAGCAAGTAAAGTTTGTAAAATGAGCAGCCTTTTGAGTAGCAGCAGCTGCCAATCAGCTGATAGCTGGTGTGGGCACTCATAGTGATTCCCACCCCCTGCCTGTCCATCCTCCTCCTGTTATTTATGCTAATTCTAATATAGAATCATTTTACTAAGTGACTAGAAGCACCTGTGCTGATGTTATACCCATGTGACCAGAAGGGGCAGGGCCTCAGCCAACAGAAAAATGATGTTGTTTCCTGGTATCAGCTATGTTGGCTGAGGCCCTGCCCCTTCTGGTCACATGGGTATGACTCCAGCACAGGTCCTTCTAGCCACTTAGTAAAACGATTCTATAATAGAATTTGCATAAATAACAGATTAGGGGAGAACAAACAGGCAGGGGGCGGGAATCACTATGAATACCCACCCCAGGCGTAATTAAGAAATTTCTAGATAACAACAAAGATCCAAAATTGAAGTCCATTGTGGAGAACATCCTGAAACATTTCGTGGCCTCGGGTTGTCTGATGAATTTGAAGTTACATTTTTTATATTCCGACTCGGGCGACTTTCCTGAAAACCTTTGTGCTGTCAGCGAAGAGCAAAGAGAAAGGTTTCATCAGGATGGTAAGGAGATTATTCTGTTTATGATTGATGCTATGGGTAGCGGTTCATTGTGTCAATAATTGGGTTGTACTATGTTATGTTATGTACTAGGTTATGTAGATACTCTCTGAGGTAAGTCTGGATGGGGGATAGACCTTCATCCTGAAAACGCACCTGTTCAGAAATGCCTACAATCTACAATGAACTCGCTGCCGCCCGACCACCGTGCGGAGCTGCCGCCCGACCACCGTGCGGAGCTGCCGCCCGACCACCGTGCGGAGCTGCCGCCCGACCACCGTGCGGAGCTGCCGCCCGACCACCGTGCGGAGCTGCCGCCCGACCACCGTGCGGAGCTGCCGCCCGACCACCGTGCGGAGCTGCCGCCCGACCTACACCCCACCTATTGTCTCCTCCCCATAATCCTATAGAATGTAAGCCCGCAAGGGTAGGGCCCTCTTCCCTCTGTACTAGTCTGTCTACTGTAACTTGTATACGTATTTTGTATGTAATCCCCTTCTCATGTACAGCACCATGGAATTAATGGTGCTCTATAAATAAATAATAATAATAATAATAATAATAATCTAGACAGTAAAAGGAACAACCTAATAAGATTTTTTAATAAACACTGCACTCTCAAAAGATTTATAGGGGAGAGCAGAGTGTATTAGGGCAAGCTGTCGTGGAACGGGGCACCACTTGAACTCTAAGCTGCGTAAAATCTCTGTTGGTAGGAAGGGGATAATACACTGTGTGCAGAATTATTAGGCAAATGAGTATTTTGATCACATGATAATTTTTATACATGTTGTCCTACTCCAAGCTGTATAGGCTGAGAGCCAACTACCAATTAAGTAAATCAGGTGATGTGCATCTCTGTAATGAGGAGGGGTGTGGTGTAATGACATCAACACCATATATAACGGGTGCTTAATTATTAGGCAAATTCCTTTCCTTTGGCAAAATGGGTCAGAAGAGAGATTTGACGGGCTCTGAAAAGTCCAAAATTGTGAGATGTCTTGCAGAGGGATGCAGCAGTCTTGAAATTGTCAAACTTTTGAAGCGTGATCACCGAACAATCAAGCGTTTCATGGCAAATAGCCAACAGGGTCATAAGAAATGTGTTGGGCAAAAAAGGTGCAAAATAACCCATGAATTGAGAAAAATCAAACGTGAAGCTGCCAAGATGCCATTTGCCACCAGTTTGTCCATATTTCCGAGCTGCAACGTCACTGGAGTTTTAAAAAAGCACAAGGTGTGCCATACTCAGGGACATGGCCAAGGTAAGGAAGGCTGAAAAACGACCACCTTTGAACAAGAAACATAAGATAAAACGTCAAGACTGGGCCAAGAAATGTCTTTAAGACTGATTTTTCAAAGGTTTTATGGACTAATGAAATGAGAGTGACTCTTGATGGGCCAGATGGATGGGCCAGAGGCTGGATCAGTAAAGGGCAGAGAGCTCCACTCCGACTCAGACGTCAGCAAGGTGGAGGTGGGGTACTGGTATGGGCTGGTATCATCAAAGATGAACTTGTGGGACCTTTTTGGGTTGAGGATGGAAGGAAGCTCAACTCCCAGACCTACTAGCAGTTTCTGGAAGACAACTTCTTCAAGCAGTGGTACAGGAAGAAGTCGGTATCGTTCAAGAAAAACATGATTTTCATGCAGGACAATGCTCCATCACATGCATCCAACTACTCCACAGCCTGGCTGGCCAGTAAAGGTCTAGAAGATGAAAAATTAATGACATGGCCCCCTTGTTCACCTGATGTGAACCCCATAGAGAACCTGTGGTCCCTCATAAAATGTAAGATCTTCAGGGAGGGAAAACCGTACACCTCTCGGAACAGTGTCTGGGAGGCTGTGGTGGCTGCTGCACACAATGTTGATCGTAAACAGATCAAGCAACTGACAGAATCTATGGATGGTCGGCTGTTGAGTGTCAGCATAAAGAAAGGTGGCTATATTGGTCACAAATTTTTGGGGGGTTTTGTTTTTGCATGTCAGAAATGTTATTTCTAAATTGTGTGCAGTTATATTGGTTTACCTTGTGAAAATAAACAAGTGAGATGGGAATACATTTGGTTTTTATTAAGTTGCCTAATAATTCTGCACAGTAATAGTTACTTGCACCAACAGATATCCTCCAAAGATAGCCAAATCTAAAAAACACTCCAACTTCCAAAAATATTAAACTTTGATATTTATGAGTCTTTTGGGTTGATTGAGAACATAGTTGTTGATCAATAATAAAAAAATCCTCTAAAATACAACTTGCCTAATAATTCTGCACACGGTGTAGGTAAAGATCAGGGCAATATAGTAGCAATTTTCCCCGTATTTATCCCCTTTTGTTCATAGTCACTTATGTGTTTCTTTTGTGTGTTTGTAGTAATTTGACTCATTTTTAAGTCCTCTTTTAGAAAAAAAAACTATTAAAAGGTATGTTTTAAACGTGTATTTTTTCGGTGAATAGCGAATTGTGAATATACAAAGAATTATTTATAAGTACGGTGATTTCCAGAGTCTCAAGTACCAACAGGGCAGGCAAAGTCACTAGCAAAGTAGATGGCACCACCAGAATAGACAGGCAGAGATTCTAGCACCAGAAAAGCAGGACGGACTGGTAGTAGGTACAGGACTGGAACCAAGTGCCAATAGGCAGGGTATGCTGGTACCAGGTACAGGACAGGACTGGACCCAGGAGCCAATAGGCAGGACGGGCTGGAACCAGGTTCCAATATGGGCTGGGACCAGATATAGACAGGAACAGGACTGGAACCAGGTGCTAATAGGCAGAACAAGCTGGTACTAGGTAAAAGCAGGAACAGCACTGGAACCAGGTGCCAAGAAGAAGGATAAGATGGGACCAAGTACAGGCAGAAACAGGACATTTACAAGTGGGACATGACGGGACCAGATGGGATGGGATGGATAGGGTGATTTGACAAATAACTAGACAGAACTCAACTGACTAAACTTAGGGTGTTGAACAGGCACCTCCCCTAGTAGGAGCGTGCCTTAAATACCCTGTGCTTTTCAGGGATAGGCTGAGAAGCATTTCCTGGGAGTGGTGAGCACTGAGGTCCTGTGATGTGCACACAGACTCTGGGAGGGGGAAAGATGAGGCAGCCACGTGGAGGAGCACAGGGATGTCATGTGGCATAGAGGGAGCAAGCTGCAGCAGTGAGTGACAGTGGGACCCTGCAGGAAAGGAGAGCAAGAAGTGCAGGGACGCAGCGCTACACTTACATTGTAAAAGCGAGTGTATTCCGGCCGGATGAAATCACCATCACTTGAAAACAGGTGCGGCGCTGGAAACCGGAGAAGACGACAATCGGTGAGTAAATTAACACACTTACACTGCACGGTATCAACATTTAAACAGGTTTAGGGAATAAAAAAAAAAGACACTACTTCTTTAAGTACATATCTAATTGGCAATCCTTTTTGGTAGCAAAATGGAAAACGTCTGCACAATTTTATGCAAACAATCAGAGTATGGTATTTTTATTTTAGGGGTCTGTTTTGTATAGGAAGGTTTTCTTAAAGATGGTTGATGAAGAGTGTTGTCTTTCTGGCCTTTATGAGTATACAGAAATAAATCCTGGGTTGTTTCTTCTGCCATGGTCCTGACAATCTTGGGTTGAGGACCTCATTTCAACTGTCCGTATGCAGAAGAGGTATGGAGTTTAGGTCACTTTGTTCACCTACAAATAACACCCTCCTGCAAATAATCATAAGTTTAACAATCGAAACAGTTGGTGTCTGGAAACCATTTATCTCTATTCCACTGACATAACACACATCCTTGAGAGGGAAGTTGATGAAGAACACATTTGCATGGCCAGCATTACATGGGGATGAATTAGCAATTGTCTCAAGGGGGTTTTGTTTTTGTCTTCCCAGGGGGACTGATATAATAGGTTGAACTTGATGAACTTGTATCTTTTTCAGCCGTACTATACAACTTCTTTAAACAATAGATGAAACTAGACTAAACAATACAGAATTAAAACCTAAACAGATGACATGAGCATAGCTGTAGACAATGAAAAGCTGGATTTTATGCAAAGTTTTGGCTGCTTCCATTGACCTGTACAAGGATCAGGTGTCTCTATTGCTGCAAAGTGCATATTGAAATGTACTTGGGGGGAAAAAAGAGAGGACACATTTGTGAACATCAAACAATTGCAAAAGCTTTTTTTATGCAATTTTTTAATCCACGACACTCTAATCCGCAGTTCTTTCTCATTCTCCCCTATTTACTTTGAATGGTTTGCTTGCCCCTTAAGCCATGCTATTTAAGAATAAGAAGAGAATGTATAGGTTTGTATAAAGCATATCCAACAGTTTGGACTGAAAAGAGATCTTCAACCGGCAGAAGACTTGATTTCCTGCCAATGACATGAATTAGGTGTATGCCTATCCCTTAACAGCCATGTAGTATAACACTTGCTGTGAGCAATTGACACTTATTGATCCCTTTGTAGAGCGCAAGTATAGGGAAACTATTCCCTCCTATCTGGAAAAAAAGGTCATTTGCACTGAGCCTTCATATGACCTTTAAAGAACAGCCTCAAAACCTGTCCATTCATAGGATAGGACTTCCTTCCTGTAAAATGCGACCATTTACATAGCACAGAACAGGTACATGTTAAAAACAAAGCTGCTTGCTTTAAGGTACCAACCTAACAATGAACATCAAACAATGAAAAAGTTTCCGGCATCCGCAGAATCTGAACGGGAATGATAATAATATTTATTTCTATAGCGCCAACATATTCCGCAGCGCTTTACAATTTATAGGTTCATATACAAACATTCATACGTAACAGTAGATACAATAATTAGAGCAAAAATAAAGACAACCCCACTCGTAAGAGCTTACAAACTACAATGGGGTGAGGTGGGGGGGCAAGGTACAGGTGCTTATTTACAACGAGGGTCCAGCCATCTCAAAGCAATGGGGATAGATAAAAGCTGCATGAGCCAATCACCCGCCAATCTTTGTGATGTTTTTGGGTGCGGTGGAGTATGACGGAGAAATATGTTATGAGAAACAGTGGAGGGGCTCTAGAAGAATTTACTTTGATTAGGGAAGATGTGTTTTTAGGGAGCATCTGAAGCTGTGTAAGTTGTGGTTCATCCTAATTTCTTTGGGTAGAGCATTCCAAAGGATTGGTGCAGCTCAGGAGAAGTCTTGGAGCCGGGAATGGGAGGTTCCGATTAGTGTTGATGTTAGTCGAAAGTAGTTTGCAGAGCGTAGAGAATGGGTAGGTTAATAGACAGTGATGGTAGGTAGACAGCTATCTCTCCAGATCCCTCCATATACACGAGGGCTTTCAAAAAAAGACAATTGCAAACATAATCGCCAGAGAAGATTTGAGAGGCTCCCACATACATCAGATGGTTCACCAATGGGCTCGGTTTACATTCATGTAATATGAATTGCGGCTTATAGAGGAGGATGAATCTGAGAAAATACAAGGACGTAGTCGAGCAATTGTCTATAATATTCTATCACACTGCTGCTGGGATTTCCCAAAAAACCCATTGAAAAGAGGTTTGTCACTTTATTAATTGTTGCGATCACAGCTCCACTTTTCCCTTATATCAGTTTTTATAAACTTATTTGAGCACAAAATAAATGTATCCGCGCTCAAAAATCCTGCGTACTTTACTGATTATTTGGATTATATCTACTGTATTTAGAATGATGTTTCCAGATCAGTTACTAGAACATGTAATACCTTCCAACGTAAACGTCTACCCTGCGAAATCTATCTCCCGTGTAGCCCTGCGCACAGTAACTATGACTAAAGTGTAACATTTGATACAAGGGGCTCTTTTTGTTTCATCCAGATGACCTGGCAGTACTTTTATATTTTTCCTTGTCTTTATAGTTTTACTTAGGCGGATATGTAATGGCTTTATAGTCACTGTCCTTTCCAAAAACCAAGGTCTGCAATGTATTTCAGAAATATGCAAAGACCTCTCATAGTGCTGAAATACGGAAAATGCGAACAGCACAGTAAAGTCAAGTTTGTAGCTTGCCACCCTGGCGCCATGTTGCTTTTAACACTTGGGACCGGACATGCTTCAATGCCACCAATTGGACTCAAGTGACAATATTTACATAAAAGGCATCACATTTCAAAAATTGTGAATAAAACAAGGTGTTAAAACAAAAAAAATATATGATCTGTACACATATAGATCATAATGACTAACTCTGGACTCCTTCGACTAGTCGCATAATGAAAAAGCAACATGACTTTGGGAAAAAAAATCCTACCTAAATTAACCCACCTTTAGTAAGGTGAGTCCTACTACTTTAGATACGGAGTTCCCCCCAAAATAATTCTATAAGTTGGTCTGCACTAGGTGGCTGGTGGTCAAAGGTGCATGTGAAAATACGGGGTCACTCTCAATCAAAATAGCTCAAAAATTCACCGCACTCTCATAAATATATGATGCAAAAAAGAAAAATACTTTATTTTAAAGTGGTATGGATGAGCATATGTAGGCGACACGTCTTAGGCATTTAACATTTCGACCCTCCCGGATATTTATCATACAGTCGCTAAGGGTTCAGGATGGAGGTTTAGGAGGTAGGTGCGCGTATCAGTCCAATGGCGGCAGGCCAGTGTGTTTCTGTCAAAGGCGACAATTTCTGATGTTTCGCCCTAGTCGGTCTTACTCATATGGTTATATGGAAACGTGCTTTGTCTGCATGGCTGACTGGCTATGTGTCACGCAACACACAACCAGTCAGCCATCCAGACAGAGCACGTTTCCATCAGGCCCCCGCAGCCACCTGAATGCTTATAGCCCACTGGGACATACAATCCCCTGCTGCTCCTTAGTGCATTACTGTATAATACCTTTCAACCCCAAAAACATTTCTTAAAGGGATATTGCATATTAACTCTTGCTTTCACATAGAGTGTGTCTTCACATACTGGCGCTGTATGATACTTTTGATCAACGCCACCCCCCTGGATGGCTTCATCTAACCTTATACACATCTTATATCAGACAGAGTTTGCCATTCTGTGAATTTCTTCAACCTTGACCTTGAATTATTTTCCATAGTGATTGTATCTAGATATGTTTATGTGACGCCCTGGCAGAGCCAGGTGGTCACACAAAAGGCCCCTGCATAAAACCTTCCCTCACAGGGTAACACACAGCCGACCTCAAACTCTAGCCACCCCCCTCAGGGCACGACAGGCACACGAGTGGGCGGGATCAGGCAGATGAAGAACGCCCACCTAGGGGTCTAGACAGCCCGGGGCGGGAAAAATGACAGATAAAGTCTAGAGTTCAAGTTGAGAGGAGTGGAAACTGAGGCTAGGTGAAGCTCCAGCGGAGGTGAAGCTCAAGTTGACTGGCGCCAGGGTTGGAGCCCTGGTGCATTGGCTAGGTGGCAGACGGTGGTCTCCATCAGCAGGCGATGGGAAGACGGCAGCTGGAGATCCGAGGTGGACCGGGACAGGGTTGCAGCCCGCCGGTACCGACACTGGAGAACCGACCCGGAAACCGTGCACAGAGGGGGTACTTGGACCCTGAAGCCAGGACCGGAACTGACGGCCTAGATAATTAACCAATTGAGGGCAGGATTTTAGGTCCTGTCCCAACCAAAGTCCCAAAAGCAGACAACCACCCACAGAGAGGGATAGGGCATCCGCCAGGGCCCGGTAGATCCCACGGGTCAGCGTCAGCGGGCACAGCTCCTCAGGTACACAATACACCGGGAGCAGACTCTCGCGTTTCACACCGGGAAGTCTACACAAAACAGTGCAGAGGGAAAAGACGGCGACCACAAGCCCGGGTGGGGGACCAGAGTATAACTGGCCGCGGCGGCTGGCCACCAGCACCTTGGTTTACCAAAAGATTTGTGTGATTTATTCAACTGTGAGTAACCAAACATCCCCTGGTATGTCTGGTCACGCAGGCCCCTGCCATCGCCATCCCTTGCACCAACCCACCGGTTCCCGGGGCAACTATCCCTACCCACGGAGGGGTTAACATCCAGCTGCCATCACACCTCCCCCGGGTATCCTGCAACAGCAGCGGTGGTGTCACACCTCACCACACACCGTGGGTGGCGTCACGAACCAATTACGGCCAAGCCCGTACAACTACATCCCCCTTTTCATTTGGTGTGTCCGTGTGATCCCCAGGTCCGGAGGATCCCTCGAGCCACACAGAGGGCCCGGATCCGAGCAGCTCGGCTGCTACAGCCGTGGGGGCGGTACACCCCCTTCATTATTGTCTATCTATTATGCGACTATATGGATAAGACCGATTAGATCGAAACGTCAGAAATTGTCTCCCTTGACACAAACACACTGTTTTGACGAATCACTGTAAATAATCCTTTTTGTCTGCATCCTCAATACAAGTGTGCTGTAATCTTTTTGGATTTTAGAATATGTAGTATATGGTGGATAGACTGTTACCAAAAAAAATATACACCCCAAAAAGAACTCAAAATTCCATGAGACCCAAAACAATAAGGGTTGTCAAGTGCAGAGCTTTCACACACAGTTCTGGTTGTCATGCTGGCGTCACTCATGTCACAGGCAAGTTACTTCCCGTCAGGTCCCTTGGCGTTTCAGTTGCTCTTTCCACTGCAGCCAAGTGTTGCAGTTAACTTCCCCTGGTGAACAGAAGTAGCCACAATGTTCTAATATAATGGGCTCAGGGATGGAGTGATCCTAATCTGTGTGTAAGAGCCCGGCACTTGACAACCCTTTTTACTTTGAGTCTTGTGGGGTCTTTTGAGTGCTATTTTTTGGGGGGTGTCTACTTTAACTGGTGAATGGTCTATATGTCTTTCTACATTCTATTGCCTATTGATTTTATTATTTTATATCTGCCTAGACAATATTTAAATTGACTTTTTTATGAACTGTAACTACGGTTTGTTTTTGGAGTAGGACTTATATTTCGAGCATCCTCAAAAATCCTGAAAAAAATCATGCTTGGGCTTATTTTTAGGGTAGGTCTTATTTTCGGGGAAACAGGTATCTGTCAGCACAACTTTATTTGGACAAAAGCTATTCTTCCAAATTTTGTTTAGGGGTAAAGGTTAATAAACATATGCCATATACCTCTACAAGTGGTTTATCTCCAGTGGCAGTAAAAGATTGGGCACGTTGAAATCCAACAGGTCTGATCTTTTTGTTTTTGCTGTCTAGGGTGAATAGTTGTCTACCAAACCTTTCATCTCAGATGTCTCCGTATTCATGAAATCAACAGTCAAATCTCGGTATACTAAAGGGTGTGGATGACGTCCATCTATTGTGGATGGACAGCTTTAGGTCTACATCTAGTGGTCACTAAAATCTAGTCTGATAAAACAATTTTTTTATGTTATGTTAGATTAAATTTAAGATCCCAATCATTTTATACGAGGGGCTGATGATAAGTCTTTGGCTTTGTTATCTTTTTTTGTGTCTATGGTAACAAATGTTACATCATATGGAAGACTTGTGTGTCTAATATATGTTTTCAAAATTTTGTGTTTGTTGCTTATGGCAACAGTGTTCTACGCACGCGGGAAAACAAAATGGCGGAGTCTAATGCGATATTCAGAGCAACTGAGAGCAGAGGAGTGATAAAATTCTTGTTTCTGCAAGGAAAGTTTGTGAAGGATATTCATGGTGATATGTCACAGACATTGGGGGATCAACGCCCTTCATATTCCACAGTTAAGAACTGGGTTGCCAAATTTAAAATGGGCCACTTCAGCACCAATGATGAGGAATGTCTTGGACAACCGAGAGTGGTTGTTGTTCCGGAGATCATTGATGCTGTGCACATCCTCATACAGGAGAATCCACAAATTTGAGCTAATGCAATAGCAGACATCAGGGGGATTTCCCATGAATGTGTTTGTGTCATTATCCATGAACATTTGGACATGAAGAAGCGATCTGCAAAGTGGGTCCCCAAATGTTTGACAACAGATCAGAGAAGCATGCGAGTGAAAACTTCCCGGTCCATTTGTCAGCGTTTCCGGACTGATGAAAACTTCCTAGATCGACTGGTCACTATGGATGAGACCTGGATTTGTTTATATGACTCTGAATACAAGGAGCAGTCAAAAGAGTGGAGGCACAGTGGTTCTCCTTGTCCAAAGACGTTCAGGGTGCAAAAATCATCCACTATGGTGATGGCATCTGTGTTCTGCAATAAGGATAGCGTGCTGCTAGTGGATTACCTTCAAAAGGGTTCCACCATCAATGCAAGGTATTAATTGAAATTTTGGACCAATTGAAAGCAGCTCTGAAGGCCAAAAGGCACAGCAAGCTGTACAAAGGAATCTTGTTCCTGCAAGATAATGCCTCACACTGCAAAAGCAACCACGGCAAAACTGGCATAGCTGGGCTTCCAGCTGGTTGACCATCCACCTTATTCACCAGATCTAGCTCCCTCTGACTATTATTTGTTTCCAAACCTGAAGAAACACCTTAAGGGTACCAAAGTTCACACCATTTTTTATTCCATGGCTGCTACGGATGCTTGGTTTGAGACATAACCAAATTTCTTCTTTTTGCTAGGCTTACAGAACTTGGAATACCGATGTAAGAAGTGTGCTGACCTCAGTGGAGAGTATGTGGAATAAATGTAATGTTTCAGCATCCTATCTCGTTTCATTCTGTGTAAAGCTTAAAAGACAAAGACTTATCAACAGCCCCTCGTGTTCTGATCATTTATATATTATCGATTATCACTTAAGGAAATCTGAATTGAGAGTTAACTTCAAACTGCACGGTTTGAGCCATAACAAATTAGAAAAATGTAATCTGTCACCAATCTTGTAACCTGGCCAATAATCTTGTAATCTGATTGTCAGCGATTAGTCTGCTTGCAGAACTAAAAGGCATCTTTTGTAGAGACAAATTATCTCAGCTTGTCTGATTTTTCCTTTATTGATGCCTCGATGATATAAGCCTCCACTGACTTGTGGTTTATGCCCCAGTGAAAGATATGCTGATAGTACGTGGCCAGACACTGATAAAACAGAGACGAGGGCTTTCCTCTTTCCTTAGCCAAATTACGTAACAAAGGCAAAGAAAACTAACAGGGGAAAAAACATCTAAATTAAATTAGAAGCTGTAAACATAAGGCTTTGATCTGGAGAATATGGAGAAGTGGCATATAATGACGTTAGAAGAATAGGGCAACACTGCTGCCCTACATGAGGGGGGGTAGTGTTTTTAAATATTCCTCTTGAGAACTACAAAGTGGTGTGCAGGATATATATATATATACTAGCTGTAGTACCCGGGTGTTGCCCGGGATAGTAACTGTCTCTCTGTCTCTCTCCCAGTCTCTGTCTGTGTGTCACTGTCTGTCTGTCTCGCTGCCTGCCTCTTTCCTTGTCTGTCTGTTTCTATCTCTCTGTATTTGCATCAGTCTATGTGTCTCAATCTCTGTATCTGTCTCTCTCTCTCTCTTTGTCCGTCTGTCTCTTTTCCCATCTGTCTCTTTCCAGGTCTGTATCTTTCCAGGTCTGTCTCTTTCCATGTCTGTTTCTTTCCAGGTCTGTCTCTTTTCAGGTCTGTCTCTTTGCCGGGCTGTCTCTTTGCCGGGCTGTCTCTTTGCTGGGCTGTCTCTTTGAAGGGCTGTCTCTCTCCAGGTCTGTCTCTTTCCAGGTCTGTCTCTTTCCCGCTCTGTCTCTTTCCAGGTCTGTCTCTTTGGGCGTCTGTCTCTTTGGGCGTCTGTCTCTTTCCAGGGCTGTCTCTTGACAGGGCTGTCTCTTTATCCGGCTGTCTCTTTCTCCGGCTGTCTTTTTCCCCGGCTGTCTCTTTCCCAGTCTGTCTCTCTATGTCTGTCTGTCTTTTTCTGTTTCTCTCTATCCGTCTATCCTATCTTATACTAAGGCGGGCTTTGCACATTGCGACATCGCAAGCCGATGCTGCGATGTCGCACGCGATAGTCCCCGCCCCTGTCGCAGGTACGATATCTTATGACAGCTGGCGTAGAAAAAAATTATCGCTACGCCAGCTTCACATGCACTCACCTGCCCTACGACCGTCGCTCTGGCCGGCGACCCGCCTCCTTCCTAAGTGTGTTGTGCCGAGTACCTCTGCAGATGTGGAGTCTGATGGAAAATGCCACAACTTTCTTAGCTTTGTGTGGAATTTACAATGAAAAAAAATATTATGGCCAGATATAAAATCCATGGCAAACAAAGGTACATAAAAAAATATGTGGTGCCAAATATCTACTATGATATGGCTGAGTGCATGTGTGAAGCCCCACAAGTGTTGTGTCGGTGCATTACCTTCAGGGACTCCACTCAGCTGGATCTTGTCACAGGTAGGGAATCTTCTATTTGTCGTGACGCCACTCTCAGTATTGCGGTCAGTGGGGACCGCCACTGCAGGTTGAGGGACGCCTGGGGCTGATGGTGGGTGCAGTCGGATGTAGTAGCCTCCTGAGAGTGAGGCAAGCCCCAGGGCCCTGTGTAGATGTGTAGAACCACAAGGCGCAGAATAACTCCACACACGCAGAATGTCTTTCAGGGGTTTTTACTCACTTCAGGTGGCAGGGTGAGTAACCCGGGCGTAGCTGGGATGAACCAGGCGGGAACCAGGTGTCCTTCAGGCTGACTTGTGAGGGTGACTACTAACTCGCCTTCCTTAGCCCTTGGTGGTTTGGGGTGACCCCGACTTTGAGTCCCTATGGGGGTCACCCAGGGAAGTTGCTGAAGCCTCACTCCCCTTCGTTTGCCGTGTGCTTGTTGCCTGGGCCAGATCACTCCAGCTTCTTGCCTCCTGTGAGCTATGGGCCCTAACTGTGGCTACGTGGCTGCGGCTTTTTGTGGTGTTGTGGCGTGGGCTTTGAGAGCCCCACACCGGCAGGTTTAGCAAAAGAAAGCTGGATCTATCTCCGCTTCGGGATCTGCCGCCCGTTTGGGCCTGGTACTCCCTAGCAGTCTCCTTACTTCCCACTCTGTGCTCTCTCTCTAGCTGGAGATGGGTTTCGGGTAGCCCTCCTAGTTGACCGTTCTCCCCCGTCGGTAGCCACTGCGCGGACGCTGTCAGACTACAGCAGCCCAGGGGAAGGGGTCAGCTCTCCTCGGAGCTCCCTGGACTCTGCTCTGAACCGGCTCACATCTGGGACCTTCACTGCTGCTCCTGTCTGAGCTTCACTTTCCTGCTCCTCGCTCCTCCACACTCTGCTTCAGACTCTAGACTGTTTACTCCTCCTTCTCTTTTCCCTTTTGTGCCTGCCTACGCCACCTAGCAACCAGACTCTCTTACCACACCCCTTGAGAGGAGATGGAGGCTTTTGGCCCCCTCCACTATTCCAGTGAAGGTGAAGGCTTTTCCCCCTCCTGGGATCCCCAGGGGTCCTCTCATGGGTACATGTGTGAGACCTGATCACTATGCGCCTGTGTTCCACACCCCGGTCAGCCTTCTGGATTACCTGTGTTGTACTGTTCCCAGCATGGGTGCAGTACTCAGTGGTGCCTGACCAGGTCAGGGGCGCCACATTCCCCCTTAGTTATCACCAGCACGTCCTCGGGCTGCAAGACAACATTTTAAAATGCATAAAACATTAAAACATGTAAAACATTTTTAAAAGCACCAGGTACCATACATCACCACCCTCCACCCACAAGTCCGTTAACCCACCCAAAACCCTTTCACGTTGGCCGCGACTTCAGCCACTTCTGGCAGGATGTAGAGGCGGCTTTCATGGGCTGGTGGTTTTCAGGGTATACCTGGCCTGGTGGATCCGCGCCTTCAGCCTCTTCTGGCAGGATGTAGAGGCGGCCTCCACAGTTGGTGCTGACCAGGTACCCTCTTTGTGGTGGAGAGCCAGGCCCCATAAACAGGCATGCTCTCTGGTCGCAGGTGAGCCAAGGCCCTATATACGGACGGGCTCCTCCTGGTTGCAGACGAGCCAAGCCCCTAAACAGGCTGACTCTGGTGGTGGTGGTGCCCTCTGGTGTAACTATTTACACTGCGAGAGTTTGTGGCTATAGCCAGTTCATAGCCTTAAGGTTTATTTCTCACAATAGTTTTTGTGGGCACATTCTTGAACTTTAAAACGTTGCAAAACAAACTTTCCACACTGGTCAAAACTTGCTGTACTTTACTTAAACTTAGGCAGATTCCTCCTCACCAGGGCTTGGGCCTGTAGGGCTGCGGCACCTGTTGCTTTCTTGACCTTTTTCCTCATCTGTAGTTGTCTCTTCATTAGGTCTTTGGTCTTTTCTTTCTTTATGGCTGTCCTTCCTTTCTTCTTTGGGACATGGCACTACATCTAGGGCATACCAGCCTCTTTCTCCTTGATGCAGGGTAAACTGTACGGAGTCTCCTGTACGCAGGTTCCTTCCAGGATGTCCTCTGGGCAGATTAGCTCTGACGTCTCTTCTGTTGACGAAGATACCTTCCTTTATGCCAGGTGCTACGATGAACCCGTATCCTGACTTGAGGCTGAAGTCCTCCACTACTCCTCTGCAAAGGGGTCCTCGGACCTGTGTTTTGGCTCTTCTCAGGAACCTTTTTTCTTGTAGGTCTCTGGCCGTGATGTCATCTCTCTGCTCTGGGGATGGCGGTGCAGGGGAAAACTGAGTTCTGCTGCGGCACTGTGTCTTGCGGGCTGGATTCTGCGAAGTGCAGCTTACAAGCTCCCAGGTGAGGCTTTGGGGCAGATCTTCTTCTTCAGCAGGAGGTGTCAGGTCTTCCTCGTCCCAGCGGGAATATGGCAGCATCTCCGGCTCTGGGACTAGCACTGCTGCTGGCTCCGGGGGCAACTCCTCAACTTCTTGCCCTCCTCTCCCCCTTAGTTCTTCGCTGCACTCTGGTCGTGGCAGCGCTGGGGATGAGTGTTCCTCAGCTGGCCCAGGCGGTGGACTCTTCGGCATGGTTGCTGCAGGGGTTGCCTTAGGGGTGTGCGGAGGGAGCATGTACTGGTCCACCATCTCCTGTGGAAACTTGGCCTCCATGTCAGCCTTCAGCTGCCAGTACGCGGGGTCTTCACCTATCAGGGATTTCCTAGTAGGGACTTCCTTAGGCTGGGGAGCGGTGTCTGCTCTGGCCTTGCAGGCCGGGGTAAATGGTGATGCAATCTCTTGGCGGGCCGCGCCCTGTATGGCGGCGGCCTGGTCTTGGCGGGCCGCGCCCTGTATGGCAGCGGCCTGGTCTTGGCGGGCCGCGCCCTGTATGGCGGCGGCCTGGATCGGCGTCGCAGCTGCGATGGGATCTGTGCAGACTGGGCTGGGCGTCGCTGCAGGGACCGGGTCTTGGTGGGCCGAGCAGGGCATCGCTGCGGCGGCCGGGGCTTGGCGGGCCGAGCAGGGCATCGCTGCGGCGGCCGGGGCTTGGCGGGCCGAGCAGGGCATCGCTGCGGCGGCCTGGGCTTGGCGGGCCGCACCTGGCATGGCTGCGGCCTGGCTCAGCGTCGCCGCGCCGGGCGCCTCTTCTGGGACCGCGGTCGTAGCAGCAGGGGTTGGAGCACTTGCGCTGGCCGGGGCAACTCTGGACTCACCCATCAGTGGCACCATCGGGATCTGAGTCGTCGCCGCTCGATCTGGCAGGCGTCGCGCGGCTCCCTCCTCGTAGGTCCTAACCGCCGCAGCCATCTCCAGAAGCTCCGTGCGTCCCTCACTGAGCTGTCGCATGATCCTGGCCTCCAGCTGATCGCAGAAGATAGCAAGCTCCCGGCACCACCAGGCAGCAGAGCCTGGTTCTGGGTATCCACGTCCGGACTCCATCTCTTCTCTCTGCAGCAGCAGGCTTGTGGCTCTCTGTCCTTCCCGCCGTCTCTGGACGCTTCCGCTTTCTTCACAAGCGAGGTCAGAACTCTGCAGGGGATCTCTGGGTAGCCACACCTCTTCGTGGGCGGTAACTTCTCCCAGCGCGGGCTGCTGTTGTTTTTCAGCGCGCTTTTCATGGTGGCAATATGGCGGCGCTTCCAATTTTTCAAGCGGACCGCCCAGGCACATGGTCACCTGTCTGAACAGGTCTAGTCCTTATCCTGTTCGTGACGCCAGATGTGAAGCCCCACAAGTGTTGTGTCGGTGCATTACCTTCAGGGACTCCACTCAGCTGGATCTTGTCACAGGTAGGGAATCTTCTATTTGTCGTGACGCCACTCTCAGTATTGCGGTCAGTGGGGACCGCCACTGCAGGTTGAGGGACGCCTGGGGCTGATGGTGGGTGCAGTCGGATGTAGTAGCCTCCTGAGAGTGAGGCAAGCCCCAGGGCCCTGTGTAGATGTGTAGAACCACAAGGCGCAGAATAACTCCACACACGCAGAATGTCTTTCAGGGGTTTTTACTCACTTCAGGTGGCAGGGTGAGTAACCCGGGCGTAGCTGGGATGAACCAGGCGGGAACCAGGTGTCCTTCAGGCTGACTTGTGAGGGTGACTACTAACTCGCCTTCCTTAGCCCTTGGTGGTTTGGGGTGACCCCGACTTTGAGTCCCTATGGGGGTCACCCAGGGAAGTTGCTGAAGCCTCACTCCCCTTCGTTTGCCGTGTGCTTGTTGCCTGGGCCAGATCACTCCAGCTTCTTGCCTCCTGTGAGCTATGGGCCCTAACTGTGGCTACGTGGCTGCGGCTTTTTGTGGTGTTGTGGCGTGGGCTTTGAGAGCCCCACACCGGCAGGTTTAGCAAAAGAAAGCTGGATCTATCTCCGCTTCGGGATCTGCCGCCCGTTTGGGCCTGGTACTCCCTAGCAGTCTCCTTACTTCCCACTCTGTGCTCTCTCTCTAGCTGGAGATGGGTTTCGGGTAGCCCTCCTAGTTGACCGTTCTCCCCCGTCGGTAGCCACTGCGCGGACGCTGTCAGACTACAGCAGCCCAGGGGAAGGGGTCAGCTCTCCTCGGAGCTCCCTGGACTCTGCTCTGAACCGGCTCACATCTGGGACCTTCACTGCTGCTCCTGTCTGAGCTTCACTTTCCTGCTCCTCGCTCCTCCACACTCTGCTTCAGACTCTAGACTGTTTACTCCTCCTTCTCTTTTCCCTTTTGTGCCTGCCTACGCCACCTAGCAACCAGACTCTCTTACCACACCCCTTGAGAGGAGATGGAGGCTTTTGGCCCCCTCCACTATTCCAGTGAAGGTGAAGGCTTTTCCCCCTCCTGGGATCCCCAGGGGTCCTCTCATGGGTACATGTGTGAGACCTGATCACTATGCGCCTGTGTTCCACACCCCGGTCAGCCTTCTGGATTACCTGTGTTGTACTGTTCCCAGCATGGGTGCAGTACTCAGTGGTGCCTGACCAGGTCAGGGGCGCCACACATGATCCCTTCACTTGGGTTTACACACATATTTGTGACTAATCAACCAATGAAATTGGTTTGCGTAATGGCCTACCAAGATGGGCCAATAATGCTGAAAACACACCGCAGATCAGATTGATTATAAAACTAATCAAGGTCAAGAGCGCATCACGAGTGTAAGTCAACTTTCACGGTGTGTTCATCTCCCCATTCAGTGGTCCCGTCGGGGCTTCAGTCTGATCCCCACACAAAACGGGATTCGGACGCATGCGCAGACGACTGTAATGGTTCAGATGGAGTCACCGTGTGCTCTGTCGTGCACCATTTTCGGTAGTATACGCTCACTGGAGGCAGACACGCAGACACAGTCTACTACGTCTGGGTGTCCATTCTGGGAGGGTTTGGACGGAAGCCACGA
The DNA here is from genome assembly GCF_048569485.1 of Anomaloglossus baeobatrachus. Taxonomy (NCBI): domain Eukaryota; kingdom Metazoa; phylum Chordata; class Amphibia; order Anura; family Aromobatidae; genus Anomaloglossus; species Anomaloglossus baeobatrachus. Next base: position 66,146,051 of record NC_134357.1, on the reverse strand, counting down.
CGGGACCACTCAACACGGAGAGGAACGCAGTGTGAAAGCCACCTAAACAGTAACAACACAATACTGTATTTGTACAGAATGAGCATATTAATGACATTTCTTTGCCCATGCAATTGGGTCAATAAACAAGCACAAATGGAGATGTACATTTTCAACTGGTGCTTACAGTACTGGTCAAAAATTTGGACACACCTGTTCATGCAATGGATTTCCTTGTTCTTATGCATATTGTAGATTCAGACTGGAAGCAGTATAACCACAAGTGGAAACATATGGAAACAAGGAGTAAAGAAACACATGTGAAACAAACCAGAATATGTGTTAAAGCTTACTTAGATTTCTCAAAGTATCCAACTTTTACTCTAATAACAGCTTTATACCCCGTTGGCATCTTCTCAAGCAGTTTCATCAGGTAGTCACCTGAAATGGCTTCCAATAAACAGGTATGCCTCATGAAGAGCCTTCAGAAAGTGTTGACAACCATCAGATTTCTTCCCCAAACGCTATGTTTCCACACAGCTCCATACTGGGCTGAGCCCTAGTCCACAACTATTCTATTAGGGTTCGGTTCCATTTGCGTTTTGCACGGACGAGTGCATTCCGATAAAACATCGGATTGCACTCGCATCAATACAAAACTATGAGGTAGTGTACATCTGCAATTGATTTCTAATGCCATAGCGGCATGCAAAATGAATTGCAGAATGCTGCATTTGGCAGCAATTCTAGGCTCACGCACCCCCATACAAGTCTATGGGAGCGCATGAAACATCGCACTGCACTCGCATGTCATTAAACTACAATGCATTGTACGCAGAGACAAGCCGGGGAGGAGATGGTGACAAAGTGCTCCCTCCCTCTCCTCTGCAGCTGTGATCCGATTGCATCACAGTCGCATGACCCTCAGCTGACGCTCGCAGCAGAGGGTCATCAGCATATCGTTTCCGAGGCTCTCGCCTCGGAAGCTATGCACAAGTGGAACCGTACCCTAAGTCAGAATATGGCAAGAACCACTCAACTAAGTAAAGAGAAATGACAGTCCATCATTACCTTAAGACATGAAGGTCAGTCAATCCGTAACATTACTGAAACCTTTAAGATATCAACAAGAGCAGTCATGAAAACCAACAATTGATATGATGAAACTCACTCTGGCCAATTGAGCAGCTAGCAGCATTTCAGAGAGCTGATGACATTGAAGTGAAGTCGGTGCCTACGCACTATATGACTGTGGTGGAGAGCATGGGGAAGGCAGCGTGTAGTCGTCGTGGTAGCAGGGGAACAGCAGGTCACAGCACAACCTGCTGTTAACCCCTAACCTCCACGTCGCCGCACCACACACAGGAGGACTCCGTTACAGTCTCAGGAGTTGCACATTCACTCCATCTCATCAGGCAATAAAGTTCAAGCAAAGTTCCTTCATAAATAAACATTCAACTTTATTCCTGGAATCTTGTTACAGGCCTCGGCCGGCATCTCGCCGGTACCGGAATTCATAAAAGGACTTCTTCTCCTACACACACGTCACTGCTGCAACAGTTGGTCCTCTGACACCTGGGCACCAAATACCATATCAGCCCTTCCTTTCCCTCACTCCACTTCATCTTGGCACAGGGGTCCGCATCCAAGCAGAGGTCTCCCTATTATGTCAGGCCATTCAGACTTACCCCCACGTCCCAGGGGGGCGCACTGACCTTATCTGTAGTTGAGGGTCTCCTTCTGTCACCACCAGCAGGTACCGACTTCCAACCCCTGACTACCGGCTAAACCCCTCTACGTGGGAAGGAGGATCCGCTATATTCCAGGATCCCACTTGCCACAGCCATGGGGGATACCCATAGGATCAGGATCTGTGCTCATGGACATCTGAACTCCTACATGTCTCAGGTCCCTCTCTCCTCCTTTCTAGTCCTTGTAGTATACCTCCCTTCCTTATCCTACTGCCCTCCCAGGTCCCAGGTGCCAGGACAACTGTGTTCTAACACTGCCACCTGGTGGCAAAACCACACAAATACGGCCTTTACAGTTTCTACATAAGACAGTGGTGTGTACGGGTACAGATGCAGGGGTGGGTCTAACCCTTAACCCACCACAATAACTTTGCTCTGCCCTAAGGGAGAGCTAGGCGCACATGTGCAGGTGTCTGATTCAATCGTGCAGGCGAGCACTGTGTGCATGACATAGGAGGCATCATCCACTTCCATCAAGATAGAGGAGGCAGTGTTGGCCAGTTCTGAGGAGGTGCCGAACATGACCCGGAGACAGCCATGAGACCAGACCCTGTAATTTGCATGCAACACGAGATATGAATAAAATACCTTTTGGAGATATGCAGTGGCAACTATGAAGGTATAAAGGGGTTGTAGGAACCTGATTTACAAGCTGTAAGAGGGGATGGGCAGAGTTTGTAAAGTAAAAAACTGGAGACAGGTTCCCTTTAAAACAAAAGCCCACACAGGTGAGCTGCCAGTTATTATGAGAGTTGATCGAGATACAGGGCGACTGCTGATTTTAAGGTTTCATGTGTTTTAGTAAGAGGCCAGAAAAAGTGCAGCAGGGTGTAGTGAAATCCCAGGCTGTTATAAGACCCGAGTTCTGATCCCGCAGGTTTAAACTGTACTTGTTACTGTAAATTCATTTCCAGTAAAATCTAATCTGCGGGTTCGGTTTAGTTCTTCCTTTTCAACATGAGAAGCAAAATTTCATCTACAACATTCCACTTCTGTCAGCCGGTGTGCTTCATCACATTCTTCTTTAGGGCTGTACCTTTCATAATTTGAGTGGAAGTCTGAGGGCACAGGAAGCCATGAATTGGTCTGAAAAAAACCCTGAGATGATCAATGGCATGGCTGCTTTTTCTTCTTTTATGTTGACCTGACAAATAACAGATGATAGCGATGCAATGCCTTAAAAAACAGAAGCTGTTTAATTGGGTTGTCAATTAACAATGTCTATAGTCAATGGCCTATAGACATTATTATATGAACAGTGGAGTTGCGACACCCGGCCCCTTTGACAATCAGCTGTCAAATGATCTGCAGCACTCAGCAGGGAGCAGCGTCGAATGGCCCCCTGGAGAACTGGAGGATCCTCCAATGAGCCCATGCACTGGCATCTGCTGGCATGGCCTCCAGCAGGGCATTACTGATGGGGCCTCTTGAAGAATGGGGCCCTGCCTGGGTACTTACTTCTCTTTATTAAGCCCCTCTCACCAGCCGCGCTACACATGGCTAATTTGCATGCAATGCAAATTAGCCATGTGGTTGGGCTAGGGTCAGTGGAGCAGAGTAGGACGAGAAGGTGGCATCTTGCGGCCTAGCGTGCAGAAGAGTGATGAGGTTATTAAGCTGCAACCTCATCACACTGCTGCAGGCAACACAGAGCCGCAGAGGTGGCGAGGACATGGCGGGGAAGGCAAGAGCCCCATGAGCTGAAGAGAGAGCCGGGGGTTGAGTAAGGTCAGGGACCTTAGATGAGAACTTCCACTCCAGCGGTAAAATAAAAAAAAACCTGGAGAGGTTATTTAATAAGTGTTATTACCTTGTATTATAACCTGATATTAGCACGTTTTACCACACAATTGGTGGTCTTACATTTATTTCTATGTAGCTACATAGTGGGCCTCAAAGAATGATTTTCGCTGGTGGGCCCAGGGTACCCCAGTCCGACATTGGCAGTGGCCATTATAGTTTTAATGTAGGTGCTATTTTTTTTTGTACTTCTGGATGCTATCGATGCCAGTAACAGGTGTTCAGTGCCCCCACTGGTCCGGTATTGATGACATATCCTAAGGATAAGCCATCAATAAAAAAGTAGTGGCTAGCCTTTTTAAGCTTAAGCCATTTCCACACACAGAACAAAGGGTATCTCCTTCTGGTGGCATAGCTTGAAGCTTTTGATGTTCCAATACAAAATGTTCAACAGGATCCACAACTATCATGGGTTTTAATAGTACTGGGCTTCCCAACAGAGACATTTTGGGCCCTCTTAGGCTCTAGGACCCACTTCAACCCCTGCATCCGATGCAAAGCTATATTTACCCCTCTTCCTTATCCATACCACATTTTAAGTCCAGAAATTCCAAGTCTATCCATAAAAATAGGGCACTTTTTTGTCATGTGTAAAACATTTTTTATCTCTTCCGCGATTTTTTGGAAGCTAAGGAAGCGTATACAGAATATTGTTTACTATAATTATCATTTTACAGCAATGGGCTATAGACATGCATCACCTAAAACGATAAAGATTTATTAAGGTTTTTTGAATTTGTTTGTAAAAAATATTGTCTGTCTGTGATTTTTTGAAAAAATGTCCAGTGAAGGTGAAAATTCAAGTTGGCAACCGTGAATTATGATGACCTATTGGACTGCGACAGGCCCATATATTGTTCTTCCACCGGGGCCGCCTTCCGTCTATGTCCGCTCCTGGTTTTTGAATTTCTCACCCACTACAATGAAAGTGAGAGTCCAGGCACAGTGTGTATATATATATAATATATATATATATATGTCCATTTTATGGTATATATGTCCTAAAAAGGCACAAAGTAAATTGCAACTAAACTTATGTAGTAGTAAAGGCCTTTGTAATCCTTTAAGAGGACAATAACTACATTGAACCTCATTTATAAAAACTATTTTAAGGAAAAAACATCCTCGCTGTCCATAGCAACTAGAGCTCAGCTTTCATTTCTTAAACTACTTTGATAAAATGACAACTGCACTCTGGTTGCTATGGGCAACAAAGACATTTCTTTCTTTTAGGCCAGGGGTGGGCAAATAATTTTTCAAAGGAATACCATGAGGAACCAGGAGCGTTGTGGAGGATTGAACCAATCGGATAACATCCTTAGGTTATGTTAACACAAAATATATTTACTGTGTTACTGTGGCATATACCTCCCAACCATCTTGGATTCAGATCCTGTCATGCGCAATAAGGGGATAACTGTGGCCGGAGCTCCTAGACTGGCCCTCAGGATAAGGAGGCAATAGCTGTCCCTTATCCCAGAGGTACAGTTGAAACCAGAAGTTTCCATTCAGTATTTATGAAGACACATCTGCATGTTTTTCTCCTGAAATCAGAATAAACCTTTCCCGTTTTAGGTCTTTTAGGACCAAAATTATTTATATTTGACAAATGTCACAATAATGAGAGAGGGAGAATGTTTTAAGGCATTTTTATTACTTTCTGCAACGTCAAAAGTTTACATCCATTTCATTAGTATTTGGTACCATTGCCCTTAAACTGTATGACTTGGGTCTAAGGTTTTGGATCTCCTTCCACAAGCTTGTCACAATAGTTGGTAGGAATTTGGGCCCATTCCTCCTTACAAAATTCGTGTAACTGAGCCATGTTTGTAGGTTGCCTTGCTCGCACCGGTCTTTTCAGCTTTGACCATAGGTCATTCCTGTGTTCCCAAGGTATGACCTCCGGTGACCTGAGTACCAGACTTTAGCTTAAAGTGCGGGATCGTTCCTGTCTCCTATTTTTATACTTTTATGTCATGGTCAGTTATGAATCTTTTCACATTGCAGTCTTGGGAGTTCCATCACTTTTTTGTCTAGATTAATGGGGGTCATACTTTCTGATCGTGTACTCCTCCCCCACTAGCCACAGAGGATTTATTCATTATAGCAGGTTTCTACTTGCCCGTACACACGAGGTTTTTAAACCCAGGGAGAGGCTTCAGTAAAGAGTACCTAGTACCCAGTTACAAGATATGCCGTGATGTGGTGACTGGGCAGCTTTAAAAATGAACGTTTTTGTACGCTAAATATCTCATTTTTCTTAGATTTCCTTTACCAGTAATGCATATCTATATTCATGTTTTCATGCTTTAGTATTTCAGAGTACAAACAGTTTATTTTTTTGTAGGGTTAAAGAGCTGGTAGGGTACGGGGCATGGCCCCACACTTTAACAGTGATAGTGAAGTACCGGTGTGGGAGGGGGGTGCAGTGTATTAAGGTTTAAATACAATGGAACTAGGGTCTTAGGCCAAGCACTGAAAAACAAGCCCATAGCAGCATCCATCCTACAGCAAACTTTACAGTTGGCACAATACATTCAGGCAGGTAACATTCTCCTAGCTTTCGCTAAACCAACATCCAATAAAATGCTAGATAGAGAAGTGTGATCCGTCACTCCATAGAAAACATTTCCCCTGTTTCAGAGCTTAGATTCTTTACACTACTCTATCTGACACTTGGTGATGTAAGGCTGGCATGTGAGCTACTTGTCCATAGAAACCTGTGCCACAAAGCTCCTAGGGTGGCACAGTGTTTGTGCTGATGTTAAAGGGGTTGTCCACTGATAGGACAACCCTTTCTGATTCCACATGTTTACCCCAGGTAATATAATAAAGCCTATACTCACTTCCTTAATAGGAGCCATTCCAGTAATGTTGCGGCTTGCGGTGCCAGGGCTCATGTAGGGTTGTGACATCCCTAAGCCTTGTGTCCAATCAGCACTGGCTTTTGTCTCCCCACCTTTAGACTAAACAATCAACAGGAAGTGAGCACAGCCACAGCACTCACTTCCTGTTGATTAATCTTTTGGTTCAAAAGCGGGGAGACAGAAGTCGGCGCTGATTGAACAACGGGGCTCACGTGATGTCACAACCCCACAAGAGTTGATGACTTTTCTGCCTTTTGCTCCTCAGTAGTCGTGGACCCCGATCTGTACCCTTAGGTGGTCTCCATGTCATAGCTGGGTTTCTGTGGGTCCTTTCACTTTTCAATAATATAACTGTAATTGTGGAATATAGAGGAGGGAAGAAATTTCATAAACTTACTAGTTGCAACATTAGAATCCTATTTCATTACTGGGCTCAAATTCAATGAACTCTATAGTACGAAACGTTCTTTCACAAATATTTGTTATGGCAGACGACATAGCGAGGGGCTGGATTTTATACACAGCTGTAAATGGAACTGAATGAAAAAAACTGAATGAAAAACCTGAATTCAATGATTAACTGGTGTGTCTCAATACTATAGTGTATTAAGGCTAGATGCAGACCAGCATATTTTTTCTCATCCGAGATAATCGGATCAATTATGCTAATTATGGTAACTGATCAGACTCCAAACCAATTTTCTTGGCTGTGGAGAAGATAGAAAAAAATACTCTATCTTCTCTATTCTGTCGGTCTGTGACCGTCATCCAAGTGAGTTCCGTATTTTTTCCACAGACCTAATGTCTTGCATGACTGAGTGTGTTCCAATTTAAACAGGCAACCCCAGCATGCTGCAATTTTTCCTCAGGCAGACTCTGTCTAAGGCCGGAGTCACACTTGCGATTGAATCGCACGAGTGCAAAGAAAGAAAATCTCGCATTGCACTCGGACACCAGTGGGCTGCTTAAGCAGGAATAAGCCTGCCCACCTGGGGGTCAGGCAGGGAGGTGGTAGGTGTCAAGTGGAGTTCAGTGGTAGCCCTCGAGCTGTGATGAGCTCTGAGGAAGCTGGGAGTTGTAGCTCCCAGGGGAGAAGCAGACTAGGTCGCAGACGGTGGTATAGACCTAGAGGAGTCGGACCCCCGGTCGCAAGGGACTGAGGCTAGGTGCCGAGGACCTGTCTTGGAGGACGGTCAGCAGCCTGGTCCTATCACCGGTCTGGGACCGAAGGCACGGCGGGGTACACAGACCCTCGGTCAAGGAGGCAAGGTCAAGCTTCAGGTGACCCGGCAATTAACCTGCGGAGGACAGGGCCTTTATGGACTGTTCCCACGAAGCTCAGAGATCGGGGGCACTAGCGCAACAAGGGGGATAGGGCTTTCCAAACAAGCAGCCCACTGAAATCCCAAGCGTGAGCTTCTGAGAGCAGGCTCCTTCACTTAGCCATAGTGGGGAGCGGGGCCCGGAAAGCTCCAAGCTACCGGGCCACAACGGACAATCTAAAACTTTGTGCCAGGAGGCAGGTTACGGACCACCGGCAGTGCTGCAGGGGACAGGAACCGAACGAGCTCCCCTCGAGAGGTAACAGCATTCAGAGACTTGGTTTACCCTGTTGTCAGCATTTGCTTCATTGCTGAGTGAGTACCCGACTGACCCCTGCACTGCGTCCCCGCATCATCGTCCAGAGTCCTGGGGCCTACCCCGACCCGTGGAGGGCAACGTTACCTAGCTGCCCCACTCCATCACCCCGGGTACTCCCAACGGCAGCGGTGATACTCCCAATTACCGTACACCACGGGTGGCATCACAAACTATACCAAATCCCCTCTAAATAACCCCCTTTTACATTTGAGTGTGGTCCCTAGCCCCCGGATCCGGAGACCCTCGAGCCACGAGTAACCACCACCCCCGGATCCGAGCGGTGACATCCATTGCAGGGGCGGCACACCTGTGCAATCTGATGTGGGTGTGCAATCTGATGTTTGTGTGCGATCTGATGTGTGTGGGTGCGCGATCTGATGTGTGTGGGTGCGCGATCTGATGTGTGTGGGTGTGTGATCTGATGTGTGTGGGTATGCGATCTGATGTGTGTGGGTGTGCGATCTGATGTGTGTGTGCACTCTGATGTGTGTGGATGTGCGATCTGATGTGTGTGGGTGCGCGATCTGATGTGTGTGGGTGTGTGATCTGATGTTTGAGGGTATGCGATCTGATGTGTGTGGGTGCGCGATCTGATGTGTGTGTTCCACCGCAGGTACTTGATGCATTCCATTGCAGGTCTTCCCGTTCGGCGTCTGGTGACTATCTGTCTTCTTTCATCTTTCTTTTGGGGGTATCTGCTTATTATAATGAAGTGTCTTGCAGTATTCTTTAACTTTCTTAGCTGCATGGACACTTTATTATTGAACTGTGACTAGAGCTTTTTTTCGGGGTAAAGGGTGCTTTACACACTGCGACATCGCTAACGATATATCGTCGGGGTCACGGTGTTTGTGACGTACATCCGGCTTCGTTAGCGACATCACAGCGTGTGACAGCTAGGAGCGACGATCAACGATCGCAAAAACGGCAAAAATCATTGATCGTTGACACGTCGCTCCAAATCATAATGTCGTTGGTGTTTCATTCCGCAGGTTGTTCGTCGTTCCTGTGGCACCACACATCGCTGTGTGTGACCCCGCTGGAATGACGTACATCATCCTACCTGCGTCCATCGGAAAGGAGGAAGGAAGGAGGTGGGCGGAATGTTCCGGCCGCTCATCTCCTCCCCTCCTCTTCTATTGGGCGGCCATTTTGTGATGCCGCTGTGACGTCGCTGTGACACCGAATGCACCTCCTCCTTGAAGGAGGGATTGTTCGGCAGCAACAGCAACGTCGCTGAACAGGTATGTGCGTGTGACCCTGCCGTAGCGATGTTGTTCTCTACGGCAGCGATCACCACATGCCGCACGAACGACGGAGCGGGTACTATTTCTCGCGACATCGCTAGCAATCGCTAGCGATGTCGCAGCGTGTAAAGCACCCTTTAGGCTTATATCTAAACCTTATTCCGAGATTCCTAAAAATTCCTGCTAGGGCTTATTTTCGGGGTAGGTCTTATTTTTGGGGAAGCATGGTAATATCTAAAAAAGCCAGTCTATAAAATCCAGTAAAATAGGGGAGGTGCTAACAACAATTGACAATTATATCACTCAACTAATGCACTAGAAAAGTGGCACCTAAGGTTTGATCGATTGCAATTGCCAACTGCTTCACAGCTTTCTTGTTTGAACGGCATTGTATATGACAAATTTAATTTTTTGAGCCATAATTTTCCTTTAAAACCCAATAGAAGACGTTATCTGTAACGTAATCCGATTTCATTGACTTCTTTCTGGTTTGAAGACATGGACACTATAAGATATAAAACCTTTGTGTAACAGTGTAGGCCGAAGAGCTATTATGTTGATTTACTCTGGACAGTGTTCAGTTCAGTGAGTGGGATCTGAGAAACAAAAGTTTAAAAATTCTTTCACGCTGCTGTAATAAATTCAGTACATTGCTTCCAAGTAAGAAGAAAATAGCTGGATACAGAAAGTAGAAGGGGCTAAAATCTTGTTGTGTTTTCCCATGTGTTACAAAGCAATAGATGGTAGTAAAACCCGGCAGAAGGTGATCAGAGGAAAAGTTCATTGACATTGATCATGAGTTTATGAGGTCCGGTGACAGGTGGATGGGGACTGTGACACAAAAAGTGTTTGTGTTGGTAGAAATACTGGATCTGAAATTCCAGTCCTAAGTACACTGTAACCTTGGTATAATGACGATCTTACTAATATTTTCCGTGCTTTATTTGTGCACATTTTCAAAGAAATCTTCTTGCAGTCACTGAAGATGACCATTAATCAGATTTTATTTAGCCGAACGGTGATCGTTTCAGCCATCGATCATATAGTGTAAACCAGTAATTAGGTTAGTTTCACACTATGTTTGAGCTGCCCTTATTGACTCCATCAGGACAGTGACAGGCTGACAACTGGATGGGGGACAGGACAGTGACAGGCTGACACCTGAGTGATGGACAGGACAGTGACAGGCTGACACCTGAGTGATGGACAGGACAGTGACAGGCTGACACCTGAGTGATGGACAGGACAGTGACAGGCTGACACCTGAGTGAGGGACAGGACAGTGACAGGCTGACACCTGAGTGATGGACAGGACAGTGACAGGCTGACACCTGAGTGATGGACAGGACAGTGACAGGCTGACACCTGAGTGATGGACAGGACAGTGACAGGCTGACACCTGAGTGATGGACAGGACAGTGACAGGCTGACACCTGGGTGAGGGACAGGACAGTGACAGGCTGACACCTGAGTGATGGACAGGACAGTGACAGGCTGACACCTGAGTGATGGACAGGACAGTGACAGGCTGACAACTGGGTGATGGATAGGACAGTGACAGGCTGACACCTGGGTGACGGACAGGACAGTGACAGGCTGACACCTGAGTGATGGACAGGACAGTGACAGGCTGATACCTGGGTGATGGACAGGACAGTGACAGGCTGATACCTGGGTGATGGACAGGACAGTGACAGGCTGACACCTGAGTGATGGACAGGACAGTGACAGGCTGATACCTGAGTGATGGACAGGACAGTGACAGGCTGACAACTGGGTGATGGACAGGACAGTGACAGGCTGACACCTGGGTGGGGGACAGGACAGTGACAGGCTGATACCTGGGTGATGGACAGGACAGTGACAGGCTGACACCTGAGTGATGGACAGGACAGTGACAGGCTGATACCTGGGTGGGGGACAGGACAGTGACAGGCTGATACCTGGGTGATGGACAGGACAGTGACAGGCTGACAACTGGGTGATGGACAGGACAGTGACAGGCTGACACCTGGGTGGGGGACAGGACAGTGACAGGCTGATACCTGGGTGGGGCAAAGGACAGTGACAGGCTGACACCTGACTGATGAACAGGACAGTGACAAGCTGACAACTGGGTGATGGACAGGACAGTGACAGGCTGACAACTGGGTGATGGACAGGACAGTGACAGGCTGACAACTGGGTGATGGACAGGACAGTGACAGGCTGACAACTGGGTGATGGATAGGACAGTGACAGGCTGACACCTGAGTGAGGGACAGGAGAGTGACAGGCTGATACCTGGGTGGGGGACAGGACAGTGACAGGCTGACACCTGAGTGAGGGACAGGACAGTGACAGGCTGACAACTGGGTGGGGGACAGGACAGTGACAGGCTGATACCTGGGTGGGGGACAAGTCAGTGACAGGCTGACAACTGGGTGATGAACAGGACAGTGACAGGCTGACAACTGGGTGATGGATAGGACAATGACAGGCTGACACCTGGGTGGGGGACAGGACAATGACAGACTGATACCTGGGTGATGGACAGGACAGTGAGAGGCTGACACCTGGGTGGGGGACAGGACAGTGACAGGCTGACAACTGAGTGATGGACAGGACAGTGACAGGCTGACACCTGGGTGATGGACAGGACAGTGACAGGCTGACAACTGAGTGATGGACAGGACAGTGACAGGCTGACAACTGGGTGGCGGACAGGACAGTGACAGGCTGACAACTGGGTGAGGGACAGGACAGTGACAGGCTGACACCTGAGTGAGGGACAGGACAGTGACAGGCTGACAACTGGGTGATGGATAGGACAGTGACAGGCTGACACCTGAGTGAGGGACAGGACAGTGACAGGCTGATACCTGGGTGGGGGACAGGACAGTGACAGGCTGACACCTGGGTGGGGGACAGGACAGTGACAGGCTGATACCTGAGTGATGGACAGGACAGTGACAGGCTGACAACTGGGTGATGGACAGGACAGTGACAGGCTGACACCTGGGTGACGGACAGGACAGTGACAGGCTGATACCTGGGTGATGGACAGGACAGTGACAGGCTGACACCTGAGTGATGGACAGGACAGTGACAGGCTGATACCTGAGTGATGGACAGGACAGTGACAGGCTGATACCTGGGTGATGGACAGGACAGTGACAGGCTGACACCTGAGTGATGGACAGGACAGTGACAGGCTGATACCTGGGTGGGGGACAGGACAGTGACAGGCTGATACCTGGGTGATGGACAGGACAGTGACAGGCTGACAACTGGGTGATGGACAGGACAGTGACAGGCTGACACCTGGGTGGGGGACAGGACAGTGACAGGCTGATACCTGGGTGGGGCAAAGGACAGTGACAGGCTGACACCTGACTGATGGACAGGACAGTGACAAGCTGACAACTGGGTGATGGACAGGACAGTGACAGGCTGACAACTGGGTGATGGACAGGACAGTGACAGGCTGACAACTGGGTGATGGATAGGACAGTGACAGGCTGACACCTGAGTGAGGGACAGGACAGTGACAGGCTGATACCTAGGTGGGGGACAGGACAGTGACAGGCTGACACCTGAGTGAGGGACAGGACAGTGACAGGCTGACAACTGGGTGATGGACAGGACAGTGACAGGCTGACACCTGGGTGGGGGACAGGACAGTGACAGGCTGATACCTGGGTGGGGGACAGGAGAGTGACAGGCTGATACCTGGGTGGGGGACAGGACAGTGACAGGCTGACATCTGACTGATGGACAGGACAGTGACAGGCTGACAACTGGGTGGGGGACAGGACAGTGACAGGCTGATACCTGGGTGGGGGACAAGTCAGTGACAGGCTGACAACTGGGTGATGAACAGGACAGTGACAGGCTGACAACTGGGTGATGGATAGGACAATGACAGGCTGACACCTGGGTGGGGGACAGGACAGTGACAGACTGATACCTGGGTGATGGACAGGACAGTGAGAGGCTGACACCTGGGTGGGGGACAGGACAGTGACAGGCTGACAACTGAGTGATGGACAGGACAGTGACAGGCTGACACCTGGGTGATGGACAGGACAGTGAAAGGCTGACAACTGGGTGACGGACAGGACAGTGACAGGCTGACAACTGGGTGATGGACAGGACAGTGACAGGCTGACAACTGGGTGATGGACAGGACAGTGACAGGCTGACAACTGGGTGATGGATAGGACAGTGACAGGCTGACACCTGGGTGGGGGACAGGACAGTGACAGACTGATACCTGGGTGATGGACAGGACAGTGAGAGGCTGACACCTGGGTGGGGGACAGGACAGTGACAGGCTGACAACTGGGTGATGGACGGGACAGTGACAGACTGACACCTGGGTGGGGGACAGGACAGTGACAGGCTGATACCTGGGTGGGGGACAGGGCAGTGACAGGCTGATACCTGGGTGGGGGACAGGACAGTGACAGGCTGACACCTGACTGATGGACAGGACAGTGACAGGCTGACAACTGGGTGATGGACAGGACAGTGACAGGCTGACACCTGGGTGGGGGACAGGACAGTGACAGGCTGATATCTGGGTGGGGGACAAGTCAGTGACAGGCTGACAACTGGGTGATGGACAGGACAGTGACAGGCTGACAACTGGGTGATGGATAGGACAGTGACAGGCTGACACCTGAGTGAGGGACAGGACAGTGACAGGCTGATACCTGGGTGGGGGACAGGTCAGTGACAGGCTGACAACTGGGTGACGGACAGGACAGTGACAGGCTGACAACTGGGTGGGGGACAGGTCAGTGACAGGCTGACAACTGGGTGATGGATAGGACAGTGACAGGCTGACACCTGAGTGAGGGACAGGACAGTGACAGGCTGATACCTGGGTGGGGGACAGGACAGTGACAGGCTGACACCTGAGTGATGGACAGGACAGTGACAGGCTGACAACTGGGTGATGGACAGGACAGTGACAGGCTGACACCTGGGTGGGGGACAGGACAGTGACAGGCTGATACCTGGGTAGGGGACAGGACAGTGAGAGGCTGACACCTGGGTGGGGGACAGGACAGTGACAGGCTGACAACTGGGTGATGGACAGGACAGTGACAGACTGACACCTGGGTGGGGGACAGGACAGTGACAGGCTGATACCTGGGTGGGGGACAGGGCAGTGACAGGCTGATACCTGGGTGGGGGACAGGACAGTGACAGGCTGACACCTGACTGATGGACAGGACAGTGACAGGCTGACAACTGGGTGATGGACAGGACAGTGACAGGCTGACACCTGGGTGGGGGACAGGACAGTGACAGGCTGATATCTGGGTGGGGGACAAGTCAGTGACAGGCTGACAACTGGGTGATGGACAGGACAGTGACAGGCTGACAACTGGGTGATGGATAGGACAGTGACAGGCTGACACCTGAGTGAGGGACAGGACAGTGACAGGCTGATACCTGGGTGGGGGACAGGTCAGTGACAGGCTGACAACTGGGTGACGGACAGGACAGTGACAGGCTGACAACTGGGTGGGGGACAGGTCAGTGACAGGCTGACAACTGGGTGATGGATAGGACAGTGACAGGCTGACACCTGAGTGAGGGACAGGACAGTGACAGGCTGATACCTGGGTGGGGGACAGGACAGTGACAGGCTGACACCTGACTGATGGACAGGACAGTGACAGGCTGACAACTGGGTGATGGACAGGACAGTGACAGGCTGACACCTGGGTGGGGGACAGGACAGTGACAGGCTGATACCTGGGTAGGGGACAGGACAGTGACAGGCTGACACCTGGGTGGGGGACAGGACAGTGACAGGCTGACACCTGGGTGGGGGACAGGACAATGACAGGCTGACACCTGAGCGATGGACAGGACAGTGACAGGCTAACAACTGGGTGATGGACAGGACAGTGACAGGCTGACACCTGGGTGGGGGACAGAACAGTGACAGGCTGATACCTGGGTGGGGGACTAGACAGTAACAGACTGACCCCTGGGTGGGGGGCAGGACAGTGACAGGCTGACACCTGAGTGATGGACAGGACAGTGACAGGCTGACAACTGGGTGGGGGACAGGACAGTGACAGGCTGACACCTGGGTGGGGGACAGGACAGTGACAGGCTGATACCTGGGTAGGGGACAGGACAGTGACAGGCTGACACCTGGGTGGGGGACAGGACAGTGACAGGCTGACACCTGAGTGGTGGACAGGACAGTGACAGGCTGACAACTGGGTGATGGACAGGACAGTGACAGGCTGACACCTGGGTGGGGGACAGGACAGTGACAGGCTGATACCTGGGTGGGGGACAGTTCAGTGACAGGCTGACAACTGGGTGATAGACAGGACAGTGACAGGCTGACACCTGAGTGAGGGACAGGACAGTGACAGGCTGATACCTGGGTGGGGGACAGGACAGTGACAGGCTGACAACTGGGTGACGGACAGGACAGTGACAGGCTGACAACTGGGTGGGGGACAAGTCAGTGACATGATGACACCTGGGTGATGGACAGGACAGTGACAGGCTGACACCTGGGTGGGGGACAGGACAGTGACAGGCTGACAACTGGGTGGTGTACAGGACAGTGACATGTTAACAACTGGGTGGGGGACAGGACAGTGACAGGCTGAAACCTGGGTGGGGGACAGAACAGTGACAGGCTGATACCTGGGTAGGGGACAGGACAGTGACAGGCTGACACCTGGGTGGGGGACAAGACAGTGACAGGCTGATACCTGGGTGATGAACAAGACAATGACAACCTCAAACCTGGGTTGGGGAGAGGACAATGACAGGCTGATACCTGGGTGATGGACAAGACAATTGTGACGCCCTGGCAAAACCAGGGTGTCACAGAGCCTGCAGCAATCCAGCAAAGTGCAGGCCATTCTCCTCCTTGGTAACCTGATCCCACACCAGTGCAGCAGGGCAGACACCCCCCCACCCCCCCCCCCGTAAGAGCAAAACAGAGCAGCAGGGGAGGGGCTGGAGCAGAGTGTGTGGGGAGAGGGAGAGGAGAGGAGTCCGGAGTTGTAGCTCTCGGGCTGCTACAGAAGCGTGCTCCAAAGGGGCCGGGACAGGCTGTTAGTGAGGAAGGGACTTGAGGTGACCGGGGCAGGGTAGTGGCCCGCCGGTATCGAAAGAGATCCCGGATCACTGCAGGGGAGTGGACTCCCCGTTCCCGGCCGAGGAGGAAAGAAAGAGAAAGAGTGGAGAAAGAGGCACCTGACTGCAGGGAAAGAACAGGGGTCTGCTGCACCGTGTGTGGGACTTAAACACCATCCGTACCGAAGGCTGCGGACTCTGGCAGTTTCTAGTGTACCAGTGACTCTGTGTGGTTCAATTGTGAGTACAACAGTGCCATCAGGCACCGCACCGCAGCACTGCGCCCTGCAGCACGCTCCCTCCTACCAGGCCCCGGGACAACAGCCCATACCCACGGAGGGGTCAACACCTCAGCTGCTCCCCACCATCGCTCCCGGGAACCCCCGTCACCAGCAGCGGTGGTGCCCACCATCACTACAAACCCCGTGGGTGGCGTCACAACCGACATCCCACCACCAAACCTTCCCCTTTCACTCGTGGGCGAGGAGGCACTGTTCGAGCCCCCGAGTCCGGCCCCGTGCTCGAGCCACCGAGGAGTAGAAGCACCAGACCTGAGCGCCAGAAGGTTCCCCCAGGCGAGCGGTGGTCCCAAAGAAAACCCCTCTCTGCCCGCGACACAATGACAAACTGAAACCTGGGTGGGGGACAGTACAGTGACAGGCTGACACCTGGGTGGGGGACAGGACAGTGACAGGCTGACACTTAGGTGGGGGACAGGACAGTGACAGGTTGACACCTGGGTGGGGACAGGACAGTGACAGACTGAAATCTTGGTGGTGTCAGGACAGTGACAGGCTGACACCTGGGTGGGGGACAGGACAGTGACATTCTGACAGATGGGTGATGGACAGGACAGTGACAGGCTGACACCTGGGTGGGGGACAGAACAGTGACAGGCTGACAACTGGGTGATGGACAGGACAGTGACATGTTAATAACTGGGTGGGGGACAGGACAGTGACAGGCTGAAACCTGGGTGGGGGACAGAACAGTGACAGGCTGGTACCTGGGTAGGGGACAGGACAATGACAGGCTGATACCTGGGTGGGGGACAAGACAATGACAGACTGAAACCTGGGTGGGGGACAGTACAGTGACAGGCTGACACCTGGGTGGGGGACAGGACAGTGACAGGCTGACACTTAGGTGGGGGACAGGACAGTGACAGGTTGACACCTGGTGGGGACAGGACAGTGACAGACTGAAATCTTGGTGGTGTCAGGACAGTGACAGGCTGACACCTGGGTGGGGGACAGGACAGTGACATTCTGACAGATGGGTGATGGACAGGACAGTGACAGGCTGACACCTGGGTGGGGGACAGAACAGTGACAGGCTGACTACTGGGTGATGGACAGGACAGGGACATGTTAATAACTGGGTGGGGGACAGGTCAGTGACAGGCTGAAACCTGGGTGGGGGACAGAACAGTGACAGGCTGGTACCTGGGTAGGGGACAGGACAGTGACAGGCTGACACCTGGGTGGGGGACAGGACAATGACAGGCTGATACCTGGGTGGGGGACAAGACAATGACAGACTGAAACCTGGGTGGGGGACAGTACAGTGACAGGCTGACACCTGGGTGGGGGACAGGACAGTGACAGGCTGACACTTAGGTGGGGGACAGGACAGTGACAGGTTGACACCTGGGTGGGGACAGGACAGTGACAGGCTGAAATCTGGGTGGTGTCAGGACAGTGACAGGCTGACACCTGGGTGGGGGACAGGACAGTGACATTCTGACACCTGGGTGGG
The DNA here is from genome assembly GCF_048569485.1 of Anomaloglossus baeobatrachus. Lineage (NCBI taxonomy): Eukaryota > Metazoa > Chordata > Amphibia > Anura > Aromobatidae > Anomaloglossus > Anomaloglossus baeobatrachus. Next base: position 66,127,901 of record NC_134357.1, on the reverse strand, counting down.
GGACAGGACAGTGGCAGACTGACACCTAGGTGGGACAATACAGTAACAATTTGAAACCTGGGTGGGACAATACAGTGACAGTCTGACAGCTTGTGGAAAGACAGAATAGACTGACATCTCGGGGAAGAAGGACAGTGATATGATGGTGTAGCGCCCCTGAAGCTTCAGTCGCTACAGGGTATTGCATCTCACTTAAGGTGCAGTACTCATCCCGGGTAAGAAAGAGGTTAACCACTGGTGTTCATCACTTACACAACACTCAGCTTAGTAGCCAGCCACTGGAACTGGGCTAGATGGGGTCACCATCGCAGCGGAACTTCCCCAGCACTAGTGAGTCATCAGGATGGTGGGGGAAACATGAGGGAAGAGAGAGAACACCTTTACCTCAGAATAGTCTGGGACACAGAACAACATGGATGCTGGGGAGAGTGCTTCAGAGCTTCCCCAGTTAGGACCAGCCCGACTGGAAGGAGCAGGAGATGGCAAGTGGAGTTGGTGAGACATAGGAGCAACATGGTAGCTGGAGGAAGAGCTGAATAGTTCCCTCAGCACCAGCGCAGAGTGCAGAGTCCTAGGGTGGCATCCACTCCACGTTGCGCCACCTGATTCTGCCGAACAGGGGGATTTCACATCCCTCTGGCCACCACAGATCCCGGAGCACAGTAGCAATATAGAGCCTGGGGCCGCAGACATACAAGCGGACCCCATACCTGGCTCGTGCTGCCTTCATACGGGACGGGAGCTTAAAACCAAGAACACTGAGTCACCAAGTAGCTTCACGCCACGGGGATCCACACTACAGAGAGCAAGGAAGGAAGGTCTCACTCACTTCACAACATCGCAGCCCCTGTGTCATTCCGTTACTGCCGGCGCCCGCGCCCTGCGCTCTGGCGCCACCGGCCACTAACTCCTCCATCATCCTCCCTGGGGCCTCCTCCACCTGTGGGGAGCTGAACCTTCCCGGCTGCGACACCATCCACCCCAGAGGACATCACCTGCAGCGGCAGCCGATTCCTGACCACGTACCACAGGTGGCGTCACGAGACAACTACTACTTCCCATACCCTCATCATTCCACCATCCTTCTCCAGGTCCCCTTTTGTAGACACCTCGGGGTCACGAAACCAGGCAGGGCCACCCGTGACATCCCCTGACTCTCACCGGCCCGGTGACGAGTATTTCCCCAGACCCCAATAGGGGGCTCCAATTGCACCTAGGGTTAGGGGCAATATATTGATATGCTGAACAGGGCTGCCACCAGGAATTTCAGAGCCCCATACTGTCAAAATATTTGGGCTACTTTGAGACTCCAGCATCCTCCACCCTATCTCTACCTCCACCCCTCAAACCTTCCACAGTCCCACCGCCTAGTCTTGGAAAAACTCCATTTCTGCATCACATCTTCACCAATCAAACATTAACAGTTCTCATCCAACACTATATCACATAAATATTCATCAGCTTTTGTTTTGCCAAAAGATTTTTTTAAGCCTGGCACCACAACAAGGTATACTCTTTTAGTAGAGCCATATTCTTCTCTAACCTAATAATAATTTCTTAAAATATCTAATACTCTTTTTAAATATATTTTTATTTACTTTTTAAACTAATTGAGACCAGATTGTGATTTTTTTTTATAATATGCATTTCTGATTGCAGATTACTGTACTGTAATCTGTTTTCTGTACATTTATGTAAGCTGCTCTCTTGCCTGTTTGGATATGGACATTGGACATACAGTATGCATGTACAAGTGCATCTCGATAAATTAGAATATCCTCAAAAAGTTAATTTATTTCAGTAATTTAATACATAAGGGAACACATATATTATATAGAGTCATTACACAGAGTGATCTATTTCAAGTGTTTATTTCTGGTAATGTTGATGATTATGGCTTACAGCCAATAAAAACCCTAAAGTCATTATCTCAGAAAATTAGAATAATTACCACAAAACACCTTCAAAGGCTTCCTAAGACTTTAAAATGGTCCCTTAGTCTGGTTCAGTAGGCTGCACAATCATGGGGAAGTATGCTGACTTGACAGATGTCCAGAAGGTAGTCATTGACACAGTCCATAAGGAGGGAAAGCCACAAAAGGTACCGTAATTGCTAAAGAAGCTGGCTGTTCACAGAGTGCTGTATCCAAACATATTAATGGAGAGTTGAGTGGAAGGAAAAACTATGGTAGAAATAGGTGTACAAGCAACCGGGATAACCGCAGCCTTGATAGGATTGTTAAGAAAATAAGAAAAGGCCATTCAAAAATTTAGGGAAGATTCACAAGGAGTGGACTGCTGCTGGAGTCAGTGCTTCAAGAGCCACCACACACAGACGTATCTGTGCCGCCCCTGCAGCAGTCGAACTGCTCGGATTCGGGGTTGCTGTGGCTCGAGGGTCTCCGGACCCGGGGGCTTGCGGCCACTCAAATGTAAGGGGGTATTTACAAGGGATAAATGTTCGTGACGCCACCTGCGGTTTGCGGTAAGGGGAGTACCGCCGCTGCCGAAGGGAGTACTGGGGCAGATGGTGTGGGGCAGCAAGGTGTCAGTCCCTCTGCTGGTAGGGAAGGCCTCGGATAGTGAGGGTTTTGGTGAGCGGGTGGCTTGGCCTTGGGAAAGCAGGATGCAGGGGTCAAGCTACTCACTGCGGTAGTCGTGGTGCTGGATTACGTGGAATAAGCAGACACTCACACAGATGGTAAACCAAAGTCGTTAGGTACTGCAATCTCTGCGGGGGAGCCCGTCCAGGTCCCGCTCCCACTGGTGTCACTTGGTAAGTCAGGAGCCCTGCCTCCGTGCACAAATTGATTGACCATTGTGGCCCCTTGGCTTGAAGCTTTAGGGGACCCGTTTCTCGTGTGTATGGCAGCTGTGTTCTTGATGGCTGACACTTGGGATATTAGTGGGTTGTGTACTTTATAGAACCCTATCCCCCGCGTTGTGCTGACGCCTTCAATCTCTGAGCTCCTGAGAAGGTCCCTGAAGGCCTTCTTCTTCTGCAGGTTAATTGCCAGCACGTTGAAGTGGCTCCTGACCTAGGGTCCGGTACCCCGTCGTGCTCGGTACCGGTAAGGTAATAGGGCTTTCTGGTGCAGACAGTCCTTCTAGACTACGTCCGTCACACCCTGTCCAATGCTCCTGCTATCGGTCCCCGACTCCTGTGGTCCCAGACCACCGTTTGCAACCCAACCTGTTGCCTCCCTGGGAGCTACAACTCCCCAGCTCCTCACTCTTTGAGGGCTAACACTCGACTCTCTGTCTCCCCTCCCACCAGTTTGCCTGACCCCTAGGTAGGTGGCCCTGCTCCAACTTGACCCACCCACTGGTGTGTCTCTACAGGTCATGGTGTGACGTGTGGTTGAGATTTGTAGTGCGGATGTTAGTGACACTGTTGTTGGGAACCTGGAACCACGGGGGGTAGGCCCTGCACCTTGGGGGACAGGATGCAGTTCCCTGTAGCACCCTGATGTATTCAGGGGCACTACATATCCAGAACATGGGCTACAACTGTCACATTCCTTGTGTCAAGCCACTCATGACCAATAGACAATGCCAGAAGCGTCTTACCTGGGCCAAGGAGAAAAAGAACTGAATTGTTACTCAATGGTCCAAGATGTTGTTCTCAGATGAAAGTAAATTTCTCATTTCATTTGGAAATCGCGGTGCCAGAGTCTGGAGGAAGAGTGGAAAGACCACAATCCAAGCTGCTTGAGGTCTAGTGTAAAGTTTCCACAATCAGTGATGGTTTGGGGAGTCATGTCATCTGCTGGTGAAGGTCCATTGTGTTTTATCAAGACCAAAGTCAGCGCAGCTATCTACCAGGAATTTTAGAGCACTTCATGCTTCCCTCTGCTGACAAGCTTTTTGGAGATGAAAATTTCATTTTTCAGCAGGACTTGGTACCTGTCCACACTTACAAAAACTACTGTAGTGCCCCACGGGTCCTCAGTGGTTACCTATCACCAGGCCAGTGGTTTTGTGGGGTTTCTGTAACTGGCCCGACCCGGTTCCGTGGCCCTGTTGGCTACATGTAAAAGACAAACAAGTGGGTGCAAGGTGTAAAGGGGAATGGAAGGAGGGTGAAGGGTCCCAGGGAAGCGTGTCACAGGTTGCAGCGGGACTGGGGTCTCAGCCTCTTCTGCCGCAGACCTTTCCTGTGACTTTTCCTCTTCCAGGAGCGGTGTTAGATGGGAATGGGGCATGCTTTGCAGCGCCACTCGTGGTGCGCAGCCAGGAATCGGCTGCCGCTGCGAGATATCACTCTCCTCTGGGGCTGATGTTAGTAGTAGGTAGTCAAGCTCCCCAGAGGAGGAGAGAGCCCCTGGGAGGATGAGGGTGATGGGGATGGCTGATGGCGCCGAGGCGCGGGGCGGCAGTGCCGGCAATGACAAGGACGACATCGGGGCAGCGGTTCAAAGTTCGTTTTACTCACAGTTCTTAAAGCTCACTGGAGGTGCTGCTTTCCGCCGCCATGGATGGACTCCAGCCAGTCCCAGGTGAATCGGAGGCAATCACCGGTGTTTGTGGAAATGTGTGAAATCTTCCTCCTTGCGCTTGGTTGTGGATCCCCCTGGCTTGAAGCAACTTGGGGACCTCGCTGTCCGTGTTAAGTATCCCGTCCCGCAGGTGACGAGGGTCCTCGCCGTTGGGCCTGGCTGTAAACCCCACCCCGGATCCTATCTGTCACAGTGCTCTGGGAAAGTGGGTGGTGGGCGATGGGACTTGGAATACCCGTCCCCTGCAGATTCTGGCAGACAACCTAGAGTATAATCTGCCCTAGGGCTTCTGTACCCTGTCAGCGCTGGCACTGTGGGAACTGTTAAGGACACTTTACACGAAGCGACATCGCTAGCGATGTCGCTGCCGATCGCACCCGCCCCTGTCGGTTGTGCGTAACGGGCAAATCGCTGCCCGTGGCGCACAATATCGTTAGTCCCCGCCACAGATACTTACCTGCCTAGCGATGTCACTGTGGCCGGCGAACCGCCTACTTTCTAAGGGGGCGGTTCGTGCGGCGTCACAGCGACGTTACACGGCAGCCGTCCAATAGAAGCGGAAAGGCAGAGAGCAGCCGAAAGAAAGACATGCCCACCTCATTGCCGGAGGACGCAGCTCCGGTGTTGTTCCTCGTTCCTGGGGTGTCACATGTAGCAACGTGTGCTGCCTCAGGAATGACGAACAACCTGCGTCCTGCAACAGCAACGATATTTGGGATTAGAACGACGTGTCAACGATCAACGATTAGGTGAGTAATTTTGATCGTTAGCTGTCGTTCGTACGTTTCACACGCAACAACGTCGCTAATGAGACCGGATGTGCGTCACAAATTCCATGACCCCAAGGACATCTCGTTAGCAATGTTGTTGCGTGTAAAGCCCCCTTAAGGCTCGACCTCAGCTACCATGTCTTCTCTGTCTCATCATCTCTACCATATTCCAGTCTTATTCCTGCAGACTCAGTGCGGTGTTGTGGCCCCTGGCGAAAAAGGTTTGTGTGTCTTTCACTTACTCAGTGCCCCCACCCTTGGGATGACTCTTAGTGGCTGTTGCCCTGGCAACCTGGATTTCCCCAGATTGCTTGGCTTCCTCTGTAAGTGGTGACTCAAAGCTAGATGTTTTGCAAGTGAAAAAAACCCACCAGTGATTAACTCTTTCATCACCCGATTCTAAGCATTGCACCCTAAATGAAATGCAATGTCCTGTGGCGACTGAAGCTTCAGGGGCGCCACAGAACCAATACTTGGTTTAATAACCACAGTATCACTCTGCTTGACTGGCCAGCAAACTCGCCTTACCTAAACCCCACAGAGAATCTATGGGATATTGTCAAGAGGAAGATGAAAGACACCAGACCCAACAATGCAGAAGAGTTGAAGACTGCTATCAAAGCAACCTGGGCTTTTATAATCTGGCGCCCTGGACAAGCCAGGACGTCACAGGTACTGCAACAACACACCCCACACCCTGGTTAGGAACATCTGAGTCACACACAAATCCTTGTTGCCTCCCTCCAGGGGCTGATGTCCACACCAGGTGGGGTGGAGCCAGGCGGTTGGCTCCACCCACCAAGGAGTTCACAGTTCTGGAGGCGGGAAAAGGAGAGAGAACTGGAAGGGAAAGTGAAGTGGAAGGAGGGAAGTAGTAGTGGAGGAGCAGACAGACCGTGTCCGGGTACGTGGCCCGGGCACATACAGCAAGGTTGGCAGACGGTGGTGACCGTCTGCAGGCGAGGACGATTGATGTACAACCGTAAGGACCGGGGTCGGGCGGTGGCCCGCTGGTACCGGACCGGGGAGCGAAGAGAAGCCAGCACCATTCGGCAGGGCCTACGGACCCCGACCAGGCTTGGAGTTGCCGTTAAACCGGTCAAATCCGTCAGCGACGGGAACCTCCGGGGTTTCCCAGCAGCAAAGACTCGACTGAAGGCAACCGCTCAACCATGAAGGGAAATACAGCTACCGCCACAGCTAGAGTTCCCAGGGCCAGCGCCTGCGGGCAAAAGGGGCTCCTCTGGCAACTACACCGCTGGGGAGTGGGTCACCAGTGGGAAGCCATCGGGGGCCGAAAACACATCAAAGGTGTAGGGAGAGACAGTTACCGCCAACCTACTGGGAGTGACCGCCGCAGCCGTCTGTGGAACCCGTCCATCCAGCCGTTTGTTTTACCAGAGACTCCGTGTGCGTTACTGGCTGAGTGAGTACCACCGTGCCGCCTGGCACTGCGCTGCCGCCCTGCGACCCTGCACCTCCCCAACTCCTGCCATCCACCCTCCAGTCGCTATCACCGGGCCACGGGACCACCAAACCTCCCTACCCACGGAGGGGAGAGAAACACCTCTGTTGCTCCCTGTCATCGCTCCTGGGATCCCCGTCCAGAGCAGCGGTGGTGTCCCATTATCACCACAAACCGTGGGTGGCGTCACGGACTGACTTCCCAAACCCAGAAATCATCCCCTTTCACTCCCGGGCGAGGAGCGCCGCTCGAGTCCCCGGATCCAGCCCACCGCTCGAGCCACCGAGCAGCAGCAGCGCTGGACCCAAGTGTGGTGAGCGCAGCCTCCCCTCCTCCGCCCGCGACAATAACTCCTCAGCAGTGCCACAGGCTGATCGCCTCCATGCACGCCGCATTGATGCAGTAATTCATGCAAAAGGAGCCCCGACCAAGTATTGAGGCATTTACTGTACAGACTTTTCACTGGGCACCAATATTTCTGAGCTTAATTCATTTTTTTAGTTGTTCTTATATAATATTCTAATTTTCTGAGATAATGACTTTTGGGTTTTTGTTGGCTGTAAGAAATGATCATCAACAGTAACAGAAATAAACAGTTAAAATAGATCCCTCTGTGTGTAATGACTCTATATAATATATGCGTTTCCCTTTTTGTATTGAATTACTGAACTAAATTAAAGGGAACCTGTCAGCAGAAATTTTGCCCAAAACCTAAAAGATTCCCCCTCTGCAGCTCCTGGGCTGCATTCTAGAAAGGTCCCTGTTATTATTGTGCCCCATGTGAGACCAAAATAAAGAGTTTATAAAGTGGTACCTTTTTGTATGCAGCTTCTGTAAATGTGACACGGGGGCGGGCTCTCTCCCGTCCGTTATTCTGCCTCCTGGTCCTGTATGCCGCCCCCATCGCTCCTTTCCATAGCTGATGCACCGCCCACTGCTCCAGCCATCCCCGCGCATGCCCAGTGCCAGTCTCACAGGACTGAGCAGTGTGACCGCTGGTGACGTGTGCGCAGACAAGTGATTATGGGCGGGGCTGTGACTGTTATCAGCAAGTACCCGCCCATAATCTCGTGAGCGCGCAAACCTCTCCAGCGGTCACACTGTGCTCAGTGTAGATGCTAGACTGTATGGGCTGCTTCCAGGGATGACGTCCCTTTGTCACGTGATAGTCTTTTGAACACGCCCCTATCACGTGACAAAACCCTCCCCAACCACACCTATTGCCAATCCATATCATACGCATAAATAGCCTGGGTCTCAGCTTCCCATACACGGTAAGTTTTTTAACTGCATGAGAGGACACACACAAGCTAGGGACCCCAACGTAGAGAAATACTTTGGCGTAGTGTTGGGGCTCTATTGCATTGATCAATTCAGTAGCTAAATTTCTCTTGATTCATATGTTCATGGCAGTGGTGCAGATTCCATTTTTCACATTTTCACTCTTGACATGAGCAGTTGTACTATGCTTCTGTCATCTATCTCATTATACAGATAATGAGCAGTGTTATTATGCACCTGTCACCTAATCCAGTATACAGGATAGAAGCAGTGGTACTGTGTAGCTGTCATCTATCCCAGTATACAGGACATGAGCAGTGGTACTGTGCAGCTGTCACTTATCATACATGACATGAGCAGTGGTACTGTGCAGCTGTCACCTATCCCAGTATACTGAATAGGAGCAGTGGTACTGTGTAGCTGTCATCTATCCCAGTATACAGCATAGGAGCAGTGGTATTGGGCAGCTATCCCAAGATGCATGATATGTGTAACTAGATGCCAGGAATGCACAACAAAGGCAACTCAGTGGTGACTACATAGGTTTTTATTGTGCGGGAACAGGTAGATGGGAAAGTAATAGTAAGCGAATGGAGGTACAGAACCTCCAGGCAAAACAAATCAGATCACAGTTGGCAATATTAACTGTTACAATCGACTGATCAGTTGCATACAATTATTGAAAATGTAGGTGAACAAATTCTCTTAATAATAACCCAATCCCCGTCCTTCCGTCAGGGGAATTTCCGTGTCACCCTACTTGTAGACATAAAAAATTAAGCCAGTAAACTTGAACTCTAAATAAGTCTATGTTAACAGTACACTAAGCTTGGCAAAATTGCGATGTGATTCACTTTATCAATCGTCTAGTAAGTCAAGTAATATGTTAGTCTCTCTTAATACCGTACGTCAAAGTGGGAAGTAATGGCCAAACTCACTTGGACGCTACATTAAAACAAATGTTCGTTCTCTGGTCTTCGGTCCTCGGTGTCCAGTCTTCAGTGCTTGACCATGTAGCCTGGCCATTCTCTGGGGACGATGCTGCCTCCTTTGCTCAACCGAGTAGTCTGGTTTCCCACTGGTGACGTTATTTGGTGTTTGGTCTTCAGGTTCCTCTGGCAACATATTCAGTCTTTGGGTTCCTCCAGCGATGGTATTCTGTGTTCAGTCTTTGGGTTCCTCTGGCGATGGTATGGCTCAGGTCTTCATTGGACTCTGTACACTTTCAGATGCTTCCTCTGCAGACGACATGGGCCTGCTCTGTTGTGTACACGTCAACTCCCCTGGTATCGTGGTGTCAACTCCTTGCTGTCAGACCAGCCTTTTCGTATTTTGAAACTGGGCCAAAGTTATCACCTGACCCAGCATTCATGTTTAACTCTTCTTTTCCTCCCTCCCTACAATTCATTTCCTGTCAGTTAGTTCGTCTGCTGGTTTTCTCGGTTTGGGCAATTTCTAGAGATGTGTGCTCTTTTCCGGCAGGTCCAAGATTCAATTCCACACTCCCTAGGTCTGCGGGATGGCCGATACTGCTGTTTTCTAGAGGAAGGGTATTCTCGATTTGTTCTTTCTTCATATCGAGTAATGACGTTTGGCTCAGCTGAATTGGCATAGATTTTTTCATTTTTGATTTTGACACCATGTAATTACCTCATTTCTTGGATCTGTTGTCGAAACTCCTGAGCCCAGTCTGGCTCCACGCTACGTAGATTTGAAGCAGCCACTCTGTGGCTACGATTCACACCGGTCAGGACTGGTGCCTCCTATTCTTGGACCCTGGCTTCAGCTCCAACTTCCAGAAAGCTCAAGTTGAGAATGTACAATAGACATTCCTTCAGAGCCTGCCTCAGGTAGAGGTCTCTCAAACCGGCAATCGACTGACTTTGTAATACTTCATCCAATGGTCCCAGGCCCTGATATTCTTCCTCAGTCTTCTTATTGATATGTGCCGTTATTTCCTGCAAACCAATCACATATTGGGCCACGGTCTCCCCTTCCCTCCAAACCCGATGGAATAGACAGATGCGCAGATTGTCCAAATTGTCCCCATAGGTTTCTTTTTTGGAAGCTAAACATTCCCAGATCCTTTAACTATTTCTTATAGGACATAGTTTGCAGTTCGCTTACCATCCTGGTAGCTCTTCTCTGAACTTGCTCCAGTTTGTTGATTTTTTAAAAAATGTGGTGCCTAGAACTGGACACAGTAGTCCAGATTAGGTCTATCCAAAGAGGAGTAGAAGGGGATAATTACTTCACGTGATCTAGACTCTATGCTTCTCTTAATAGATCCCAGGCCTGTGTTTGCATTTTTTGCTGCTGCATCATAATTTTGACTTATGCGCAGGCTGTGAACTATTAGTATACATGTCTTCTTTAGACAATCTGTTGCTTAGTTCTATTCCTCCCATTCTGTAGATGTTATATGCAATATCACCTCTTATAATGCCCTCAAAAACTTTGCACACCACTGATTTCAGTCTTACAGTAGTTGACTAGATCCTTCATTTTACTTGTCTTAAAAAAATGGTACCACGTCAGGCATGCTCCAATCTAGTTGGACCAAACCTGTTAGAGGAAAGTCTAAGAAGATGACATACAGCAGCCTGTCAATCACTGAGCTCAATTCCCTCAATATCTGTGGATGAATGTCTTCTGGCCTGGGAGATTTGTCAATGTTTAATTTGCTCAAATGCAAGCAGAACTCCTCTTGTATTAAACTAGTTATATCAGGTGACAAATTGAGATTTTTGCCTTGTTGAATGATCCCTGGAACAGTCAGTTCATTGGTTAACACAGATAAAAAATGCCTGTTTAATATCTCAGCCTTTTCTTTGTCCTCTATGTCAGGGGGTCCTTCTCTGATATCACACAATCAACAGAGCGAAAGATGATTGAACAATCCAAAAAAACATTTATTCCAAGCAAGTCAGAAGGTCCATCAAACAGTCCACCACACAGAGGGTACTTTGTATAATTTATCCCATTAGAAGTCCAGTAATGGGATAAATGTCCCAGGAGGTTAGTCATAATCCTCCAGCAGTCCTTTTCCAGGGAAATCGGGTTTTCTCACAGTCTCTCTGGGGTTTCAGCTTCTCCCTCAAAGGATCAATCTTAATCCTTCTCTCTTGTCTTTCTCAGCCAGAATGAATAATCCCCCAGGTAAGCAGAGAGTTTAGGTGAATCCTAGGCCTCTCTCCCCCAGACGTAGAGACAAAAGCCTAACAGGGGGTGATTAACCTGCAAACAGGATAATGTACACACAAGGAATACACAGAATAGACAGAGCACCACGACTAAAATACGAACTACACAAAATTATATACAACCCCCCATATTCCACCATCACACTATATAATTCTATTGTTATTATCTGTTAAGGTGCATGCCAATACCTTATATTTTTTTCTTTTTGGCATTGATGTACAGTATTTATGAAAAATTTGGGATTTATTTTAATGTCATTGACAATTTGTTTTTCAATAACTATCTTTGGTAGCTTGATTTCTTTTTTACATTTCTTGTTGAAACCTTAAGGCTATGTGCCCACGGGAGCTTGTTTCTGCGGATTTTGCCGCGGAAAACCTGAGGATTGTTCTGGATTTTCCAGGTAAATCTGCATGTTTTAGCATGTACAGACACTCCGCATGTTATCCTATGGGACATGGGGAGTGTCTGTGTCCACGCTGTGGAAAAGTGCGGCTGCGGAACATGGTGCGGATGTCCCGCAGCCGCACGTAACTGCATGTCAATTATTCCTGCGGAATTACCTGCGGAAATCCCGGCCCTCCGCTATGGAGATAGAGGCCGGGACGTCCGCAGGTAATTCGCATGAAAGTCCGCAGGTTTACCGCAGCTATACTGCTGGAATCCCACAGCTAAAAATAGCTGCGGATGCCAGCGGGCAGCTGCGGGAAACATGCGCTCGTACCTGCGGATACACCCGCAGGTACGAGTTCCCGTGGGCACATAGCCTAATACTTCTGAAATGCTAATTCTGTATTCTCAGCTGTCAAGATTTTGAATGCCCTTTGTTTTTGTCCTATTATACTTTCTACTGTCTATTATACTTTTTACTTTCTTCCAGAAAATTATTGCAATTAGACATGTTTTGTCATACACATGTTTATTTCCTTAGTGTGCACTGAAACAACACAAAAAATCAAAGGAAAAAAGTCAAATTGAACATAATATCACACAAAACCCCCAAAATGAGCAAGACAAAATTGTGGGTAAACAACTTTGTTTCAAGCATTTGATGCTCGTTCAAACTGTTGCAAGTAACAGGTGTGGGCAATATGAAAATCCCACCTGAAACCAGATAAAAAAGGGAAAGGTTGACTCAACCTTTGTATTGTGTATAAGTGTGTGCCAGACTAAGCATGGTGAACAGAAAGAGGATTTCAAGGTTACGAGTCCATCTCCAGAGATCTTGATGTTCCTTTGTCCACGGTGCACAACACAATCAAGAACTTTACAACCCATGACACTGTAGCTAATGTGCCCAAACATGGAGGGCAGAGCAAAATTGATGAAAGGTTGCAACACAGCATAGTCCAGATGATGGATAAGGAGCCCCAATCAATTTCAGCTGTCCTACAAGCTCAGAATGCATCAGTGTCAGCGCGAAATATCTATCAACATTTGAATGGAATGAAATGCTATGGCAGTAGACACAGGAGGACCACATTGCTAACATAGAAACATAAAAAAACTAGACTGAAGTTTGACAAAATGTACTTAAAATGTGTGAACCTGAACTGTAAACTTTGGGGTCTGTACCGGACACCTACTGTATGTGCATGGACCCCGAGCATGGACTTCTCAGTGAAGTCTGTGACTACTGTTCAGGTTTGGCCACCAGGATAAAGAAAAAAAAGCAAAATGGGGATTAAAGTAGGACAATTATAATTACTGAGATTCTGCGCAGCTGTCACACTGCTTCCAGGTCCGCTCATTAAATTCCATGAATATTCACTGCTTCCCCCACCCACCCTCTGTGACAGCATCTGTGATTGGTTGCAGTCAGACAGCTGGCATTTTTTTTACTGCTTTTTTTTAATAAAGGATTTTTCTCTCTGTTTTGTGCTTATTTCTTTTTACTTACACAATCAGTAATGGGGGGTCTCATAGACCCCTTCCCAATACAAACTTTGAGCTTGATGACAGCTGTGATTTTTTTGACAAATCACAGCTGACATTAACCTCTTATATTATCTCGATTGCCCCTGCTTCAAGGCAATCGGGACTAACTGGGCAAGTGTCAGGATTGGCACATATAACGGATGAGCCAATTCTGTGGCAGCACCAAGGTGCTATTTTTAGGCTGGGGAAGGCCCAATAACCATGGGCCTCCCCTGTTACACCTCGTGGCTCTCCTGTGGCAAGGAATGAGACAGTCTCCTTGCCTGCCACGAGCGCTCCTGCTCAACAGCGCCGAAGGTCTGCCAGACTGCGCAAAGTGCAGGAGAAACCTCCTCAGAGAGGCAGCACGAGAGTGACACCTAGTGGTACTCCTGTTGCAAGAGATGAGGCGGTCTCCCATTCCTTGCCTGCCGCAGCTCCTCCTGCTCAGCAGCCTCGAAGGTCTGTGAGGTTGCGCAATGTGCAGAGGTTTGCTGTTCAGGGAAGCAGTGAGACTCCCGTTATCTCTACACATTATGAGACCGAGGATCCCGCCTCTATTTCCCAGAGGCAGGAGGGTGAGCATGTGCTATGCTTGGTGGATCCTGATTCGCCCACTGACGTCACACGGCTTGATGACAAGGCTGGTGACGTGGTGAATCCTGACTGGCCAGGCTGGGATGTCGTGGATCCTGATTGGGTCAAGTCCGTCATCTCCGCCTCGCGCCCGCCCTTGGCTTGAGCTACACCTCCTTAAAAGCTCCTCCTGCCATCATGGCGGCGCGCGACCGTCCTTCTATGTTTGGATGTCTGGCAGCGTGCTGCCACGCCACTGCTCAGGCATTATCGTCTTCTGTGGGCTTGGCCCTTGCTGCTTAGGCAGCACCTGGTTTGCAGGCCGTGTCCCTGCCTTGCTGCTCTGGCAGTAGCTCCTTTGACAGGCCGTGTTCCTGTTCCAGGTGAGCTCCTCGAGTCTCCACCGGACTCACCTGGTTATTGAAAGCACACGTGCGTGGGCACCTCTGTGCTACCCTCGTGCCATATTCTCGTGACTTCCACTGGCACACGTGCGTGGGCACCTCTGTGCTTCCCCGTGCAACAGGTACACCGAGACGTGTGATCCCTGCCATACAACCCTCACGGGTTAGGGCAGACCGGTGTACATAGATCGTCTGTGACATTCCAGACGATCGCTAGCAGCAACCCGCTCACTCTTCACCCACCATAGCAGCGGTCCCTTACACCGCACAGTGGACCTTGACCGGCGGAAGCTGTCCATTCCCCATCTTGGCACGCTTCCCCGGGTCCCCCTCGTAACATTACGGTCGCGCCAAAGGTCTGGCTATGGCTGAAGAGCAGCAGCAGTTGCTGCGTTATGTGCAGCAGTTGGAATCACGATTGGCAGCAGTGGAGCAGTCTTCCTCCGACAAGACTACTCTGACGACAGTCGCCACCCAGGCGGCTACCCAGGCTGTGATATTGGGCGGAAGGTCTCCTCGCCTTGCGCTTCCAGAGCGCTTTAGCGGGGACAGCTCCGAGTGCCGTGGCTTTATAAACCAGGTCACCACCTACTTAGAGCTGTCCGCGACTCTTTACGCTACCGAGAAGGCGAAGGTAGCCTTCGTCCAGTCCCTGCTCACAGGCAGAGCGCTGAAGTGGTCCACGCCGTTGAGGGAGCGCGGAGATCGGGTGGTGAATAACTTAGCAGCCTATCTTGGGGCCATGAGAATGGTGTTCCTCGGGCCTCAAGTCACCCACGACTCCGCGCTGCGCCTCCTACGACTTCGGCAAGGGTCCGCTTCAGTCGGGGACTTTGCCGTACACTTTAGGACACTTGCCGCAGAGCTGGACTGGCCGGATAAGGTCCTTGTCCCTGTGTTCTGGGAGGGCCTGGCGGGGTTCGTCAAAGACGCACTGGCCACGCGTGAGGTGCCTGCTACTTTAGAGTCCTCGATTGTGGTTGCCTCTCGCATAGACATCCGCCAGGCGGAGCGGAGGCTCGAGGTCTCTTCAGTACCCACGTCCTCAAGGCCTAAAAAGCGTCTGGCTTCCGTTTTTCACCAGACAGGTCTCCCAGCCAGCTCTGTAGGCGACTCCGTGGAGTCAATGGAGGTGTCCAAAGCGGTCTCCTCTACCCCAGGTTCTCGGTCTGGTGTCATCTGCTTTTCCTGTGGGCAGAGGGGACACATAGCTACCCGATGTCCCAAACCGTCGGGAAAAGACAGCGTCTAGTTTCTATCGGAGGGGGGACTCTAGACGCTACCTCTTCCTCTAGGTTGACTATCAGCGCCCAGTTGCAGTTCGGCACTACTCTCTTCTCTGCCCTGGCTTGCTTGGACTCAGGCGCTGAAGGCAATTTTATCTCGACCTCCCTGGCAACCCGATACTCAGTTCCCCTGGTTCTGTTGCCCAAGCCACTCAGGGTCCGGGTAGTCGACGGGTCCATACTACTCGATCCTATCACCCAGATCACTATCCCTCTCAGGATGGATGTACCACCGGGACACCATGAGCAGGTGTCCTTCCTGGTGCTTCCAGGGGGGACGGATGAGATCCTACTGGGCCTTCCCTGGTTGAGACAGCATGCTCCTATACTCAACTGGGCAACAGGGGAGATCTCATCCTGGGCAGGATCCTGTAGAGAGCACCTCGTGACTACCGAACCACCCGCTACCATTAGGTCGGTTGGGTCCTCAGAGAATACAGGGGGGCCGGGTTTACCAACACCTTATGAGGTCTATAGGGATGTCTTTTCAAAAAGGGCCGCAGATACTCTTCCTCCCCACCGGCCATATGATTGCCGAATAGACCTGAAGCCAGGCTCCGAGCCCCCTAGGGGCAGAGTGTATCCACTCTCTGCTCCAGAGACGGAGGCTATGTCCAAATATATTCAGGACAGCCTGGCGAAGGGGTTCATTCGCAAGTCTATTTCACCGGCTGGTGCAGGGTTCTTTTTTGTGCAGAAGAAGGAAGGGGATCTGCGCCCTTGTATCGATTACAGGGGATTAAATGCAATCACGATCAAGAACAAATACCCTTTGCCCCTCATTACTGAGCTATTTGATCGATTCCGCGGGGCAAAGGTCTTCACAAAGCTGGATCTACGCGGGGCGTATAATCTAGTGCGAGTCCGAAAGGGCGATGAGTGGAAGACCGCCTTTAACACCAGGGACGGTCACTACGAGTACCTAGTAATGCCCTTCGGACTCTGCAATGCCCCCGCCGTATTTCAAGACTTTGTGAATGACATTTTCCGGGATTTGTATCTTTCCGTGGTTGCATACCTGGATGACATTCTTATCTTCTCCCCCGATCTTACCACCCATCGGAGGGATGTCATCCGAGTACTTAAGAGGCTCCGCACCCATTCGCTATATGCTAAGCTGGAAAAGTGCGTTTTTGAACGGGAATCCTTGCCGTTCCTGGGGTACATCGTGTCCAGTCAGGGGTTAGCAATGGATCCGGGGAAGTTGGAGACAGTGATGAACTGGCCTGAGCCCCGCTCGCTGAAGGCGATCCAGCGATTCTTGGGGTTTATCAATTATTATCGCCAGTTCATTCCCAACTTCTCGACGGTGGCAGCACCCATCATTGCCCTTACCCGCAAGGGCGCTAATCCCAAAGCATGGACACGAGAAACGGTAGAGGCATTTCACTCTCTCAAAACTCACTTCTCCAGAGCTCCCATCCTTCATCGTCCAGACATCTCCAAACCCTTCCTACTGGAGGTAGACGCCTCTTCGGTCGGTGCAGGTGCAGTCCTGTACCAGAAAAACGAACGAGGAAGGAAGCATCCTTGTTTCTTTTTCTCCAAGACCTTTTCTCCGGCCGAGAGGAACTACTCCATAGGGGATAGGGAGTTACTGGCGATGAAACTAGCATTCCAGGAATGGCGGCATCTCCTGGAGGGTGCGAAGCATCCATTTGAGGTATATTCTGACCACAAAAACCTCACATACCTCCAGACAGCACAACGCCTGAACCCAAGGCAGGCCCGTTGGTCTTTATTCTTCTCCCGGTTCCGCTTTATTATCCGCCACCTGGCCGGTGAGAAGAACGTACGGGCCGATGCCTTGTCACGTTGTATGGTTGTGTTGGAGGAGGACGAGGAGGAGCCTCGTCTTATACTACCCCCGGACAGCTTGATGATGGTCACTCCCACTTCTTTGGACCAGGTGCCACCTGGCAAAACCCTCGTTCCCCCTGAACTACGGAACGAGGTGCTATCGTGGGCCCATGCCTCCAAGGTCGGGGGTCACTTTGGGGTCAAAAGGACCAGAGACCTGGTGACCAGGCATTATTGGTGGCCGAGACTACCCCAGGACGTACAGGAGTATGTGGGAGCCTGTATGTCGTGTGCTCGGAATAAGCCGTCTCGGCAGAGACCGGCAGGTCTTCTTCACCCACTGCCAGTGCCGGATCGTCCCTGGGAAGTGGTAGGGATGGACTTCCTGGGAGATCTGCCCAAGTCAGCAGGGCACAAGGTCGTATGGGTCATCACGGACCACTTCTCTAAAATGGTCCACTTGGTGCCTCTCCCACGACTCCCGACGTCACGTGCTCTCGCCACCTTGTTCATTCGGCATGTATTTAGGTTGCATGGCATGCCTGACAAGGTGGTGAGCGACCGGGGTCCCCAGTTCGCGTCTCGCTTCTGGAGAGAGCTCTGTAAGCTCCTGCAGATAGAGCTGAACATCTCCTCCGCATACCATCCCGAGACCAATGGACTAGTGGAGAGGACTAATCAAACCTTGGTAACTTACCTCCGCCATTTTATCTCCGCGCATCACGACAACTGGGCTAACCTCCTTCCTTGGGCCGAATTTGCCATTAACAATTCGGTCCATGAATCCTCTGGCCAGACTCCGTTCCTACTCAATAACGGACAACATCCCAGAATCCCGGTTCCGATGCCCATTACGTCACCCGATACTAGAGTGGAGGATTGGGCGACCAAGGCCCGGGAGATCTGGGATGACACCCAAGAGGCTCTTAAGAGGGCTAAAGACCGGATGGTGACAACAGCTGATGTCCGCCGTCGCCCTGCACCATCCTTCGCCCCTGGTGACCTAGTATGGCTGTCCTCTAAGAATGTTAACCTACGGGTACAGGCAGCCAAATTCGCCCCTAGGTATCTGGGTCCGTTTAAGGTACTACAGCAGGTAAACCCGGTGGCATACCGACTCCAGCTCCCTCCACGCTGGGCTATAGCCAACACCTTTCACGTGTCCCTCCTGAAACCCGTACGACTTAATAAATTCTCGGGGTCCCTGCCGGCTCAAACAGACTCCCCGTCCGACGACCCTGAGGTGGCAAAAATTGTGGAGACAAAAGTCATACAGGGCAAGAGGTACTACCTCGTGGAGTGGGCCGGTCGTGGTCCGGAGCATAGATCCTGGGAGTTGGAGGATCATATCCGCGCCCCGGGGTTGATAGCGGCCTTCGAGCACGGGCAGGGGGGGGCCTAGACAGGGGGGTAATGTTACACCTCGTGGCTCTCCTGTGGCAAGGAATGAGACAGTCTCCTTGCCTGCCACGAGCGCTCCTGCTCAACAGCGCCAAAGGTCTGCCAGACTGCGCAGAGTGCAGGAGAAACTTCCTCAGAGAGGCAGCACGAGAGTGACACCTAGTGGTACTCCTGTTGCAAGAGATGAGGCGGTCTCCCATTCCTTGCCTGCCGCAGCTCCTCCTGCTCAGCAGCCTCGAAGGTCTGTGAGGTTGCGCAATGTGCAGAGGTTTGCTGTTCAGGGAAGCAGTGAGACTCCCGTTATCTCTACACATTATGAGACCGAGGATCCCGCCTCTATTTCCCAGAGGCAGGAGGGTGAGCATGTGCTATGCTTGGTGGATCCTGATTCGCCCACTGACGTCACACGGCTTGATGACAAGGCTGGTGACGTGGTGAATCCTGACTGGCCAGGCTGGGATGTCGTGGATCCTGATTGGGTCAAGTCCGTCATCTCCGCCTCGCGCCCGCCCTTGGCTTGAGCTACACCTCCTTAAAAGCTCCTCCTGCCATCATGGCGGTGCGCGACCGTCCTTCTATGTTTGGATGTCTGGCAGCGTGCTGCCACGCCACTGCTCAGGCATTATCGTCTTCTGTGGGCTTGGCCCTTGCTGCTTAGGCAGCACCTGGTTTGCAGGCCGTGTCCCTGCCTTGCTGCTCCGGCAGTAGCTCCTTTGACAGGCCGTGTTCCTGTTCCAGGTGAGCTCCTCGAGTCTCCACCGGACTCACCTGGTTATTGAAAGCACACGTGCGTGGGCACCTCTGTGCTACCCTCGTGCCATATTCTCGTGACTTCCACTGGCACACGTGCGTGGGCACCTCTGTGCTTCCCCGTGCAACAGGTACACCGAGCCGTGTGATCCCTGCCATACAACCCTCACGGGTTAGGGCAGACCGGTGTACATAGATCGTCTGTGACATTCCAGACGATCGCTAGCAGCAACCCGCTCACTCTTCACCCACCATAGCAGCGGTCCCTTACACCGCACAGTGGACCTTGACCGGCGGAAGCTGTCCATTCCCCATCTTGGCACGCTTCCCCGGGTCCCCCTCGTAACACTCCCCAGCCTAAAAACACCATCCCCCAACTGTCTGCATTATCTTGGCTGGATATCAAATTTAAAAGGGGAAGCTCCACATCGTTTTTAAAATTATTTATTTAAATAATTTTAAAAAATCTGCATGGGTTTCTTCTTGTTTTGATATACAGCCAAGATAAAGTCCACAGCTGTCTGCTTTATTTGCACTGGGTAACAAAATACAGGGGACTCTATGTCATTTTTTTCAAATTATTTATTTAGTTTTACATTCCACTTCGGGGTCCCAAACTACTAGTGAGAGGGCAATCAAACACTGGCGCCGGCACAGAGAGTGTGGGTGCAATCTTACAGCAACCAATCACAGAAGCTGTTACAGAGGGTGGACAAGAGAACAGTGAATATGCAAAAGCTTTAGTGGACCCGGAAGCAGTGTGACAGCAGCGCGGAAACTTGGTAAGTATAATTGTCCTGCTTAAATCCCAATTTTGCTTCCTTTTGCAGGCCCCCTGGCTCTTTATCTGGGCGGGTGAACCCAAACAGTAACATGGACTTACCTGAGAAGTTCGTGTTCGGGGCCCGTGTACAGACACTAGGTGTCCAGTACGGACCCAGTACTTTATAGTTTGGGTTCGCCATCACTAATAATGACCTAAAACACAATAAAAAGTTAATAAATATGGCGTAAGAAATCTAAATTACTTGTAGCACCTTTTGATTATTACAATTTGGCTTTTGAACTAAGTAAAAAAAAATCTATATGAAAATGTTGTAAATCTAAAAAATTTTTTAAATAAGCATTTAAAATAGCTAAAAAAAGTTAAGTGTGTGTGAAAGTGTGGCGCCCTGGACAAGCCAGGACGTCACAGGTACTGCAACAACACACCCCACACCCCGGTTAGGAACACCGAAGTCAAACACAAACCCTTGTTGCCTCCCTCCAGGGGCTGATGTCCACACCAGGTGGGGCGGAGCCAGGCAGTTGGCTCCTCCCACCGAGGAGTTCACAGTCCTGGAGGCGGGAAAGAAGGTCAGACAGATAGTGACAAGGAGTCAGGGGAAGTGGTAGTGGAAGAACTGACTGGCCATGTCCTGGTACGTGGCCCGGGCACCTGACAGCAAGGTTGGCAGATGGTGGTGACCCTCTGCAGGAGAGGCAGATTGACGCACAACCGTAAGGACCGGGGTCGGGCGGTGGCCCGCCGGTACCGGACCGGGGAGCGAAGAGAAGCCGGCACCATCCGGCAGGGCCTACGGACCCCGACCAGGCTAGGAGTCGCCGTTAAACTGGTCAAATCCGTCAGCGACGGGAACCTCCGGGGTTTCCCAGCAATAAAGACCCAACTGAAGGCAACCGTCCAAACCGTGAGGGAGATAAAGCTACCGCCAGAGCTAGAGCTCCCAGGGCCAGAGCCTGCGGGCAACAAAAGGGGCTCCCTTAGCCAACACACCGCTGGGGAGCGGGTTACCGGTGGGAAGCCATCGGGGCCGAGAACATAACACCGGTGCAGGGAGAGACCGTTACCGCCAACCGACCGGGAGTGACCGCCGCAGCCATCTGTGGGACTCGTCCATCCAGCCGTTTGTTTTACAAGAGACTCCGTGTGCATTACTGGCTGAGTAAGTACTACCGTGCCGTCTGGCACTGCGCTGCCCCGCGACCCTGCACCTGGCCAGGCCCCGCAATCCACCAAACAGACAATAACTCCGGGCCCCGGGACTACCAAAATCCCCCTACCCACGGTGGAGAGAGAAACATCCCAGCTGCTCCCTGTCATCGCTCCCGGGATCCCCGTACAGAGAAGCGGTGGTGCCCCAACCTCACCACACACCGTCGGTGGCATCACGAACCGACATCCCAAACCCCAACAAACCACCCTTTTCACTGACGGGCGAGGAGCACCGCTCGAGTCCCCGGATCCGGCCCACCGCTCGAGCCACCGAGCAGCAGCAGCGCCGGACCCGAGCGTGGTGAGCGCAGCGCCCCCTCCCCGCCCGCGACAAAAGCGCCCCAAACAGTATATCAAAATAATGGTAAAAATAATAAACTATTAGTTGTAATTTTGCAGTGGTTTTTAGAACATGCTTTGGACTTATATCTTGCAGCATGCTTTATCCGTGCCAATTGTGTTCCTTTTTTTTCACTGTGTAAAATACTTTTTGAGATTGTAATAAGTTTCTCATTGATACCACTATTGATGTTTTGCGAACCTGGCCTCAGGGCTCATTCAGAGAGCAATGATATGGACACAAGCTCTGAAAAACAGCACCCCGTGTGGACCTGTAGGCACTGTATGTGCTAGCATATTGTACCTTGGTGAAAAATTGTATTTACCCTCAGGGAGAAAAAAATGAAAATATTTCTGTAATGCTGCAAAAAAAGGAGAATGAACCCTGGATGAAAACTGAAAACACACTGATGTATAGGAGGAAAATGCTTAGATGCTTTTTTTCTTGATCAATATGGTTGGTTTCTGACTTATGACATTGGCAGCCTGAGCATGGACTGTGATGTCTAGATGGAACATGGGTCACCAAGACAAACCTCAACAGACTTATAGGCCTATGTGATGCTGTTGAATTTGGGTCAGGAGTCTCTTGGCCAGTCCAAACATCGCAGTCCGTACTCAGATTGGGAATGTTGGAGCGAAACCAGCCTAGTAGGATTTTGTAGATGTTTCTCCACCTTAGGGTTCATTCAGACATTAGTTTTGTATGTGACGCCCTGGTAAAACCAGGTAGTCACAGAGGTTGTACAAATCTCTCAGGTACAAGACTCCATCCTCCTTGGCTTTCCACACAAAACCCACACCCAGGTGCACAACACCAGCCAGTAAAGCCTAGTCACCCCCCATGACAATACCTGGGGACCAGGTGGATGGGAGCGCCCACCTAGGGGTCCTGAGGTATGATGGGAGGAAACACGTCAGTTAGTGGAGTAAAGTTGAGGAGTGAGGAGTGTGAAGTGACAGCGGAGTCAGGGGTTGGGGCCCCTGGACTACCGGACTACTGACTAGGTGGTAGACTGCAAGCAGGACCACAGGCTACAGAGATCCGGTCGCGGGAGACTTTAAGTGGACCGGGGCAGGGTTGTAGCCCGCCGGTGCCGACAGTGGGAATCCAGTCCAGAGGCCGTGCACAGTCGGGGTGCCTAGACCCTAGGGCGAGGAAGGTTTCAAGTCCCTTGTCAATTGACCTGCCGGGGACAAGGTACCAGGCCTTGTTCCACAGTAAGCCCAGAGAGCGAAACAGAAGCCCAACGCGGGGGATAGGGTGTTCGCCAGAACCCACAGAGATCCCAAGGGTCAGATTTCGCGAGCCACAGCTCCTAACATACAAAGTACCGGGAGTGGACTTCCCCGTTTCAAGCAGAGTTGTCCCATTGAAGACACAAACACTGAGTGCAGGAGGAAGGGACCCCTGTTTGCTACACCAGGGTGTGGGACCCGAATACACCCGCCGGAGGCAACCAGTCACTGGCAATTTGGTTTACCACTGGACTCTGTGTGCAATTCTTTGTAACTGTCAGTATACCATCCATCCCCAGTCCAACTCTGCATGACATTCTCCACAGCCATTACTCCTGTTCACCTGGGCCCCGGGACTACACCTCCCCTATCCGTGGAGGGTATTCCATCCTGCTGCCCCGCTCCATCAGCCTCGGGCGTCCCATCACCAGGCAGCACTCAAATCACCAGTGCTACCAAATCTCATCGCAACCCACGGGTGGCGTCACTGATAGACTTTCCCCCTGTAAATACCCCCTTTCTACGGTTGTGAGGACAGACGGACGCATGAGCCCCGGGTGCGGCTACCACTCGAGCCACAGTAACGAACCCGGATCCGAGCAGCCCCTGCAGCGGCCTGGCCCCTGTCCGCAACATGTACAAGTACTATCTGTATTTTTTACAGATTACACTCGTACCTATGATAGTCCAGGGGTAGTTTACAGTTCTGATTTTTTTTCCTCAGACCGAGTGGTCCTCACAAAAGTGTGGCGCCCTGGACAAGCCAGGTCATCACAGAACTACACCAACACACCCCACACCCCGGTTAGGCACACCGAAGTCAAACACAAATCCTTGTTGCCTTCCTCCAGGGGCTGATGTCCACACCAGGGGGTGGGCCAGGCGGTCGGTCCCGCCCACCGAGGAGTTCACAGTCCTGGAGGCGGGAAAAGGAAGTCAGATCAGTTTTGAGAGGAGTTGAGGAAGTGGTGGTAGAGGAGACTGACCGTGTCCGGGTTCGTGGCCCGGGCACATACAGCAAGGTTGGCAGACGGTGGTGACCGTCTGCAGGAGAGGCTGATTGGAGTGAACCATACGGACCGGGGACGGGCGGTGGCCCGCCGGTACCGGATCGGGGAGTGAAGAGAAGCCAGCACCATTCGGCAGGGCCTACGGACCCCGACCAGGCTAGGAGTCGCCGTAAAACTGGTCAAATCCGTTAGCGAAGGGAACCTCTGGGGTTTCCCAGCAGTCAAGACCCGATTGAAAGCAACAGCTCACACCGTGAAGGGAAACACAGTCACCGCCAAGGCTGCAGTTCCCAGGGCCAGAGCCTGCGGGCAAAAGGGGCTCCCTCAGCATCCATCCAAGCTGGGGAGCGGGTTACCGGTGGGAAGCCATTGGAACCGTACCACAACACAGGTGCAGGGAAAGGCAGTCACCATCAACCTACCGGGAGGAGAACAACCGCAGCCACCTGTGGGACCCGTCCATCCAGCCGTTTGTTTGACCAGAGACTCCGTGTGAATTACTGGCTGAGTGAGTACCACCGTGCCGTGCGGCACAGCGCTGCCCCCGCGACCCTGCACCTCACCAGGCCCCGTAACCCGCCTGCCATCCCTAACACTCACCGGGCCTCGGGACAACCAACCCCCCTACCCACGGAGGGGAGAACCAACATCCAAGCTGCTCCCTGTCATCGCTCCCGGGATCCCCGTCCAGAGCAGCGGTGGTGTCACAACCTCACCACAACCGTGGGTGGCGTCACGGACAATATCCCTAAACCACACACCAAACCACCCCCTTTCACTCACGGGCGAGGAACGCCGCTCGAGTCCCCGGGATCCGGCCCACCGCTCGAGCCACCACCGAGCAGCAGCAACAGCAGCCGGTCCCGAGCAGTGGGTGAGCGCAGCGTCCCCTCTTCCGCCCGCGACAAAAGCATGGAGACTTTTCCATAATTGATCCGTGTGTCAGATCAAACTCACCAATGAAAGTCTATGGGTCTGTGAAAAAATCAGACAGCATTTGGATGCCATCCTTGCCATCCATGTGCGCTTAACTTTTCATGGACTTTTAGGAGAAGCTTGAGAAACCTTCCTCACTTTTCTTTTACGTTGAGAAAAACTGATGAATACTGACCGATCTCTGATGGTAGACACTGTCACTCAGTGAGCACATTTTGCTAAAAACCTGATTAAAACACTTCTTAAATTTGGACCATTTTTGGCTTAAGGGTGGAAACAAATCTATGCGAGTAAAATCGGTCTGACTGGGCTGAAAAAAACTCAGCTGATTTTAGTTCACGTTAGGTCCGAGTGCAACGCAAGTGAGATGCTTTTTCTGAATAAATTAATGATTTTACTAGCGTGTGTAATGCGTGTGTAATGCGTGTGTAATGCGTATTTTTTACTATGTCATCTGCCATTCAGCGCTGCTACATGGCCGCTGACAGCAGACACAGACAGAGCCACACAATCAGAATGAACTCGGGTGAACTTCACCCGACTTCATTGTCATGCCGCGGCTCTGTCTGTGCCGCGTCCTGATTAGCGGTCACCTGTGAAGGGCTCACCGGTGACCGCTAATCCCCCGAGTGACTGAAGTTAGCAGCCCTCTCTCATACTCACCGATCCCCGGCGCGGCGCTGCACGGCGTTCACACTGCTGCGGCGGCTTTTACTATTTTGAAAAAGCCGGCCGCATATTAAACAATCTCGTATTCCCTGCTTTCCCCGCCCACAGGCGCCTATGATTGGTTGCAGTGAGACACGCCTCCACGCTGAGTGACAGGTGTCTCACTGCAACCAATCACAGCAGCCGGTGGGCGGGTCTATACTGTGCAGTGAAATAAATAAATAAATAATTTAAAAAAATGGCGTGCGGTCCCCCCCAATTTTAATACCAGCCAGATAAAGCCATACGGCTGAAGGCTAGTATTCTCAGGATGGGGAGCTCCACGTTATGGGGAGCCCCCCAGCCTAACAATATCAGTCAGCAGCCGCCCAGAATTGCCGCATACATTAGATGCGACAGTTCTGGGACTGTACCCGGCTCTTCCCGATTTACCCTGGTGCGTTGGCAAATCGGGGTAATAAGGAGTTAATGGCAGCCCATAGCTGCAACTAAATCCTAGATTAATCATGTCAGGCGTCTATGAGCACCCTCCATGATTAATCTGTAAATTACAGTAAATAAACACACACACCCGAAAAAATCATTTATTAGAAATAAAAAACACAAACAAATTCCCTCATTACCAATTTAATAAGCCCCAAAAAGCCCTCCATGTCCGGCGTAATCCACGGACCTCCAGCGTCGCTTCCAGCATGAAGGTGACAGGAGCTGCAGCAGACACCGCCGCTCCTGTCACCTCCACACAGCAACTGAGGTGAGTAGCGCGATCAGCTGAGCTGTCACTGAGGTTACCCGGTGGCCGCCACTGGATCCAGCGGTGGCCGCGATTAACCTCAGTGACACCTCAGCAGATCGCGCTACTCACCTCAGTTGCTGCGTGGAGGTGACAGGAGCGGCGGTGTCTGCTGCAGCTCCTGTCAGCTCCATGCAGCAGAGCTGGAAGCGACGCTGGAGGTCCGTGGATTACGCCGGACATGGAGGGCTTTTTGGGGCTTATTAAATTGGTAATGAGGGAATTTGTTTATTTTTTATTTCTAATAAAGGATTTTTTCAGGGGTGTGTGTGTTTATTTACTGTAACTTACAGATTAATCATGGAGGGTGTCTCAGATGCCTGACATGATTAATCTAGGACTTATTGGCAGCTATGGGCTGCCATTAACTCCTTATTACCCCGATTTGCCAACACACCAGGGCAAATCAGGAAGAGCCGGGTACAGTCCCAGAACTGTCGCATATAATGTATGCGGCAATTCTGGGCAGCTGCTGACTGATATTGTTAGGCTGGGGGGCTCCCCATAACGTGGCGCTCCCCATCCTGAGAATACCAGCCTTCAGCCGTATGGCTGTATCTGGCTGGTATTAAAATTGGGGGGGACCGCACGCCGGTTTTTTTAATTATTTAATTATTTATTTCACTGCACAGTATAGACCCGCCCACCGGCTGCTGTGATTGGGTGCAGTGAGACACCTGTCACTCAGCGTGGGGGCATGTCTCACTGCAACCAATCATAGGCGCCTGTGGGCGGGGAAAGCAGGGAATACGAGATTGTTTAATGATCGGCCGGCTTTTTCACAATAGTAAAAGCCGCCGCAGCAGTGTGAATGCCGTGCAGCGCCGCGCCGGAGATCGGGGAACGGTGAGTATGAGAGAGGAGGGGAAAATGACTGACTGTGAGAGAGGGACAGAGATAGTGACGGACCGACAGAGAGAATAGAGACCGAGAGGGAGAAACCGACTGACAGAGAATAGTGATTGACAGACATTGTGAGACATCGCTCGTTTCCAGTGTTTTAGGAAACATGCGAGAAATGTATTTAGAAAATCGGATGTCACTAGGATGGTGTGAGTGCCGTCCCATGACATCCGATTTTTTACACGCTCCCATAGACTTGCATTGGAGAAACTCGCAGTAGAAACTCGCAAAAAAGCAGCATGCTGCGATTTTTTTCTCAGTCCGATTTGGACTGAGAAAAAAAATCGCAGATGAGAGCTGAATCATTCACTAACATGTGTCCGATTCCAATGCGAGATTTTCTCGCATTGCTCTACTGCGAGAAACTCGCAAGTGAGAAGCAGCCCTAAGAGAAAAATCACAGAGGTGTGAAGGAGTCCTGTGTGGAGAAATGGGACAAAACTAAACTGTTCTTAGAGGGAACCTGTCACCAGGTTTTCCGAATATAAATTAAGGCCACCACCCTTACCACTTCATATATAGTAGTCTTTAAGACCTTAACAACTTCTCCATATAAAAAATAACTTAAATAATCTCCTTATACAGCACGGTGTGGTCTGGTCGCTAGTCTTGCTTGGTGCGTCCTTTATCCCAGCAATCGCTGCCCTCCTTTCCTACATCATCCACATGCGCTCTGCTCTGCTGAATGCAGATAAACAGCGGAGACGGAAATTGCTCCAGCGAAACTGAGAAATGTTCTCATAATTGCCATATGTACGCATTTGTACGTACATGTGTACGTGATGTACACAAATCATGGAACACAAGATTCTTATGGAAAGCATGTGTGGGTAAACTTGAAGCCATATTGGGTCCCTAAAACCCGTCAGCAGGTGATTTCAAAGGAGGTGAAGACAATGTTGAGCCTGGGTGTCATTAAGGAATCTAAGAGTGCCTGGTCCAGCCCCACTGTCTTAGTGCCAAAACCCAATGACATATGGAGATTCTGTAATGACTACAGTAAATTGAATGAAGTCTCCAAATTTGACACATATCCGACCCCCACGTCAATAAACTCATTGATAGGCTAGAGCAGGCAAGATACATCACCATCCTTGATCTAACGAAAAGGTACTGGCAGATACAAATGTCCCGAAGTGCTAAGGAGAAGACGGCCTTCTCTACACTTGACGGTTGTTTCCAGTACACCAAAATGCCATTTGGGTTGCAGGGAGCACCCCTTACAAAAAATAAATCTTCAAATGTTGATCAATGTAGATAACATTATTTTTGAAAAAACCAAGTGATCATACATTGTTCTATCATTTTGATGTCCAGTGTATATACATTATCATTTCAGTACACATAACATATTATACACAAAAGACACAAAACATTATCCACACAACACAATGAAATTGGTGTCTTAAAGGGAACCTGTCACCAGATTTGGTGACTATAAGCTGCGGCCACCACCAGTGGGCTCTTATATACAGCATTCTAACATGCTGTATATAAGAGCCCAGGTCGCTCTCTAGAACTTAAAAATCACTTTATAATACTTACCTAAACGGTCGTTGCGGTGGAGTTGGGTCATATGGGCGTCTTCGTTCTCCGGTGTCGGTGCCTCCTCTTTTGGCTATCTTCGTCCTCTTTCTGAAGCCTGTGTGCATTACGCGTCCTACGTCATACACACCCGCCGGTCCCGTGCAGGCGCACTACAATACTTTGATCTGCCTTGCTCAGGGCAGATCAAAATGCGCCTGCGCAGGACCTCAATGCCGGCTAGTGTGGATAACGTAGGCTTCAGAAGAAGGACAACAAAGATGGCCGAAAGAGGAGGCTCCGGCACCGGAGAACGAAGACTCCCATATGATGACCCAACTGCACCGTAGCGACCGTTTAGGTGAGTATTATAAAGTGATTTTTATGTTCTACCCAGCGGCCTGGGCTCTTATATACAGCATGTTGAATACTGTATATAAGAGCCCACTGGTGGTGGCCGCAGCTTATAGTCACCAAATCTGCTGACAGGTTCCCTTTAAGGAGCAGGAATGCGACAGTAATAGACCACCTCTCTTACAGGTCGCCTTAAGGGGGCTCGTTTACACGCTACGACATCGCTAATGCGAACTCGTTGGGGTCACGGAATTGGTGACGCACATCCGGCCGCATTAGCGATGCCGTTGCGTGTGACACCGATGAGCGATTTTGCATCGTTGCAAAAACTTGCAAAATCGCTCATCAGTGACATGGGGGTCCATTCTCAAAAATCGTTACTGCAGCAGTAACGAGGTTGTTCCTCGTTCCTGCGGCAGCACACATCGCTCCATGTGACACCGCAGGAACAAGGAAGCTCTCCTTACCTGCCTCCCGCCCACAATGCAGAAGGAAGGAGGTGGGCGGGATGTTACATCCCGCTCAGCTCCGCCCCTCCGCTGCTATTGGGCGGCCGCTCAGTGACGTCGCTGTGACGCCGCACGGCCCGCCCCCTTAGAAAGGAGGCGGTTCGCCGGTCACAGCGACGTCGCCGGGCAGGTGAGTATGTGTGACGGGTCTGGGCAATGTTGTGCGGCACGGGCAGCGATTTGCCCGTGTCGCGCAACAGATGGGGGCGGGTACCCACACTAGCGATATCGGGACCGATATTGCAGTGTGTAAAGCCCGCTTTAGTTTATATTGGAAAAACCTAGTGACAGGTTCCCTTTCAAAATCTCAAGTGTTTAAAAATAGATTTTATTAAAAATAAAAAAAAAATATGTAAAAAACTGTCCTGTTGAACGAGGCACAATTAAGAACATTTGTTGCATTATAATAAATTAGCAATGTAATATATAACAGTATGGTAAATCTGAAGTATGCATCTGTATGAACTTTCCATGGTAAATAAAAAAAAGTAGTAACCGCATAAAATGAATTGAATCTTTATTTTTAAGCAATCGTTCACTTATTAACCACGTCCCTAGATCACAAAAAGAGATAGAGGATAGGGACCATGCTGCTTTGATGTGGGATATATCACGTGTAACCGAGGGGACCTCAATCCATGAATCACATTCTGTGGTTTCCACCAGATTTGACGGATCACTTTTACACAGAGGTCAGCCTCAAGTGTCCAGCTGTACTGACTGATCACTGGCCGACAACATCACTTTCAAATTAATAATGTCAGCCGCCACCTCCTCTGTGAACTCGGAGCTTCATTTGTAAACTAGTGTGATGAAAAGGGGGATTAATTTAAAACAGAGCAACAATTTTTATTTTTTTTTGCAGATCACAAGCCACAGTGCATAGGGTGACACTTGTGAAAAACTAGTTTAAAGGACAAAGGTGCTAACGCCCAAGCAGCCAATCAGGGTAGGGTACGTGAATTAATGGCGTAACTGAGAATAAATATATAGTACATCCCTGATACATCCGTATTCACAGCTGTAAGTATAACATGTAAATGAAAAAGATACAACAAAAAGCAATGCAACAATACTGCTGTCAGTTTTGCGCCGATATTTCACATCCCTATATGTTGTTGTAAAGGTTTTGTTGCAGTATTGTCTTTCTGTTGCAAAACTGCTTCTAGGGCTCGTTCAGAGGTCAGTTTCTCTTGGATGAGATCTAAACATGGTTTTCACAAATAGCACTTATATCCATTACAGTCTATGGGGCTGTTCAAATGTCCGTGTATTTTTACAGACTGAGTGGTCCGCACAAAATCAGAGAGAGTAGTGATGAGCGGGCACTACCATGCTTGGGTGCTCAGTACTCCTAACTAGTGATGAGCATGCACTACCATGGTCGGGTGCTCAGTACTCGTAAATAGTGATGACTGGGCACTACCATGCTCAGGTGCTCAGTACTCGTAATTAGTGATGAGTGAGCACTACCATGCTCAGGTGCTCAGTACTCGTAACTAGTGATGTCTGGGCACTACCATGCTTGGGTGCTCGGTACTCGTAGCTAGTGATGTCAGGGCACTACAATGCTCGGGTGCTCGGTACTCGTAACTAGTGATGTCTGGGCACTACCATGCTTGGGTGCTCGGTACTCATAGCTAGTGATGACTGGGCACTACCATGCTTGGTTGCTCGGTACTCGTAGCTAGTGATGTCAGGGCACTACAATGCTCGGGTGCTCGGTACTCGTAACTAGTGATGAGCGGGCACTACCATGCTCAGGTGCACAGTACTCGTAACTAAAAATGAGCAGGCACTACCATGCTCGGATGCTTGGTACTCGTAACTAGTGATGAGCGGGCACTACCATGCTCGGATACTTGGTACTCATAACTAGTGATGAACGGGCACTACCATGCTTGGATACTCGGTACCTGTAACTAGTGATGAGCGAGCACTACCATGCTCGGATGCTTGGTACTCGTAACTAGTGATGAGCGGGCACTACCATGCTCGGATGCTTGGTACTCGTAACTAGTGATGAGCAGGCACTACCATGCTCGGATGCTTGGTACTCGTAACTAGTGATGAGCGGGCACTACCATGCTCGGATACTTGGTACTCATAACTAGTGATGAACGGGCACTACCATGCTTGGATACTCGGTACTTGTAACTAGTGATGAGCGAGCACTACTACACTTGGGTGCTTGGTACTCATAATGAGCAGTTGTACGGGCTTGACTCGTTAACTGACTATAACGGAAGTCTATTGGGAACTCAAGCATTTTTCCATAAATTCTTCTGGAAAAATGCTCGAGCTTCCCATTGACTTCTATTATACTCGGTACACGAGTTGAGCCTACCCGAGCATCAAAATGCTTGCTACAAGTACTGAGCACCCGAGCATGGTAGTGTTCGCTCATCACTAATGGAGACTTGTCCGATTTTGATCAGATTCTCAGATCAAATTCCCGAATGAGCCCATTAAAAAAAAAGAAATCGGACACACTCGGATGCTGCCCAAGTGCGTCCGATTTTCACATATTCTTTTTTTTTAGAACTTTGAGAAACCCACCCCACCAGTTTTTTCTTCATCCAAGGAAACTGATGGTAAAAACTGATGCACTGACCAACGTTGGGCTGTTTTGCATACGAGAAAAATCATTGATGTCTCAGTGAGTACTAAATGAATTCAAAGATGACTATTTATCACTGACCTCTGTTCAGCAAGTATAGCGTCAAAGTTTCCATCATTTATTATGTGGCATATCGCAGCAGACCTCTATTCCAGACTTCAAAATACCATGCAGCGAATGATTCTGTAGTTAAATCTATCCATGATAGACACCACTGTACAGGTGCAGCTCAATAAATTAGAATATCATGAAAAAGTTAATTTATTTCAGTAATTCAATACAAAAAGGGAAACGCATATATTATATAGAGGCATTAGACACAGAGGGATCTATTCTTATATATTATATAGAGTCATTACACACAGAGGGATCTATGCCTATATATTATAGAGTCATTACACACAGAGGGATCTATGCCTATATATTATATAGAGTCATTAGACACAGAGGGATCTATTCCTATATATTATATAGAGTCATTACACACAGAGGGATCTATTCCTATATATTATATAGAATCATTACACACAGAGGGATCTATTTCACATATTTATTTTGGTTAATGTTGATGATTATGGCTTACAGCCAATGAACACCCAAAAGTCATTATCTCAGAAAATTAGAATATTATATAAGACCAACTGAAAAAATGATTTTAAGCTCAAAAATGTTGGCGCCTACTGAAAAGTCTGTACAGTAAATGCCTCAATACTTGGTCGGGGCTCCTTTTGCATGAATTACGGCATCAGTGCGGCGCGGCATGGAGGCGATCAGCCTGTGGCACTGCTGAGGTGTTATGGAAGCCCAGGTTGCTTTGATAGCAGCCTTCACCTCGTCTGTATTGTTGGGTCTGGTATCTCATTTTTTGCTTGACAATATCCTATAGATTCTCTATGGGGTTTAGGTCAGGCGAGTTTGCTGGCCAATTAAGCACAATGATACTGTGATTAGTAAACCAGGTATTGGTACTTTCGGCAGTGTGGACAGGTGCCAAGTCCTGCTGGAAAATGAAACTTCCATCTCCAAAAAGCTTGTCAGCAGAGGGAAGCATGAAGTGCTCTAAAATGTCCTGTTACTCAGCTGCGCTGACTTTGGTCTTGATAAAACACAGTGGAGCTACACCAGCAGATGACATGGCCCCCAAACCATCACTGATTGTGGAAACTTCACACTAGACCTCAAGCAGCTTGGATTGTGGCCTCTCCACTCTTCCTCCAGACTCTGGGACTAGTGTTGAGCGGACCCGAACTTGAAAAGTCCGGATCCGCGCGGTTTCAGCATCCGATCCGGGTCCGACCGGGACCCGGGAATCCGCCTGCATGATCCATGTTCGTGGTTTTTTCTCTCTCTCTCCTCTCTCTCTTCTCTCTTCTCTCTCTCTCGAAAACATCACCTTGGACCACTGAGAACAGTCCAGTTCATTTTCTCCTTGCCCAAGGTAAGAAGCTTCTGGCGTTGTCTATTGGTCATGAGTGGTTTGACACAAGGAATGCGACACTTGTAGCCCATGTCCTGGATACGTCTGTGTGTGGTGGCTCTTGAAGCACTGACTCCAGCAGCAGTCCACTCCTTGTGAATCTCCCCAAAATTTAATGGCCTTTTCTTAACAATCCTATCAAGGCTGCAGTTATCCCGGTTGCTTGTGCACCTTTTTCTACCACACTTTTTCCTTCCACTCAACTTTCCATTAATATGCTTGGATACAGCACTCTGTGAACAGCCAGCTTCTTTAGCAGTGACTTTTGTGGCTTACTCTCCTTGTGAACTGTGTCCTTGACTGCTTTCTGGACATCTGTCAAGTCAGCAGGCTTCCCCATGATTGTTTAGCCTACTGAACCAGACTAAGGGACCATTTTAAATGCTTAGGAAGCCTTTGCAGGTGTTTTGTGGTAATTATTCTAATTTTCTGAGATAATGACTTTTCATCGGCTGTATGCCATAATCATCAACATTAACAGAAATAAACACTTTAAATAGATCCCTCAGTGTGTAATGACTCTATATAATATATGTGTTTCCCTTTTCGTATTCAATTACACAATTAAATTAACTTTTTGATGATATTCTAATTTATTGAGATGCACCTGTATATATTCCTTACAGGTTTCTGTTCAACATGTAAGTTGCTTTCTCAGAGGATGCATTTGACAAAAGTCCCAAAAAAAGTGAAGAGGAGGGAATAATGGAAAAAGTTGTACAATTCTGTTAGAAATGTGGATACTAAAGTGTAGAGAGAAGACTTTAATAGGTATTTTTTCAGTCAATTGTATAAGTGAAAATAAACTAATATTTTAGAGAAATCTGCTTCTCCTTGTAGAGTGATAATTCATTTTCATTTCACAGGTAAACTGTATTCAGTGACTACAGACCTTCCCCATTACCGATATGGCAGTTGGTGCTCATTAACTTCTATGGAACTAGCAGTGGAATGTTTATCCGCCTCCAGGTACTACCTTCATGGTAAAGCCCCAACTCCACAGTGTGATAATTAGTGATGGGCGAATACTAACTACTCACATTCGGAGTATTCTTATCGAATCCCAAAGTACTATTCCGGTATTCGTCACGAGTAACAAACCTAATATAAGTCAATGGGGAACACGAGCATTTTTCTTGTTGTGATGAATACTGGAATAGTACTCTATTTAATTGGTAGGCATTATCTGAATGAAGAGTAGTTACTATTCACTCATAACTAGATTCTGTCTTTCTAGAACATAGAAGTTGGCGGTAAATTGAGTTAAGGTTCAAAAGAATTTTTCTGATACAGTGGAACCTCGCTTAACGAGTAACCCAGTTAACGAGAATTTCGCTTAACAAGCAAAGCTTTCTGTAAATTTGTAACTCTGTTTACGAGAAAGCTTTACTGTACGAGCAAAATCCTCACCGCACTCACTTCCGGTTCCATACATCCACCGCGCTCTGACCCGCACTTGCAGTCCACACAAACACACACAAAGACGCACAAAACACACCCAAACACGCATGCATGCACATACAGTATTATGCTCACCTTACCTTCCATTCCATTGCCGGCCTCCTGGGTCTTGTAGTTCGCAAGTTCATCGCGACGAGGGAGGAATCCTCGCGGCGAACTACAAGACCCAGGAGGCCAGCAATGGAACGGAAGGTAAGGTGAGCATAATATGTGTACCTTCCGTTCCATCGCCGGCCTCCTGGGTCTTGTAGTTCGCCGGTATAGGCTGTGTATCGGCAACCATCGGCGATGAGGCAGGAACTTCCGCTGTTAGATGCTACTCAAAGGTAGCGCGCTGACCAATCAGAGGCTCCTGCCTTTGACGTCAGCGCTCTGGGTGCGGAAGTTCCTCCTTCGTCGTCATGGTTACCCGATACACAGCCCGTGCTAGCGAACAGCAAGTCCCAGCAGGCCGGCGATGGAACGGAAGGTAAGGTGAGCATATAATGTGTGTGTAATGACACAATAGGGGACCAGGATGGGACACTTAACAAGTTGTGGAACAAATTGTCTGCATTGCAATGGTTTCCTATGGGAAATCTTGCTTTGCTGAACGAGTAACTTGGTTAACAAGCACAGTCCCAGAACGGATTGTTCTCATTAACCAAGGTTCCACTGTATATTAAAAGTTTATTTTCATGTGTAATGTTGATTTATGAAATAAAAATTGCAGTAATTTTAAGTCAGTACAAAAAAAAACAAAAAACAAAAAACAGTACCATAGCAAAGCTTAAACAATTATACATAATACAGATGGGCATTTTGCACAATGAGCTATAGGTACAGTCAGGACTAAGTGACTAGGGAAGAAAAAAAAAAAAGGCACGAGCAAGTTTAACTAGTGAGGTTAATGTCTAGCCTTCACTGCGGAGATGTGCTCATAGAGATAGTAGGAGTGACAGCACTAAGCTTTCACGAAGGTTAACAAAGGTTCAGCAGGTCAGAACAAGGCCATTTTATCAGTCATGTCAGGCTTAGGCCGGGTTGATGCAGATAAGTCATTTTCCTCCCCGGAATAATTTCAGCTCATTGATTTGGGGATTATGAGTAAATATGGAGGCGATTAGGTCGGATGCAATGGCTTTGTATAAAGAAGAAAAAAAAAAATTCTATATTAGTTTAGAGTGCGGAGGGTCATTTGTCAGAGGGCAAAAAGCAAGATTAACTTTGCCCAAAATGGGCAGTTTCTCTAGGAGTATGATCTTAGTTTTACCCCCTCCCATCATTATGGCCACAGCTGGAATATGGGACCCAGTTTTGGGCTCCACAGTGTTGAGCGAGTATTGTCCGCTACTCGCATATTCGGTAAGAGTAGCGGGCGCAATGCAAGTCAATGGAAAATACTCGCTAAGTAGCAAGTAACTATTCACTACTCACACGAAAAGTATGGCTTTAGGGTTACTCGCTACTTAGCAAGTATTTCCCATTGACTTTCATTGTACCCGCTACTTGTAACGAATATGCTCGTAGCGGACAGTACTCGCTAGCAGCATAGAGAGTACGAAGAGTTTACTAGCGCAACACTTTAAAAAAGGGATATTTCAGAAATTAAGCAGAAAGATTACTACCGGGATTGGAAGGCCTCCCATTTGATGAGCAGTTGGAAAAGTTGATTTGTTAAAAAAAAAAAAATAAATAAATAAGATATATATATATATATATATATATATATATATATATATATTAATATTATAGTAAATCTCAGATCTTTTAGGCCGGATTCACACTTGCGAGTTTTGCATCGCATCACCTGGCACCGCCGCACACTGACAGGTGTGGGTCGGCTGCATGTATTTCTAGGTACCAGAGATGCTCCTGTCCGGAGAGTGCCAAGTAATGCCAGGCCTCGCAAGTGTGACTCCAACATACGTATAAATACAAGTCTGGTCAATACAAAAAAGGGACTGGCGCATGACTTATTCCTTCCAAAAGACTATACTAAGGATCAGGGGACATTTACTGTGAGTGGAAGTAAAGGAGGCTTTACACACGGTGATATCGCTAGCGAGCGTACCCGCCCCCGGCATTTGAGAGTCACAGGCAAATCGCTGCCCGTGGCGTACAATAATCGCTAGGCCCAGTCACATGGACTTGCCTTCCTAGCGACGTCGCTGTGGCCGGCGAACAGCCTCTTTTCTAAGGGGGCGGTTCGTGCGGTGTGGTCACAAG
This sequence comes from Anomaloglossus baeobatrachus, assembly GCF_048569485.1. Lineage (NCBI taxonomy): Eukaryota > Metazoa > Chordata > Amphibia > Anura > Aromobatidae > Anomaloglossus > Anomaloglossus baeobatrachus. The sequence continues at coordinate 66,090,510 of NC_134357.1, read as the reverse complement.
GCAGGCGTCCAATAGAAGCGGAGGAGCAGAGAGCAGCCGCATGAAAGACACGCCCACCTCGTTGCCGGAGGACGCAGGTATGGTGTTAATTGTTCCTGGGATGTCACACGTAGCGATGTGTGCTGCCTTAGGAATGATGAACAACCTGCGTCCAGAACAAGGAAGGATATTTGGAAAATGAACGACGTGTCAACGATCAGGCGAGTAATTTTGATATTTAGAGGTCTCTTGTACGTTTCACACGCAACGACGTCCCTAGCGAGGCCGGATGAGCGTCACGAATTCCGTGACACCAGCGACATCTCGTTAGCAATATCGTTACGTGTAAAGCCCCCTAGCAGCTAAATAGGAAAGGGTTCTTTACAGTTAGAGCAGTCAGATTGTGGAATGCCCTACTACAACAGTTAGAAATGGCTGACACTAGAACTTAGAAAAGTTTTGAACGATTACCTCAGTACACATAGTTAGTTATAGATTAAGTGACAAAATGTTAACCAATTATACCATACTAGACTGACCTAGGTCTTTTAACCCATGATAAACTAGGAGAATGCCCCAAGCGGGAAGGGTCCATCTCTAACCATTGAATCAGGAAATTTGAGGAATCAGATGTACAATACAGGAAAACAACTTTTCGTGGAGATTGAAGCTTTATTGTAACACATTGAATCCATATATACAGAAATTTACAAAAGGTACAATATTGTCAAATGATAAAAGCAAGAGTGTTTTTAATACAGTTTATGTATCTACATAAAATCATGGCCGGTGCCCACTCAGGTTTATTTTACAGACACAATATAAATACTATGATACTGTACAAATTAAATATAAAAGTGAATTTATAAAAAGCAGCTATATACACACGCACACATTATGCTATATAGCTTTCTGTATCTTTATACAACTTGGCTTTGAAAGGGTTTGAATTGGGTGGGGAGATTGTCCTCTGGGTGGACTATGGGACTAGTCTTCATAGTTGGTGGCCCATTTAGGAGTTCCCAATCACAGCTTCGGCACAGCTCAATAATAAAAGTCTTTAAAAGGATCTTGGCAAACTCTTTGCCCACACAGCTCCTTGGACCTCCTCCAAATGGTATGAAGCTGAATCGGGAGGAGTCGTCAGGGAACGGAGTCAAGAAACGATCAGGGTTAAACTCTTCTTTGTTGGGGAAAATCTCAGCCAGATTGTGTGTGTCGGCAATGCTATAGATGACATTCCAGCCCTTTGGAATCTGATAGCCCTTAAAGTAAGAAGAAAAGATGTATAAATACCAAAGCAAGGTAATACAGGTAATAACACCATGTAGGTGTGACACGCAGCACTGGACAGTCTTACAGGATGCTATAAAACAGTAAAAAAGGTCTGCAATTAGGGTCACCATGAGCCAAGTGACAAGCATGAAATTGCCTGCGAGTTGTCAGATGTTCACTTCACTGCTGTAAAGGACCTTGTGAACTTACCAGGGTCAGATCAAAGAGAAATACACTCTACATTCACAAGAGCATACAATAAAATAAAGCCAACAGCCACCTCCTACAATAGCTGGAGTAAATACTAGACCTCAAATAAATTCAGGTTCCCTTTGTAGATCTGTCAAAAGGAACAAGTATACGAGCTGGAGATACAAGCACTCAAGTCATAGAAAGTGTCGTACAAAACGTATCGTACGTGCTACATTTCCTAGCAGAGTTATTTGAGAAGAACATGGCAAAAATAGGTCTTGGCCAGCAACAACAGAAGACTTATGGGTGCTTTACATGCTGCAACATCGCTAGCGATCTCTTTAGCGATGTGACACGCCAGATCGCAGATAAGATTTGCAAAGATTTGCAGAGCTCGCACATCGGCGCTAAAAAAAAAAAAAAAAAAAAAAAAAAAAAAAAAAAAAAAAACACAAACACACACACACACACCACACATCTGTGATCTGGCATGTCAAATCGCTGAGATGGCTAGCGATGTCGAAGTGTGTAAAGCACCCTTTAGGCTCCAAAACAGGTCCAGATAGTTTGAGACATGACAACAGATCTACATGTCTATGAAGGCAAAAGAAAACATTTGTTTAAACTCAATTCATATGTATACAACTTACATTTAAGACAAAAGTCTTCAAAGCAACTCGAAAGCCTCCAGGAACTGGTGGACTGAGACGTAGGGTTTCCTTTAAGACACAGCCAGTGTATGTCAGCTGCTGTAATATATCCAGGGTTAAGGGCTTCTTTTCTTCAGGAGCACCTGATAAGAGACCCTACCGGAAAATAAAATATCAATTATATTCCCGTATCTGGTAATGGGGACACTGGGTACTGAATCGTCTTACGACAACCAACTTTAGAGCAAAGTCTAGAAAAGTCTTACCTTAGAATCAAGCTCTTGACGGACTTTGTCCACCACATGCTTGTGAAGGCCAAGAAAGGTTATTAGAGATGTGGCAGCACTAGCCGTGGTCCCGTGGCCACCAAACAGCAACTCTGTCGCAGATTCTTTCAATGCCTAGACAGAAGAATGGCAACAGTTTCATAGGGTCATCACCATTTACACAAACCACATCAGGACTACACGGGGAGATCTCAGTAGCTCAAAGTTTAGGTAATCACCTGCATGTTAATGGGTTCTCCATTCTTCCTGCTATGGTCAATCAGAAGTTGTAGGGCATCTTGACCTGAGCCCTCTGGTTCCTTCTGCAACTTTTCCTTGATGTTTTCGTCAATTTTGGCATGAATTATGTTTCTTGCACGCAAACCCTACAAAAAATAAAAAAAAAATATTGAAGAAATAAAGTTACACTAAAATTTTGGATAAAGTTCTATAGAAAACTATAGATCCCCAGAGAAAGTTA